>NC_133578.1:18421733-18721885 GCF_964106895.1 Numenius arquata
GGCGCAGCCCCCGGGATCCCCTCCCTGCCGCAGCCCCCAGGTCCTGGTGACCCTGCGTTCCCGCGGGCGCTGCGGGCGGGTTTGCGGGGGGCCCCGATGAATGGCAGCTCCCCCTTCTCGGTGCCTGTCCCGACCTGCTGCGAATACCGGGAATAGCAGCGACGCTGGCGGCAGGGCTGGGCGTGCAAGCCCCTGCACACACAAACACACGCACGCACACACACATACACACTCGCAGGCCCCTCGCCTGCTTTCACATCCCCTTTCCTGCCTCTGACCTAGAGGAGTTTTTGCACCCCATGGGCACATGGCAGTGGGTCCCCCCAGCACCCTGGTGCCTCTCAGAGTTGGCTGCAGGTTCAGCTGCACCGGTATGGCACACTGACAAATGAGGGGCATGGGGGGAGCACCCCTACATCCCAGAGATTTGTCTGAGGTTCTTGGTGAGAAAATAACCTAAGTTTCTCCTGAGCTATAGGGTCTGGGTGGCACGGATCCCACCCCAAGGGCTGAACCCCATCCGGGTCACTGCAGAGCTGTGCAGTGCTGGGGACATCAGCCGGGATGCTGCCTGATGGGGTGTTGCCACCCTGGACCCCAGGCAGCCCTGGCATAGGGTCTCCTCTGGGGACAGAACGTGGCAGGGAACCGGGCCGGGCCGGCAGCACCCCAGCAGGATTGAGCTCCACGCTGTGCCGGAGCAGAGGGTGTTTGTCAGAGAAGCTCCTTCCTCCCAAGGTTGAATATGAGTCAGGTTTTGGAGCGACTTTAATTACTGCTGGATCGATAGGCTTGGCACGGCCAAGTAAAATCCACTCGCAGCCCTGGGGGCCTGCCTGCTCAGCCCTCTGCTGCCTGCTCAGCCCTCCCTGCCTGCTCAGCCCTCTGCTGCCCGCTCACCTCCGACGAGGCACGCACTCCCCAGCTGCAGGTGGTCCCCGGCGCATGCTGGCCCAACACCCAGCCCTGGGAGGTGGGATCCAATCCTGGACATGGAGCCAGTGCCCTGCTCGCTCGGCCCTGTCAGGGGACATGCCGCAGGGTGGCAGATGGAGATGCCTCCAGCCATGCAGGACAGGGCCAGTGCCGCCCAGGGGACTCTACACACCCCTAAGCCCCTTCCCTCACTCGATGCACAGAGCAGGTTTGTGGCTCCTGAACCCACCTTGCACCCTGGGCACAAGCCTGGGAGCACCAAGGAGGGCAGAGCCACCCTGGCATCCAGCAGGCAGGCCCTCTCATGCCCTGGGATGAGTAGGGGGCACTCGCCACCCACCCTGTGCCCTCTCCCCCTGCCTGTTCC
The DNA here is from genome assembly GCF_964106895.1 of Numenius arquata. NCBI lineage: Eukaryota > Metazoa > Chordata > Aves > Charadriiformes > Scolopacidae > Numenius > Numenius arquata. The sequence continues at coordinate 18,423,037 of NC_133578.1, forward strand.
CCCCTCCCAAGCCACCCCAGCTTGGCCAGGCACTGCATAAATAGCTGTTTGTGTCTCTGCTCGGCCCCTGCGTGGGAAATAATATCGGCTGATGGAACATAATGCCCTGCTTCACATGTTCAATTTTATCATTTTCCGAGGCAGGCAATCTTCGTTTAAAGCTGAATGGGCTGGGGAATGTTAATGAAGCGCCGGCGCTGCTCTGCACCGCGCTTTATCTCTTCGAGAATAATTTGGGTGAGCTCGGAAATAGAGTTCCCAGTCCCAATTCAAGCGGCGGCAGCACCGCGTGCCGATAAAAGTGTAATTCCTGGCCAGCGCGTGGCCCTGAATACATGACAAATTAACCCTTGGGGCCCCGCTGGGATGCTGCTGCCCACTGCTGCCTGCCTGCCTGCATGGGGCCCGGCTGCCCTGCGTGCCCAGCACCAGACCGGGTGCTCAGCCCGGGCAGGATGGGATCTATCGCTCCCGCTTGCCTGGGCCATGGAGTGAGGCATGAAGCCCAGGGAGGAGAGATAAGAGGGCAGGAGCAGAGCTGGAGGAAATCAGTCTCCCTGGACAGACAGGACCCCACAAGCAGATCTGTGGTAGCGCCAGCCTGCAGGGTGCCCAGGGATGGGGGCTCTGCTGGGACAGGGATGCCCCAGATCCAGGGGTACCCAGGTACTAGGGTCAGGGGAGGGATAGGGAGAGGGAAGGGGGTAGGGACCGGGCTGGGGGACCAGGCTGGAGGGAGAGGGCAGGGGAGATGGGTCCAAGGGAGCAATCCACTGTGGAGAGACTGGCAGAGCAGGGTGAGCACTCCTGGCCAGAAGGCACATGCCTGGCCCAACAGTGGAGTGAGGGGCTCCCCCAGGAAGGGCCCTGGGCCCTTATGCTGACTGAAGGGAGCAAGGTGAATTTGCAGAAGGTGTTTGCTGGCCCACAGAAGGAGAAATGCAGGTTAGCAGGAGCAGGAAGCTTGGGCACCAAGGAGAAAGCCTTTGGTGGTCTGCGTGGTCCTGCTCTGAGCCAGGCCATGGGGCTGTCTCCAGCTCCCACCAGCCGTGATCTGGCAGTGGGTCCCTGCATAGGGTGACCCTCAGGCTCTACCGCCCCCATCCTGTGCACAGCTGACTTGAGCTCCAGACGCAGTGGATGGGTGTTCCCAGGGCAGCACAGCACCCTCCAAGCAATGGTCCCCATGTCCCAGACCACCCCATCCCAAAGATGCTGGGAAGGGGGTGCCTTGGCCCAGGGAGGGGTCAGCAGAGCCCTTCGGGCACCAGCCTGAGCCCTCTCCAGTGGGACAGGAAGTGGGTGACAGGATGGACCCTTCCCCTGGGAATGAACAAGGTGGGCAGGTTTCCAGCACCGTTAATCAGGGCTGCAAGAGCCGGGATTAATGTGCACTCCAAGGCTCTCCAGTCCCAGCTGTGATCCAGCCCTCTGCTCTCAGCCAGAGCCGCCTCCACGCGCTGAATTATCAGCCTGAGTAATTAAGTGGAGAGCTTTGTTTTAATGCAGACATCTGATGCCTTCGCACCGAGGAGCACAACAACTGTCGCAAGTGTTTATGCTCCGTGCAACACATCTGGCTCACAGGGAGAAAATCCATCTCTGCCGCTGTGCAAGATTAAAGGGAATGGTGGCCCGCGTGTGGAGAGAGGAGGGACAGATCATGGTGGGCAGGATTTGTCCCTGAGCATTGCCCCACCAACTCCTTGAACCCCGCCGGCAGGAAGCTGTGGCCCAGGGCTGCCCGGCAAAGTATGCATCCCCATCGCTCCTCAGCGCACAAGACAGTACAACACGTTGCAAGATGAGGGATAATTACAGTCTTGGAGATAAATGGAAATAGGGCAAAATAAAACATGGGTTTATCAACGGTAGATGGTGCCTGGCTCACCTGATACCTGCTGCTGATAAGGGAGATGGCTTTTGGGGGAGGAGGGATGCAGATCTCAAACCAGCCGCTGTGCCACGAAAGAAATTGTTGCTTTGCACAGATTAGGGGATTAGCACCAGCGCAACGAGCTGGAAAGAGGCTGTTGTGGGAAGGAGCCAGGCTGCAGGGAGAGAGGAGATAGCGGGAACGGGAGAGGTTGCTGCTGGGACTGCTGTGGACTCATTTAATAGCTTCCTCTGTCACCCCAAAAGTGGGAGGGGTGTGGGGGGACCTGCTGATGCCACAAACACACAGACCTTTTCTATCTGCTTGGCCCCCAAACCACTGGTGCTTTGCTCATCACACCCACTTGGGATGTCTGAATGGTGTCACGGATATTTAGTGCCTTTACAGGGAGCAGCTTGGCTGGCCAGGCACTGGGATGAGCTGTGCCTTTGCCAGCCCTTTCTCCACCAGCTTCCCCCAGCATCTCATGGCTCCCAGGGACCCCAGCACTTTGTGGGTGCTGGCAGCTGAAGGAGTCCCCCACTCGCTGCCCCGTGGCATGGCTGTCACCATGAGAGAGCTGCCATTGCTTCCGGCACCTCCAGCCCTGGCTCCTTGGCACCACCAGGACAGGGGAAGGGGCTCTCAGGGTAGAAGGGGACAGCAAGAGGGACTTGGTGAGGGGAAAGGAGGCTCCAGCTCAGACAGTGTAACTGCTGCCTCTGGTGCTCCCAGCGTGAGCATCAAAAGAACCCCGTCGGGAGAAACTGTTTTCAAGGAGAAACTCTCCAGGTGGTTTCCAGCAGAAAACACACTCTAGGCTGCTCCCCTGCTGAGAAAAATGTGTCGAAATTTGGCCTGGGACCTCTGACCCTGCGCTGATCTGGCCGAGGAGCAAATGCCGTTGTGGTTGAGCGAAGCCACCTTGCCGAGGCTCGTCCGGCTCCCCGCGGCGTCGCAAGCTGGGGCTGGCACAGCTCTGCTCCCCAGCAGGGACCAGGCGCTGGGAGATGCTGCTCCTGGGCATGGGGGCGCTTGAGGGCCTTTGGCAAAATCCAGTGACAGAAAGGGAGCTGGGGGGAGTTCGGACGAGCGGCACAAAACCAGCCGGCTGTCAGGCAGCCCGGGGTAATTTGAGATTGGGAAATTGGAGCTGAAGCAGCAGGAGCAGCGCAGGCACCTCCAGGGAAGCAGGCTGATTTATTGCCTGTATGAGCCGGAATTGCTGCCCATGCTGGGCAGAGAGGCAGGACCAGATCCCCTGCCTGGAGTCGCTCATGGCAGAAGATCAGAAATGCCATGCAAAGGAGACACATGGGAACAGCTTGAGACGTCCCAGCCAGTCGTGCCCGGCTGGGCATGACCGCTGCCCACGCTTGATGTCGCTTCCCAGCCAGAGGTCTGCAGGCAGAGAACATGGCAGGAGCAGAAGAGCCCTGAAGTTGCAGGACACGTGGAGGTGGTGGCCCTGAATGGGTGCGGTGGGGGCACAGGGCTGGCTATGGGCACTGCCCCATGGAGACAGGGCATGGGGCTGCATCCAGCTTGTTCAGATACAGCCCTGGTGCTCCTGGCACAGTCATCCCAGGAGCCACGTCACAGAGCGGGAGCTGCAACACGTTCACCTTGGGTGGGAGAAGAGAGGATGCCCCCACTGGCTCCGAGTACACCAGTGTCACAGGATGCCGCCATGTTCCCCCTGCGTCCCAGGGCTGCCCCACCACCTGCGCCTCCTCGGCTGCACCCAGCCAAGGCAGGGCATGGCGGTCCCTGCCAACTGGAATTAATTCCCTGAGATGCTATATCAAATGCTTTAATAAAAGCCTGATATATCACACCTCTTGTCTCCTCTCCATCGATTCATTTAGCAATTTTACCCAAAAAAGGCAATCAAGTCAGACTGGGCAGATTTATTCTGTGTGAGCTCTGAGCACATCTTTATTGCTCCCCGTTCCCCTGCCCTCGAGGTCCTCAGAAGCATTTTTCTCTTAATATTTGTTCTATTATTTTAGTAGGGATGAAGCTCAGTTGATGGGCAGTAATTGCCTGGACTGCCCTGCCTTCCCATGATGAAGATTGGTACCTTACCGGCGGCTGCCTCCCTCTACCCTGCTCTCCTGTCCTTTCTCGGCAACATTATTGACTAGGAAAGTTCATTAACAAGCCCCTTAATGACTGCAGCCGCACCAGTCCAGCCCACGATGCTAACCTCTCCCGTGGTTTCCCTTGGTGGCTGCTGGCAGGAGGAGATGTCGCAGGATGTTTTCTGCATGTTGGGAGCTGCGTGGGTGCCCGAGCCACTTCTAAAGCCGTGCTGACTCCCCTCGCCAGTGGATGCTGTCACTCCATGGGCTCTCTCTCATCCCCCCTGATTTTGGGGACCGACCTCTCTGAGCAGGCTGTGTTGGCCAGGCAGTGCAGGGGAGGTCTATGTCCCTCGTAGTGGAAAGTTTTTGGGGGATCCCAGGAGCATCCCGAGGCCACCTGCCCCCCCTGGCAGGGCTCCCCCCATGCCGGTGTTTGCTCTGCCGCCTGCCATCCCCGTCCCCGTGCCGGCAGCCTCGCAAGCCAGGCTGGCGCCGAGCCAAGCATGATGCCGGGATTAGGCACTGCCTCCTACAAATGAGCTGTTAATTATCATAATCTGGTAATTGAGAAAAATCTAATTACGCAAAGCTAATGGATTTAGAGCTGTGCTGGGGAGCACAGGCCAGGGGAGCGCAGCTGGGCAGGGCCAGCATCCCCAGCCCATGGCTGTAGCCACAGCAGGGCCTTGCAGTGCCTTTCGCTCCTCTCTGGGACCCCGCTGGGCACCTGGCCAGGTCTGAGCATCCACAGGAGAGAGCCCAGCCCTCTCTCCTCCCTCCAGCCCTGCTGGGCATGGGCATCACCTCCTCCCTGTGCTCAGGCATCCTTGCCTCTGGTTTCTCCATCTTCCTTCCCGGAAGGTTCCTGCACCCTGTGTGGGAAGCAGGGTGGGGGAATGCAGCCTCTTCTCCCAGCTTGGGTATCCTCCCTGATCCCAACCTGTCCTCCCCAGCCCCATGGACATGGCTCTGCTCTATCTCTGCTATGCTCCCACTGCCAGCGAAAAAGCTCTGCGGGATGTGCCCAGGTGGGTGTGTGTATGATGAGCCCAGGAGGGAAAGGCAGCATCTTTCACTAGACCAACTGAGATGGTTCAGAAAGGGAGATAAGCTTTTGGGCACACAGGTGCTTCTCAGTGCTCACAAGCTACTACGTTCCCCAGCTACGTCCCTGGCCTCATAAAAGGTATTGCCTCTTCCCATGCACCTTGAGGCCAAGGGATGCTGGGCTGTGCCGGCCCCAGCACCACACCAGAGCTCTCAGACTCAAGGTAGTGCCATGCTGGAGAGCTGGCAACATCCCTGTGGGGGCATGCAAGTGGTACCAGCACTCAGAGCTCCCCTGGGGTCTATGTCACTGCCCCCTGAATGCCCTGCCATCCCACATCCTCTCCCTGTGCTCGTGGGAGCCTGACCCCTTGCAGCTTTTGAGGAGCCTGGAGGAGGTGCTTGAGCCCAAGGGTGCAGGAGCTGTGACAAGAGTGACACTTGGCCAGCCCGATGTCTCAGAGCTGTGGTCCTGCAAGGCTGGTGCAGAGCTTGGGGTCTCCCCACATCCCCATGGCCAAAGAGCTGTTGCCCCCCAGGTAACACTTGCCCACATGCCTCTCCCAAACCTGGGTCCGGTGCAACCATGCTCAGGAAGATCCTACATTCCTTGGTAGTGGGATGTGAGGAGTTTGTCTGCCTCTCCCTCCCTGGGGAGGTCACGCTAAGTGCACTGAAATGATGGAAGCGAGCAGGACTCCAGCTAATTGCCCGCACCCCCGGGGGACGGGCAGTGAGAGTGCCCCCAGCTTTCCAGGATGTTTCAGCCTCTGGCTCCGGTTCCTGCAGGATGTGGCGATCGCTAAGTACATCTGTGGTCTTGGCACTCAGTGAGCTCCCCACTCGGGGCAGGGTGCGGGCAGAGCCACGTTTCCCCGGTCCCGCCCCGGCACTGGCGCACGCCGCTTGCCGCACAGCCCAGCCTGGCCACCACCCGTCACTGTGCCGGCCACCGGCTCTCAAACCCCCACCAGTGCCCTGGGAGAGGCAGAACCAGGCAGCAGCATGTGGCTGGAGGAAGCCCGGAGGCTCCCCCCACGTCCCTGGGGTCCCCCCCAACCCTCGGCAGCCCTTGCCATGGAGGGTTGTCCCTCTGGGCACCTGGCACCCGATGCCCCAGACCCGCAGCGGCGCCCGTGCAGCCTGGAGGAGTTTGCCAGCCGCTCCACTCTCCACGGCATCCAGCACATCTTCCAGCACCAGCACTACACTGCCCGCAACCTGCTGTGGCTGCTGGCCTTCCTGGGCTCACTGGCCCTCCTCATACATGCCTACACCAAGTGCATGGGCTTGTACTTCCAGTACCCCCACAGCACCCAGCTGGAGGAGGAGGTGGCGCGCAACAAGACCTTCCCCGCCGTCACGTTCTGCAACCTCAACCCTGCCCGCTTCTCACGGCTCTCTGGCCACGACCTGTACTGGGCAGGAGAGATGCTGGGTCTTCTGGATGGGGCTGGCCGGCCCCTGGTGCCGGAGAGCATGGAGAGAAGCAGGCTGGAGGCTCTGCTGGGGACACCAGCCCTGAGAGAGGAGGAGAGGAGCCGTCCCTTCGACCTGGAGGAGTTTTATGGGCGCGTGGGTCATCAGCTGGACCTGGGCGAAATGCTCGTCCGCTGCACATTTGGCAATGAGGAGTGCAATGGCAGCGACTTCCAGGTGGTGAGTGCCCGATGGTGGGGACATGCTGGGGGGCAGGGAGGGCTGTGCCAGCACCCACGGCACGGGGCACTGCTGGGGTGCTGACAAGGGGATCCTACCCTCCATGGCTGTGGATTGGGGAAGGGGAAAGCTGCCAGGGGTGAGTTTTGTAGGCTGTGAGGCTGCTTGTTTTGACGTGGGGTTTGTCGGGGCTGGGGCAGAGCCCTGTGCAGAGCTGGGTGTGCAGGGCTGGGCTGGGCATGCTCCGGCAGGGCTTATGCCATGAAGCCAGGCTGAGAGGTGCAGGGAAAGGATGGGTTGGGGGATCCCAGCCCTGGGACTCGCCCAGCCTGGCTCAGCTCCAGCAGAGGCAGGCTGAGACCTGCAGCCTTCCTCCAGCCTGACTGGGAAGCCTGTCTCCTTACCCCTCCTGTGGGCTCTGGAGGAGAGCAGGGCTCCAGAGGGCTTGTGGAGGGAGGAAAAGCAAACCCCTTCCTGGAAGGCTTTGGAAGAGAACAAAGCGTACACTGTCCTAGCAGAGCAAGGGCCAGAGGATGGGCTGCACGCAGGCAGTAGGGTAAGGGAGCAGAGGGAGGCACAATCCTGCCCTCCCAGCCAGCACAGGGACATGTCTGTGGGTGCCAGCATGGGGTTGTGGCTGAGCTCTAGTGTTATCAGAGCCAGAAGAATTACAAAAGCTCATGGAAGTCCCAGTGATGGATGCCCCACAGGCACCCTTGCTTCAGATGCTCGGCACAGGTTTACGGGATCCCAGCTTGGCCAAGGGCAAGCTGCAGCCCCGGCGCAGGTGTCCAGGGAGCCACCCATGCCCCACTGGGGTGGGGAGAGCCAACACACCGGGGCAGGGGCCAGCAGGGCTGTGCAAGGACAGTGCCCCACGCCAGGAGCCAGCACCCCAGCCCTGCCGTGCTCCTGGCTAGAGGGCAGCCAGGGGGGCTGCCTACCCCTGCCTGCAGCCTCCCTGGGGCTCCGAGCGGGTACCCACTGCCGTCGTGCTGGGCTCTCCCGGCTGGTAGCCGCTGCTGGCTGGCAGATGCAGAGCTGCGAGTTGGGAGGATCCCTAATTTAGCGTGACGGCTCCGCTCATCGCACTAATGAGAACAAAGCGGGGCTGCGGCGCAGGGCACTGTGACCAGGTGTCAGGCAGCTGGTGGGAGGTGCGCCGGGAGAGCACCGCTGGCAATGGGGGACCTGCAGCCACCTGTGCGGGCTAACTCATGCAGGGCCGTGGCCACTGCCACAGCCAGGCTCCTGCCACCCTCCAGCGCCTCCCCACTGGCCACAGAGACCCCAGTGCCCAGCCAGGTGCTACAGAGCTTGGGTGCATGTCACCTTGCTGCACCGGAGCCAGGAGGGTATCCTGCTGGGATGCAGCAGGGCAGAGGCAATGCCCAGGGCTGCAGGCAGGGCAAAAATGATGGCCAAGAGGGCAAAAGGGAGCCACCTCCTCCCTTCTCTCCTCTGCTCCCTAGTCAACAGCTGAGGATTACAGGACTGTAAACAAGGGGATCAATGGTGCTGATGGGAACATTTCCTGGTAATAGCTCCGGCCTGTAAAACACAGGGAAGGGGGAGGAAGGGGAGGCTCTGCTCTCACAGCGGTTAACCCTTCCCGCCCACAGCCACACGCTGGCTTCTTGGTGGCAAGTGCTTGGGCTCAGGCTCAGGCTCCCTGGGGCCAGGCTGGGTGCCCCAGGCCAGGCAAGGGCTGGGTGCTGCTGTTCCCCAGGGACAGGAGTGCCCACGGCACTAATTGCAGCTCTGGGGACCTAGGTGACCAGCTGCAGGCCAGACTGTTGTGCCTTGGCTTTGGCAGGCACTCTGAGCTGCTGGGCACACAGCAAGGTCAGCATCTGCTCAGTGGTGGGATGCCAAGCCAACAATGATGGAGGAGGTGTCCTGATCTCTGTGGCTGTGGGACGACTGGTCTGTGCTGCCCGGAGATTGCTGTGAAGAGACAAGTGTCATCCCATGGAATAGCTGCCAGCACTGATGGTAAATGTTAATGCCATCATAGAACGATGCTCATCTCTGGCCCATGGTGCATTTGAAGACAGGGGCTGCTGTGGGCAGATGGAGGGGTAGGAGCCATCACTGCAGCATCCCCTGGCTCCTGAGCAGGGCAGAGCATGTTGCCAGCCCTTCTTGGCAGCCAGGGCTTACAGGGCTTCAGGCAGGTGAAGATGCTTCTTTCTGCTGGTTGTAAGCGAGGGCACCAGGCAGGCAGAGAAGCATTTCCTTCACCTTTCTCGCACACCTCCCAGGACACCTCTACAGGGATCCCAGCCCTGCCTGTTCTTGTCACTACTACCCCCCGGGAGGAATGAATCCCCGAGCAGGCTCCAGGCTTGGGCACCAGCCCTGCCCTGAGCTCACCCCCCTGCCCATGCCATGGCTGTCTGTTTCACTGGTCACCTCCATGAAGAGGCAGCCCTGAGCGCATCACAGCCCCAGCACACACAGCTGGCCGTCCCATCACCCTGGCATCAATGCCGACCCATACATGTGCCCTGCACGCACCCCTGCCTCGATGAGACTCCTTGTCACCGGTGCCACTCCAAGGCACTGCCCTGCACACAGAGTCACACTGCTGCATGTCACATGCTGTCCCTACAGCCTGAGCAGGACAGTGGGCAGTGAGTGCCTGGCACTGAAGCCGATGCCTGCATCCCTCAGTGGGCACGGCTTGGTCACGGTGCCCTCCACCTGCCCTGCTCCGGGCTGGCAGGTAAATGGCAGCCTATTTTTATCTGCTCCCCCACGGGGCAGCTGTTCCTTCCATTCGGATGAGCAGAGGTACCTCCATTTCCCATCCTGCTGGGGAGCAGGGTTAATCTCCCTGAAATTCACCTTCCCCATTTCCCAGAGCCGCCCTCCCCGGGGCTGGGCAGCAGGGGATCACAGACTAATCCTCCCAAAATGAGTCAGGCTGCAGCGGGCTCTCGGTGGCACAACGCAGAGACTCTGGAGAGCATCACCTGCTGCTGGGGAAGGCCATCTCCCCCCTCCAGGCTGGCAGGGTTTGCCTCCTGCCCGGGGTTCAGCTGGGCTGGATGGGGCTGGGCTGGCTGCAGACGATGGATAGGGTGCTGGGCTGAAGCAGGGACGAGCCACAGGCTTTGCTTGGTCCTGTGGGGCTGGGGACACAGGACTTGGAGGATGAGCCAGGCGGCGTTGAACAGTATCAGTGCAATGTGTAGACGGCAGCACAGGTAACGGGGCTGCAGCCGAAACACCCCCGGTGGGCGCCGTCTCGTGTAATTATACCTCTTTCCAGTGGGGATCCTGGCCGGCACAGTCCAAGGGGCTGGCGTGGCAGCCGCGGCCACGCGCTGAGTGATGGTGTGTGTAATCGCAGGGCTGGCGGGTAATAGCAGCCTTGGAGTCCATCAATAACCCCGCTCCCTGATGGATGCCGCCCTCCCCTCTCCTGGCACAGCCACCGATTAGTTACAGCAATGCTTGCCGCTCTCCCCACCGTGCCGGCACCGGTGGCACCGGGGCTTTTGGCAGGACCAGGAGGTGGCTGTGCAGGTCATCCAGGCACCCTCACCTTCACGGATATTTTAATGTTCTATTAATAGTTTTACCCCCTTATATTATTGATCCAAATTTACAGCCAGAGCTGCCAGCCTAACAACAGGCTTTCTCAGGAATCAATCTGGGATCTGGCACAGGAGACTGGTGGCAGAGAGGAGGGTGGAGGAGAGAGTTGGCCAGGCTGGGGGCACAGCACAGGGCTGGCTATGGGGGACAGCATGGTGTGGGTCTCCCCAGCTACCCTACTCACCTCCTGCCTCTGCTGAGCTGTCTCAGGATGATGCTCTCAGTGCTTTTCCTCTATGAACGTTGAGCCCAGGCCCTTCCTTCCCAGCTGGCAGGTGCCAGCAGGCCCTGGGCAGCTGATGGGGATGGCACTGCTATCTCTGCCGCCCAGCCGCCGCCTGGCTGCTCGCACCCGGCTGCCTGCGGGAGCATCTGTGCTCCAGCTCACCTCTGTGAATTATTTAAAGTTTCCCCGGGTGCCGTGGGAAAAAGATAACGTTGGAACCAGGGATGGATGGGAAGCTGGGGATGCAGGGCTGCGACTGCCTGTGCTCGGGGTCTGTGCCACCCCCAGCCAGACTGGCATTGGGGATGGGGCTGACACCTCTGGAGGAGCCAGCGTGGGGCTGCAACCCTGCAGCTGGCCAGGGAGACATGCCTGACATAGGAGAGGAGTGTGGTGACCCCCCCACAAAGACCCAGGACTGTCCCCAAGGGTGAGGGCAGGCAGGTCACACTGGCAGGCAGGGAGCCGAGGCAAGCAGAGGTGGCAGGACCAGGCAAGGTGCCCCCGGTGCGGGGGTGGCACAGTGGCAAGGGAGGGCGTGCAGGTGGGGGAGCCCCGGGCCCTCTCGACGCTGATTGCGGATCCGCCTGGCAGGGGACGCGGAACCTGCCGAAATAGCGGATTTAATTATCTCCGCGGAGCAGCGGGAAACCAGAAGTGGGGAGGGGATGGAGGGTACAGGGGGCTGGGGCATCTCGGAGCAGGGAGAGGCAGAGAGGGCTTGATCTAGCAGTGCTTCGCCCCCCACAGCCTCCAGCCCCACGGCAGCCACCCATGGCAAGACCTCCTCCTCTCACTTCCCCTCCAGGAGAGGCACAGCCCCATGCTGCGGATCAGGCCCCCCAGTCAAGGTCCCCATGCAGGGGAACCCCCTCGGTCGTGCAGCCCCCTCCCCATCCCCTGCTCAGTATGCCGCACGCGCCCTCTGGGCACTGGGCAGGAACTCTTCATTTCACACATCGTTTCCTGCTGCTGCTGCAGAGCCACCCACAGTCCCTGTCCCCTCTTGACTGCCCCCCATCCCACCGCCTCAGTGCCAGCCCCTCAGCTGGCCCTGGGACTGCTCGGTGCACACTGCTGCCCATGTGTCCTTGGCACTGCCTGTGGCCATCACACCCTGTCCCCTGGGCACCGTCCCTTTGTCACCACCTGCCATCCCCTTACGCTCAGCACTAATCCCTGCCACCATGCCCCATCCCCTCCGTTCTGTCCCCTTATCACTGCCTGCCATCCCTGTCCCCTTGGCTCCTCCAGTGCCCCCCTACCCCTTTGGCCCCTCTTCTTGCCAAGGGATGCTCCCCACTGCCAGCTCAGCCAAACGGGCCCTGCTTGCCCTACTCTGAGCCCCAGCTGGGGAAAGCCCTGCTCTTCTGAGAGATGGGCCCTGGCATCCCAGCAAGCCTGGGGTGCTCCTCATTGCCCCGGCTGCTGCAGCACAGAGGGGTACCCAGTCCTGGGGGTCCGCAGGGCTGGGAGAGTTAACAGGCAGGGGCAGCTTGCCTGCCTCACCAGGCAGGAGGGGCTGGGAGGTGAGGGAGCAGCAGGAGCAACCAGGAGTGATCAATACCATGTGCTGGAGCTGCGCACAAATCGCGGCTCGGAGCCATAAATCTCCCTCCCGTCACAGGCGATGAGGATGAGAGGGGAGCTTATCTCCTGGCTGCGGCGCTGCCAGCCGCTCCTCCCACACGCCGCCAGCCGCACGACGCCATGGGACGCTGCAGCCTCATGCCTTGCCAGCCACCCCACAGCCTCCCCAGGGTCGGTGGTGGGTCGGTGGTGGGTCAGTGGTGGGCAGGCTGGTGGCTCTCAGGCACAGGTATGGCTGGGCTGCATTCATGGGGAGCACCCAGGCTGGTGGCCGCAGTGATGGGCTGGCTCCAGGCGAGACATCCCGACCCAGCCAAAGCCACCCTGGCTCTCCGGCTGCTCCTGCCAGTTGCCTGGGATGAATCATCCAGGGGGAGTGAGTCACCTGCTGGCCCCCCCGGCCCCAGCCACCTTGGCGGCAGCGTTTGGCAGCATCTGCTGCTCTTCCTCACCCACCCCTCAGCGCAGCAGTGGGGCTATCGCTGCTCGGCTTTCTGCAAGGGAAGAGCAGCGTGGGGGGATGTCTAAGGGCTTGAGGAGGGACAGACAGCACTGGGGGCTTGGAAAGGTCCTCAAGAGCAACTCCAGTGCTCTGCATGTCCCTTCCCAAGCCAGATGGCGGCTGACCACTGTCCGAGCACCAAACACTCTGGGCAGGCTTGGACCAAGGGTGTGATGGCCACAGGCAGTGCCAAGGGCACGTGTCCATCCAACCCAAGGAAATCCAGCTCAGCCAGTTCCGGAAAGCACCAGCATCTGGAGCAGCAGGCAGGCAGGCTCTGCATGCAGCCCCATCCCATGGCCCTGGCCAGCCTCCTGTTGCCCTGGTACAGCATGGCTGGGCGCTCACTGGAGCTGAGGTGAGTCCAGGGCTACTCTGTCTGTATCCAGCTCACCACCAGCTCTGTGCCCACAGGCTGCTGCCCAGGGCATCCCCCAGCTGAGCCAGCCAAGGTCCCAGTCCACAGAGAAGGGCACACACACTGCTGCTTGCACCATTGCATGTGAGCCCAGGGGTCCTGCCAGGCAAAGCCCAGCCCGGAGCAGGCAACTCTGGGCAGTGCTACCCTGGCCAGGGGAGGACCAGGACCCATTACTGGCCACTGCCCAGACCCAAGCAGGAGGCAATCCTGGCTGCCAGGGGCTGGCAGATGCTGCCATCATGCCTAAGAGCCTGGGCTGGTGTGGGTGACATGTCACTAGCCCAGTGTGGCATCAGGCATGAGAAGGCAGGGGTGGATGCTGGGACTCTGTGCCTCCCCAGAATCTCCCAGCCAAGCCTGCTCAGGAGCAAAGGGCTGTGCAGCCAGCAGCTGAGCCGGGATTGATTTATTGATCCAGCATCCATAGGGGCGGGAGCTGGGAGGGGCTCAGGCTTTGATCAGCCTCCCACAGATGAGACAGACATCAAAGCCTGGCATGTGGGCAGCGGTGGCCTCTCCCCAGGACAGCAGGGAAACCCGATTGCTGTCCTGCTGGGCACAGCCTGGGCTGGGGGCCTGGCTGCCCATGGGGAGCTGGGGCTGGGCTTGGGCAGCCTGAACTGGCACCCCCAGCCTTTCTGGAGGCACTCTTTCTGGGGAGCTGAAAGGGCTGGCAGGGCCAGGGCATCCCTGGATAAAGCTTATTCCCAGGGAGGCAGGGGGTGCCACGAGGATGGGCAACCATGCTCTCTCTCTGTGCTGCTGGCACTGGGACATCCACCATCCCCAGAAGAAGAGGCAGATCAGGCTGCAGCTGCAACCCAGGGGACCACGAGCAGCAGCGTGGGCCCAGTGGCCATGCTCAGCTCTGCCCCAAAGATGGAGGAGCAGGAGAGGTGAAGGGAGCGGGGCAGATGTTGGTGCAGCTGCTAAGCAGGGGTGACAGGTGGGATAAACGAGCCCAGGCTCTCCAGGGGCCAGTAAATTAGAATCAATAGGAAGCAGGAATAATTTATTTGTTTGATATCGCCTGTTAATTAACTGGGCTGATGTGTGTGATGGGGAGCGGCAGGAACGCCTCCACCTGCTCAGCTGGTGCTTCTCTGTGGGGGCTGGGAATGGCGTGGGAGAGTCCCATCCCCACCAGTGTGGCATCTGTCCCCTCTCTCAGCAGTGGGGCAGACAAGGACGGTGTGTGAGATGTCCCCACAGCAGCCTGACCACCTACGACAGGGCATGAGGTGGGGAAGGGGTGTGCGTGGGATGCTGCATGGCGGGGGAGCCAGCGGTGCGCATGGTCCCCTGGCTCAGCATCTCCTCCCTGCCCTGGGAGGCTGCGGGGAGCAGGGCCTTGGGGCTGCGGGCACTGCCAGACCTCAGCTCCTGCACCTCCCCGGCTGCTGCGGCACCGGTGTGGGACACGTGCCCATTCTGCCAGCCGAGTGGGCCTCCAACTGATGCCACCTCTGTGGGCTGCCTCCACCACCTCTCACATCTGCTCGGTCCCTAGAGCAGCTGGTGGCCACCCTGGCAGGGCGGCTGGCTGGGCGCTTGCCCACGTGTTGCCCACACTCCCGGCACGCGTCTTTGGCCCTACCTTGGCCATGTCCTGCTGGGCTCGCACATGTCCTTGGCAGCTCTGGCAGGAATGGCTGTGAGCACAGCTGGCGGGAGATGTGTCCCGAGGCAGCGGCACCCTCGCCGGGGTGCGGGCACAGAGCCACCCCCAGGCCCCCGCTGGCAGGGTGCTGGGCTGCCCCTGCTCCATAGCCCTGCCTCGGCCCCCCAGCCCGAGGCAGCACCATCACCTCTCTCTGTTTTTTTTTAAAAGAATAACATTTCTGCTAAATACTTTAATCAGATTAGTAGCAGTGTGTCTGCAGTGCTGTTAAATCAATGCTCCCCAACACATCTCGGCGGCTAGAAATCAATTACTGTTTAAGCCGTGCCTTGGTCCCTGGCCTGCGATCAATATGGGAGATGTATTACTCTCCCGGAGTCTTTCCCACTAAAAACCTTTCATTTGTATAACAGGAGCTCAGCCAAAGTGCCGGTGCCCTCCCCTCCTGCCTGCTCCCCGGGGACCAGGCAACCCCATCCCAGCCCCACACTGGGATTAGCTTGGTTTGGGAGCTATGTGCCAGACAGGATAGGACAGTATCTGCTCCATGGGGGGATGTGCAAAGCTGTGTCAGCACAAAGGGGTCCCCCACATGCTGGGGTGGCAGGTTAGAGACCCACAGGCAAGGGTGCCTGGAGCCCCTGGGGCTGCCTGGCCCCTGCTCCAGCGTGACCAGATGCCATGCCTGCCCTGATGCCCCCTGCCCTGGCTCCTGCCCATCACTACATCCCTGACCAAGGCACCACCAGACCCAGGCACCCCTCATGGAGGTGCTCTGCTCCCCGTCGTCCCCCTGCCCCAGAGCTTTGCCCCTCTGCAGCCCCCTCTCCCCACAGGGCTTTTTCCCCCCTCCTCCATCTTTGTCCCATAATTTGGAGAGTGAGCTCCATTACTCATGATAAGGATCTTTAATTAGCTGTGAATATTAATGACTTACTCTGTAATTAATCATGCTTTGCATGCTGGGGAGGGGGTAGCTCCCACCATCACCATGGCTAAGCATGGGTGGGGAGAATTCTACTGGCGGTGGGGGCAGCCCCCGGGTCTCACCCCATCCTGGGTGAGATGCAGGGTGGTGGGGAGGTTGCACAGGGTGCTGAGCAGAGACCCTGCATGTAGGGCAGGGCACTGCTAGCCTGTCCTACTGCTTTGGGATCATCACCCCTATCTGCTCCATGTGACGATGGGGAGAAACTGGCCCTCCATAAACACAGTGGCAGTCTGCCAGGCCAGGGGTCCAGCCTCCTATCCCTAGGCTGGGGCTGAGGGGTGCTGCGAGGCACAGTGGGGTGCTGCTCTACCCCTGCTCCCTGCTCCAGTCCTGCTTCAGGAGTTGGGGGCAGCCTGGGCTGTGCTGGAATCATATCCCCCCCATACCCAGCTCCTGGGAGTGCCTGGAGAGGGATGAACAGTAGTTTTCAAGGCATCACGTCCTCTTCTGCCCCCTGCAATGGGCTCCAGCAGGCTCCAGGCCGGATCCTGCCTGGGGTCTGCTGGGCCAAAGCACCTGTGTGACCCCAGTCGCACATCACCTCTCAGCTCCTGCTGGCAGGGAACTTGCATTATCCCAAATCCTCGCTGGTCGCCCTAAATGTAACTTTCACCTTCCCTGCACTGAGGGGAAACTGAGGCACCAGGGACAGCAGTTGCAGGGAGACCCCCCACGCTGGTGCCACATGCCTGTCCCCATCCTGGCACGATGGGGACATGCCAGGGCTGGGTGACCCAGCTGCCCAGGGGTGGGTGGTGAGCAAAGGCACCCACCACCCTCCTGAGTCCCCTGCCTGCCTGCGCCAAGCACTCCCGCGAGGGCAGAGTTTGCTTAAACAGAGACAGATTTAACTATTTCCATTACAGCTAAATGATGAGCCCCATAAACTTTATGGCTTCGTGCGCGCAAGAGCAGCTCTAATGGCCTTCGCCATCTGGAGGAGACGGCTCCATGGGGGACCTGCTGCCCGCCCGCCCGCCGCCAGGACCCCTGTGCCGAACCGGCACTTTCCCGGCACCAGTAGTGGCACGGGGTTGCCAGCACCTGCGGGTGGCACGATGCTGCCGGCTCCCTGTGCAGGGCCAGCTGTATTTGAGCTCCTGCCATGGAGCAGATGAGCTGGACATGAAGATGGCCTGGCTAATGCTAGTGCTGAGGTGGGGTCCGCAGCCCTGTCTACACCCCACACAGTAGTGGGGTGATGGAAGGGCACCCCTGGGTGCCTCTTCCTCCCATCCTCTGCCCCACCGCTCTTTAGGGGCAGGCTGGGGGTAGGTGCTTGCTTTGGTCCTGCCCGCATCTCCAAATGCCATGGCCTCCATCATGCTCCTGGCCACTTCTCCTCCGGAGAGGAGCTACAGGATCCGTCCCTTGTGGGATCAGGCAGGCCACCCGGCGAGGCCATGCTCTGCACGCCTGACCGCCCCTGAATAGCTGCCTGCTGGCTGCTGATTGTGGAGGGGACGTGGAGGGGGGGAGGGGGGGGGCGTGGGGCGCCGGCACCAATTAGCCCCTACAAAGGCTTGTTGGCCATATCGCTGGGATCCATGCAGGGATGCTGCTGGGCTGGCGGCCCAGGCACAGCCCTCTCCTCTGGAGGGGTGGAGGGACGGACGGGTGCAGGTGAGGACACACAAACCATCACCTCCACACTGCTAACCCCTGCTTTTTTGTAATTCCCATGGCAGCACCCCCACGGCACAGAGCATCGCCCCCAAGAGCGTGGGCCAGGATTGCTGTGTGGGAGCAGGAGCAGTGGGTGCCTGGGTGCGTGGCTACCGCTGGCCAGGGCAGCAGGGCTCTGGGGCTGCCAGCTGCTGGCCCGGTGCTGCGAGTGAGGGCTGCTGGCACGGTGCTGCAGCAGAGGATTAGGTTTGGTGCAGGGGAGCCGGGCGAGATGCTTTGAAGTCTCATGAATATGAATCAGTGGCTTGGGGCGGGGAGCGGAGGGTCTACGGCTAATCTCTCCCTTGCCATGGTGACAGGTGTGACAAACAGCGTGGGGGCCGGGAGGCGAGGGCAGGGAGCAGGCAGGGGACAAGGGATGGGGGCTGCCCTGCTGACACGAAAGGCAACGCTGGCGAATGAGGATGGGTGGCTGGGGTGTGCCGGGGTGCTGCACCCAGGGCTCTGCAGTGCATACCGGGAGCATCCCAAATCCTTGTGCCCACCCCAGCTCCTCCTTCCCCCACCCTGGCAGGGTGCTGTCCCCAGGGATGCTGGCACCCCGCTGGGCTGTGGGCCCCGGGGCAGAGCTGCTGGCAGTGCCCAGCTGACTGGCACAGCACTGAGGGTGCCCAAGCTCGCTGCCAGTGGCCGGGCAGGGAGGGCAGGGTGGGCACGATTTGGCCCCTTGGGGCCAGCCATGCGGGCAGCATGCAGCCGTCTCAGCTCAGCCCTGCTGGATGCTTGGGCAGGGGTACAGGCACATCTGGGGTCAGGAGGACCACAGCTGGAGAAGGGACCCTGTCCCCAGCTCGTCGCGCTGCCAGCCCTGTATGAGCTGTTAGAGCCCCCGCGGGGCTCTGCTGGGTCCTATCGATCCAGGCCCCAGTGCCATCTGCTCGGCGGCGCTGCCTGCTGTACCCCGGGCTCCATGGAGATGTCATGTTTGGGTCTGCTCCTCCTGTGACAGCCTGAAGCCCTCGGTGCTCTCCTAGGAGACAGTAACTAGAGCGGACGCCCGCTCCTAGCAGGACGTGACTGGGGCTTGCAGAAGAGTCTCAGAGATCAATTTGGAGGTTGTTTTGATGCTCTCCTGGTTGCAGGTTGGCGGTGGCAGCTACTTGCTCGGCCCAGGGGACCGTGCATGGACAAGCACTGCCTGGCGATGCACGGTGGTGCTCAGTGAAACTGTTTGGGCTGGCTCGTGCCACAGGGCAGGCTGTCAGCTTTGCAGCCCCATGAAAGCTGTGGGTGCTGTCAGTGAAGCTGCCATCTGCTCCCAGAGGTGCCCAGAACTGCCCTCTCTGCCCCAGCACCCATGGCGCAGGACCCTGTGCCTCTGTGATGGGGCAGAGCAGGGAGCAGGGGATGCCATCCCAGTCCCGGAGTGCTTGCCAGAGGACAGGGAGGGGAGAGTCAGGGCTGGAGTGACATCGCGGCAGGAAGACAGACAAATGCAGAGCAGATGTTTAATTATCGGCACAGCATTCTCGGATCCCTGGAAATCTCTGCATCCAAATGTAGATATTTTACGAGATCATACAATTCTGCTGAGAGCTGCAGCCGTGATACAGAGCCCACAAACCAGTCACCCCACCTTCCCATGGACCGCGTATCACCGGGGCTGGGGTGATTTGCCTCTGCTGTGGATGGGGCACCCATGGGGCTGGAGCCGGGCCGGAGACAGTCACCAGGAACCGTGTAAGGCTCTCAGGGATGAAGCGCTGCCACAGGCTCACAGCCTCGGAGGGTCAGCCTTCCATCCATCCTGCTACATCCCACCCTGCAAGGACATGCTGGGATGCGGTGGCTGGCCCCAGCACCCAGCAGGGAGCCTGGCCAAGCACAGGGGCAGGCAGGGGCTGGAAACTGCCTTCTCCTTACATCGATCACCTCTTGCAGCCGGTCCCTACTGGCCCAGACAACTTGTAGACATTTCTTAAGTCCTTTGAGACCTTTGAGGTCTCTGTTTTATACTGTAAGAATTGTTGGGCATAGGTGCATGTGTGATCCCTGTGGACAGGATGTCTCTGCTGTATCTCACATCCCTCCTGTGGCCCTTGGCTGTTCTCTGGCACGTCTTGGGCAGACAGAGGGCTCTGCCATTGGCAGAGTGGGAGCTGGGGGAGGCACAGGCAGGGCAGGCAGCAGAGCCAGCCAGGGCCCTGGGCTGGCCTGGGCTTTATGCACCGCTTGCCTCTTGGCTGCTGGAGGAGTTGGAAAGGCTGCCTGGCCTGCTGCAGCCACATGCTGCTGTAGGTCTCTCAAGACAGGGACGTACTGTAGGTCCCTCAAGACACCCCAGCTTGAGGCTGCAGACAGACGTAGGGTTTGTCTCCAGCAGAGACGCCAGTGCTGTGTCTCTGTAGTAGCATCATCCAGGCAAGGGCTGGCGGAGGGCAGCCCCGCTCTCCCCGTCTGGGCACTCCGGAGTCAGCAAGAAGAAAAAAGTACAGACTGGCACTCACCCAAGGGCAGGAGCGAGGGGCACCAGGGCAGAAAGCATTGAAGACCCTTCTCCTGCATCACCGCAAGAGACCTCTGCAGCCCGGGGGAGCCCCCCAGGCCAGGGCTCTGCTGCAGGAGTGGGTTCAGCACGGGGAGCACTAGGCTTCCCTGAGTCCCCCCGCTCAGTCCCACAGAGCTGCTGGGGAGATGCCCGTGCTGAGGGAGGGATTTCCAACAGCACATCAGGGATGCCGGCGGTCTCTCCCTGGAATGGCCGGCTTGTCCCTGGCAGCCCAGCCAGCCTTCCCTCCTCAGCAGTTACTGCCATGTCCCCTGAGGCTGTAAACATTTTGGATTCCCTGCCTCGCCTGCTCAGGCACCTTGCAGATTCAGGGCATGTTGCTGTCTTAAAACCTATCAGGTTTCCTGTCACCTCTGGGGGCCCATGAATCTGCGGGCTGGTGGTGGAGCTGGAACTGAAATGACCCTGCAGGGGAACGGCTCTGCACACCCCTCGCACCACCTCCAGCTCCCAGCGCGGCTCCTCAGCCCACGGGTTTATAATTGCCCCCAACCCACGGGAAAGTGCTCTGGCCCCGCAGGGAGGAGAGCAACTTCCATCATGCTGGAACCAGGTGCTGTTCCCAAGCTCAGCCGGAGCTCCCAGGGAGTCCCGGACAGTGGGGGACCTCCAGCCATGCCCAGTGCCGTGCCATGCCATGGCTGCCAGCTCTGTCAGTGGGCGCAGAGCTGGGGCAGGCAAAGGGCCTGTCACTCCTGCCAGCCTAATAATCCAGAACGTAGAGGCCAGGACATTTTTCTTGCCGCTGTCACACTGCTTGGACAGGTCAGCTGTATCCCTGCCCCAGGGAAGGGGGGAATTAGTGATGCTGTGAGTGCCGGAGCCCCACCGGGCAGGGGCAAACAGGGGCTACATGCGCAGCCGACAGCCCCAAACCCTCATAAATCTCCCTCGCATGGCCCATGGCTCACCTAAGTAGATTTGATTTGTCAAATATTAAAATTAATTTAGGATTGAGTGGCGGCCTGTGTGCATGCCCTGCTCTCTTGCCTTCCCCCCGCCACCACCTCTGCTCCTGCCCAATGCATCATCCCCGGCCCCGCGCTCTCGCCCCAGCCGGGGTGCCGGGAGCCGGGATAAATCATCCTGCCGCCGCACTCAAAGACGAGCCGATTGCTTGCTCGGCGGCAGGGGATCACAGGGGAAATCACACCGCGTGCCGCCCGCTCCGTGCCGGGGGCGGGGGAGATGCCACGCTTAGGCAGAGATTTATTTATTTGATTTTACTGGGCTGGGATTTTTTTTTTTTTTTTTTTTTTTCATCTCTCAAACGCCCGCCAGGGAATTGCAGCCCCTGGAATATTAATGCCACGCAGGACGCTGGCTCGTTAAAATGTCACCTGGCTGTAATTTCTCCTGCGCTTATTATTCCCTGGGGAGCACGAGCTCCCATCCCTCCCTGCCGGCGGCGGTCCCAGCACACGGGGCAGCCCTGCCCGTCCCCCTTTGCCGCAGCACGATGGCTGCTCCATCACGTCGCCCGAAATGTTCCTGGCCCTCTTCCACCACCGCAGCGGTGGGCTGCACCGCCTCCGGTATCTCCTGCTGAGCTGAGCCCAGCCCCAGGGACCGATGCTGGGAGAGCCCTGTGCCACTGGCCAGCACCAGCATGGTGCAAGCCCAGCCTGGCCAGCAAGAGGGACAAGGGGTGCCAGCATGGGCAGGGGGTCGGCCAGCGGGCAGTGCCAGCCCGGGCTGGGGGCAGGGTGGCACAGGGAACAGCTGCCTTAAGGAAACTTTGGCTCAGTTCCTGCAAATTAATGTTTTTTTCCCAAACAGTTTCCCGGCGCTAAGCGCGACGCGGGGAGCAATTATCTTTAGTGTCGATGTTATTACCATAAAAATTGCATTGAGGACTTTTCTCCTCCGATTAGAAAGTTAACGATCATCACTGCCTTCATTGTTCCCCGCACCGTGCTCGCTCTAATAAAGAGTCTGTGCACTTTACTTTTCACTTAGCATGAAAATTACCCAGCTGCTGCTGTGCGCGGCTGAGCAGCCCCCGCGCTCCCCTCCTGGTGACGGGCCCCTGGCAGGTACCAGTGGGGACCGCCCCCCAGGGATGGACGGGCTGACCTCTGGGCTTCCCCTTGCGGTGGGGGACGGGGGTCATCTCGGGGTGGGGGATGCTGACATCAGGGCTGCCGGTGTCAGCCATGGGAGTACCGAAGGGAGGCTTTTCCATGCGCTCTCCTCCAGGGATGTGCCGTCAGCGGTCCCTGCTCATGCCCCTACGGGCATCCCCAGCCCTCAAAACCCAAACCCATGGGGGATTGCTCCTGCTCCCCTCACTGAGAGCTTGGAGTGGCTGGGATGGGTCCAGCCTCGCCGTGTTGGCTGCACTCCCAGAGCGAGCCTCTGCCATGGCTCTCCATCCATGGCCAAGCCTGGGGTCCCTCCTGGCCACCCCTGGTGGTCAGGGGCCGAGGAGTGAGCCCAGCTGCTGCCAGCTGTTTGCCTGCCCTGGTGTGCAGGCAGCGCAGCATCACTGCTGACAGCGAGCCGGCGCTGTGCCTGCCTGTGGACATCCAGGCACTCACCGTCAGTCCTACCACCTGTGATTTTCACAGGGAATATTTGTATCATTTTGCTTGATACCAGCATAGCTCTTTAAATTCTCCAAGTGCTGTAAAAATCTTAGCTAATCTTCAGAGAGGTTTTTTTTTTTTTTCCCTCTGAAGCTCTTCATTACTCCTTAATTGTTCAAACTTCTCTTCTTTTCCTTCTGATTAAAAGCAGATTTTAAAAGTGCAGTTCAGTTTCTCAGCTATTTTCAAGTCAAATGGATTCCATCCCCCTCTCCATGTATTAATAACCTGTTCTCGTGCATCCCCCAGTGAGCCAGTAAAAGCCCTTCTGAGCAGAGACAAGGTGACAGCAGCGCTCCGGAGGGAGCGATTGGAAGGGGGTTACAGCTTGGAGGGAGAGAGATCCATCCATCCAGCTATCTATCATCCACCCCGCTATCATCCATCTACCCGAGAAATAACATTTGCAATTCCGCTTTAGCTCTTCCTAATAATCATTAATTTTTTTTTTACCTTCCCAACCAGCAGCAGGAGGAGACGCGGGGGTTTGGGGCGCAGGCAGCGCCGCGGGGCTTGGGGGCTGTGAGGGGACGGTGGGGTACGGTGGGGTAGTGGGATGGGGTGTGTCTGTGTGCTGGCGTGTAGGACGGCTGCGCTGCCAGGGAGCTGGGCCAGGGGAAAGCAGGAGACCCAGCACTGGTCCCCACAGCAGGAGGGAGTGCATGCTGGGCTGGAGAAGCATCTTTCTGAAGGGACTGGGGGACATGGGGACTCTGGGTGTAAAGAGCAGGCACGGTGCTGCCCTGGGCTCTGCCACTGCCTGGCAGGGTGAGCTCGGCTCTGGCCCTGGGTGCAAATGATGCAGCATGGTCCCAGAAAGCCCCTGCAAAAACCCGGCCCCCAGCCCAGCTGGCCGGCCGTGGGAGACAGGACAGTGATGGATTGCAGCACTTACACATCTTCCCAGGGAGGAAATGCCAGGTCTTGCAGGGCTCCGTCAGCTGTCGGCAGCGGGCAGGGCAGGACCTCAGCCGTGTCGGGGAGAGGGTGCTGATTTCTGATCAGCAATGCAGAAGGCGGGAGGGGGAATCCCAGGTGGCACTGCCCAACCCAAGTACTTCTTCCTCTCTTGGGCACCTTCCCTCCTTTTCATTACACACAACCCTGCACTGGCAATGTCCCCATAAAGCACCCATGCTTGTCTGGAGGTGCCTGGAGGAGATCCCAGCACAGCCCAGGGGATCAGCCACTGTGGTTAATGGTCCCACTCTCCAGTGGGCATCAGAACTGCCCCCACGTTGGTTTGC
The DNA here is from genome assembly GCF_964106895.1 of Numenius arquata. Taxonomy (NCBI): domain Eukaryota; kingdom Metazoa; phylum Chordata; class Aves; order Charadriiformes; family Scolopacidae; genus Numenius; species Numenius arquata. The sequence goes on from NC_133578.1 coordinate 18,446,693, forward strand.
ACCATCTTCGAGCCACCCACCACTCTTAGACCACCACCCACCAGTTGAAGTGATGATAAATGTTTTAGAGCTTGTGAACAACCTCTTTGGTCTTCAGGGTCCCTCAGACTCTGGCAAAGATATTCCTCTGCAGCTCCGAGCCTCAGTGGCCTCCTGGATGGGCATGCAGCAGCCCTGGACCCCTGGCCACATCCATGGCAAGTCTAAGACATAATCTGTGCCCTGCTGGAGAGAGTATCCTCTTCAAAGGTCTCCTCATCCCACTGGATGGCTCAAGCCACCCATCATGCTTCCTACAGAGCAGTATGGGGCAACCAAAGGGAGCTCATGGGGCTGGGAGGTGGGAGAGACAGGAGAGTTTCCAGGGCCTGGCACTGGCACCTGGGAAAGGTTGCAGCAGGGTCCTCCATGCTAGGATCAAACCTTCAGGAGATGCCAGCAGGCTCGTGGCTCTGGCCATGTCATGGGTGGAAGGATGCCGGTGGCCCAGGCACAGGGAAAGCAGCTGTGCACTGGGATGCCAGCATCCCCTCGACTGGCCTGTCCCGGCAGATGGCAGCAGGGATGCATTGCAGCCTGGCAGCGTGTGGGGACCTGCCTTGCGCCCCGACCTTGGAATAATCTTCAGTAGGATTAAGAGCTTAAACGTATCCGTGTAATTGCCAGGCCCCTGCTGAGCTGGAGAGAGTGTGAGTGCCAGCACAGGGAGGCAGTACCCAGGCGTGCCTAGCTCCCTCCTGCTGCCTGCTGCTGCCTGCTGCTGCCAGCACCGCCGTGGCCACCACTGTGAGCCACCACCCTGAGCGTGATGGACAGCTGGAAGTAGGCGAGTGGCTCAAGAGGAGAGGGTGCTTGGCATGGAAAGGGCTGGTCTCCAGGCACCACCAGGGAATGGTCCCCACGGTGTGCTTCGAAGGAGGATGTCAAGCATGCAGGGTCCTGGATGTGCTGCCCACAGCTCCCCAGCATGGCCTCGGTCCTCCTGGGCACCCCTCCAGGAACCCCTCTGTCACCCACCAACCTTGTGCCCAGGGAAGGATGTGGGGCTGCTCCTGTGAGTGCCTTGAGGAATACAGAGGATTGGTCGGGATGCCAGGGGCTGGAGGAGAGTGTGTGTCCTGCCGGGCTGAGCCAGCCTTGGTGGATGATCTGGAAGTATTTTTTCCCCCAAACAGGGGGAGTGGGGCACACGGCTGGCAATGTCTGGACCTGTAGGGTGCTCCGTGTGAGTTTTCAGCACCCATCAGCAATCAGAAGACCTTCAGGGTTGGCAGAGGTGCCCGGGGGTCTCAGACAGCCCTGAGCAGCTCTGGGACAGGGGCACCCAGAGTATCAGAGTGGTCCCTGTCCAGCTGTGCCAAGGGGGTGCCAGGACCCTAGTCCCGGCCTGTCCAGCTGGCGCGGGGGCTTGGCACGGAGCGGGGAGCTGCCATCCCAGCCCCCTCCCTGTCTGCCTAATGGTCCCTGACATTTAAATGAGATTTAGTGCTCAGCCCGATGCTGAATATTCATGAGCCCATGCGGCCCTGACAGCCTGGCTGGGGCTGCTCTCATGATTAATAATTTGTTTTTCCCTATACTGTAAACCTCACCTGCACTCGCTGCTTGCTCTGGCGCTGCCGGCCCCGCTGCTGCCGGGGAGCGCCCATGCCCTTGCCCAGTGGGTCCTTGACCTCCCTGCCTGCTATAGGACACCCATGCTGTAGGACTCCCACCCCGTGGGAGCCCCCCAGGGACCCACCCACAGATGAGTGGCATCTGCCAAGGGCCAGGAACCTCTTCATCACTCCAAGCGGGCCAAGTCCTGTGGAAGGGGAGCAAGCATCCTGCCTGCTCCTGCCCGCTCCTTCCTGCGGAGGCAGCCCCGGCTGCCCAGCCTCTGCACAAGAGCCCCAGGGATCCTACATGGGCCACCCCAGGGAGGGGTCTGCAGCCCACAGCAGTGATGTCCCTTGTCCCCTTCCTGTACCCTGGGCTGGGTGAAGGCACAAGTCTTTGCCAGTGAGTCCTGGAGTAATTCCAGTTGCCCCCAAATAGAGACACCCTGGAGAGAGGCAACTAAGTCCTCTTGCTGCTTGTATGCTGGGCTCCATCTCTGTTGGCACCAGCCCTGGCGGTGCTGAGCCTGCCGGGCTCTCCCAGGTGGGCAAGCAGTGGGCAGGCAACCTCCAGCTGCAGCACAGACAGCTGCCCACAAGCCCAGCGTCCAGGACCTGCTTTTGGTGCTATTTGTGGCCAGTGCAGATGTCCTCACTGCAAATCCAGCACAGCAGTGCCCAGCCCTGCCTCGGACACCCTGTCATCCCTGGCATCCATACCCAAGGTTGCTGCTCCCAGGAGCCTCGCTCCCAGTCGCGCTGCCGGCCGGCTGTGGTGCAGAGGTGTGTGCCGTGGCACAGCCGAGCAGGACCAGCCCTGGGGAGGTCCCACAGGACCTGGGGGGGGGAGCTGGGGGACCAGGCTGCCATCTCCCCTCTGGCTCAGCAGCTCGGCTCTGGCAGCTCTGCACAAATTGCATAAATATTCATGGCGAACTGAAGGAAATGTGACTGTCCCGGCTGATTACACGCGCCCGTCCTGAAGGCTGCGGCTGCTCCCCAGGTAGTGCTGGCCGAGCGCCTGCCGCATGGCGAGAGGCGGTGAGGGCTCCCCGAGCCAGCCCCGCAGTGCCCACCCACAGCGTGGCACTGGGCACAAAAGCCACAGGGACCCTGCACAGGGCTCGACAAGGGCTGTGAGCTGGGGACATGTTAACCCTCAGCCCTTCCACAAGCTCAAGCCAAGGATGAGGCTTTTCCCTGGCTTTCCCGGGGTGCCCCACCAGCCCCGCCACCGAGCTCAAGGACTGTCCTGAGCGCAGTTCTGGGATGCCCTCTGCCCCGTGACATGTCACAGCCTCTCAGGTGACCCTGGCACGTTCAATGCTGCCTCCACTCCCTGATTCTTTGGGCAGCCATGGGCAAGGAGCGGGACAGAGCTCCTGGGAGGCAGCCTGGCTGGAATCCCCTCACGCTGCCGAGATTAATCCCCTGCAGACCTGAGCAAGGTGCTGGGCTAATAGCCTGATTTATTCCTTCCTGTCTCTCCGGAGCACGCGAGGTTCCCCACTGTGTCCTGAACGACCTCATGCATAATACCATGCACAATCCTATTAACGCCGCCCCGCCACGCGCTCCCTGCTTAGCGCCGCCACTCGCCAATGCAATTTCCCCATGATATATGGGAAAAATAATTGAACTATATTTGAAAATATATTGAGAATTACGACTTGCACCCGGCGGGATTTATAGGGGCCATATTTCACAAAACCACAGCCCCGCACGCCGAGGCGCCCAGTGCTCCCGGGGAGCCGGAGGAGAGACCTGTGGTCACGGCGGGTGCGTGCCCAGAGCCAGGAAGTGGGCAAACGGGTCCCACCACCCTCATGGGGTTCCATGCGTGCCCATGGGAGACAGTGCAGGGCATAATGGGGTCTGGCACAGGCCTGGGTGCAGGATGGGGGTGCCACGGGAGTGGGCGGTGGGTGCAGCGGGCAGAGAGCACCCGGCTGCACCAGGAGCCGAGGTTGCAGCTGCAGCCGCGGGCACAGCCATGTGGGCGCAGCCGCTGCCAGCCAGAGCCCGGCAGCTTAATCCCCTCCCAGCGGGAGGGAGGGAGGGAATGCTCCTGGCATCATGCTGCCTGCTCAGCTGCTCGCCTCTGCTCACCGTGCTGGGCGGCCAGTTAGCCAGGCACTGGCGTCCCCTAGCCTGTCACAGGGTGTCCCCTTGAGGGGCTGATGGCTCCCTGACCATGCCAGCCCACACGCTGAAGGAAGCAGGGAAGGAGCTGAGGACTCTGCACAGAGCTCCAAGACCTGCTCCCCTCCACAGCCACCTCTCTGGATCCTTCGGCCCCAGTGCTGCCCTGCCTGTGGGGTGGCATTTCCCTGCCTGGCTCTGGATGCCAGATGCGGTGACAGTGGCTTAGTGCTCAGGGGAATCGTCCCTTCCCTCCTCATCCCCACCCTCACCTCCCACACAGCCGCCCCCTGCTCCCTGCCCACATGCCCCAGGCAGCCCTGCCCCAGCCCCTCCAGTCCTGTTTGCAATGCCCAGCACGTCCTCGGCACCGTGGGTGCCGCTGGCACAGGTGCCGCAGGAAACATTAATCTTTAATTTCCTGTCAAAACCTCTCGCCGGAGAGAGCAGCGCCTGGCATGGGGGTGCAGCAGATGCCTGCTGCGATTGGGGGGCCATCAGGCAGGTTGCCCTGGGGCGTGGGGAGCTCGGCTGCATCACCCAGCCCTCTGCTGTGTCTTGCAGCTGCGCATCCTTGCACCCAGGGTGGGCAGGGAAGGGGCAGAGGCAGATGTGTGCCCACCCGCGGGGAGGAAGAGGAGAGAGGCAGCAATGCTGCCTAGATGGAGAAACCCCCCCCAGGGCTGCTGGCTGGGCAAGGAGCTGACCCCGGGGGGAACCCATCCTCTCCCTGGCCCTTGGCTGACCCGGCTGCCCTCCCCTGCAAGGGGAGCACACAGGGATGGGGCATCTTTGCGAGCAGCACCCAGGGCCATGGGGCCAGAGAGCCTTCATCCCTGCGGCCCGTTGAAGGGATCCAGGGATCCCAGGGCATCGCTGTCTGGAGGAAATTCCCAGCGTGCCCTGGGGAAGGGGAGCTATAAATAACCGCCCGTCGGAGGGCGGAGGGGGACTGTTTGGGAAGCCGCTTTGTGATCAGGACAAAGAAGAGGCGTCTTTGCACTTGCTCTTCATTAGCTGCCTTCCTCTGGCTGGCCGGGCCAGGATGCGCTCGCATCGAACGACAGCAGGATGTAGCTGCCGGTGTCAAGGACGCGAACAATAAGGGCTTTAAATAGCAGCGCTGCCTTTGAAACCCGCTCGCCTGCGCCGCAGACAGAGCTCGGGAAAATTGTGCGGCACAAGAAGCCTGGGGACGTGGGAGCAGGGGTGCCCTCACCCCCAGGAAGGGCTCCCGAGTGCCACGGCTGTTGCTTGTGGCCGGGATGCGCAGACCCCTACCCAGGAGTGGCCCAGGATGTCCAGACAGATCCATCCCAGCCCCTCCTGCAGCTCTCGGAGTGGCAAAGTTCAAATCTTCCCCTGCACGGTTCCCTGCTGCCCTGGGTGCGCAATTAATTAGCAGCGCCTCCCACCGCTGCCAGAAAGGTGCCCCTCGGGTTGCCGTCTGCTTTCCTCCCCCTCTGGCTCCAGGGCTCTGATCTCCTCCCGCCGTCCTCCAGGAAATGAGAGAGCACCGCGGAGGCTGCCAGCGGTCCCCCCACCAAGCCAGGGTGCGGAGGCACCTCTTCACCCCCTCCAGGACGAGCCAAACAGCCAAGAGGTGTCCGGCTTAGGGATCTGGTGGCAGGTGAAATGGATAAAGAAGGTGCTCTGCTGTCTCGGGGAGCCCAGCTCCCTGCTGTGCCGGTGCAGGAAGGTCCTAGCCCGGAGTGGGACATGGGGTTGGGTACCTGGGAGCTGCACGCCAGGCTGATGGAGAGAGATCGGAGCCGGCGAGCCACGTGCGGGCACGTGCATGTGCACGGGGGGGCCCGGCTGCGCGTATTAGCAGGCCCTTAAATCAACACAGCACTTCAGACAGGAAGGAAATAGGCTTTGCCGACGGCAGGAGCGGCACTTGCTTTGTGCACATTACAGAACATCAGGAAAATGTCAAATTTACATAAAAATGATACAAACTCATTGGAAGAAACATGCATCCAATTATCGGCCCCAGCGCTGGCACGGCTCCGCAGCCAGAGGCTGGCCGGCCGGCTGGCTGCAAGGGACCCAGCCCCGGGGCACGCATTTCATCTCTGGGTGTTTAACATCAAAGCAACAAACAGCCTCGGCTCTGCTGGCTGCCCTGCTCCCCCGCTCCCTCCCGCACCGCCCCCGCACAGCCCGGGCACGGGGACGGGGGTGGCAGTGCCCAACCATGGCTGGTGGGGGGTTTGTCCTGCTCCTGCCAGGGGATGGTGGGGAAGGGCAGAGTGGTGACAGCACCCCAGCATGGCAGGGGCACTGGGGGAAGGTGGGGGTACCACCGAGGAGCCCAGAGTAGCAAGGGTGGAGAGCTTGCTTGTGCAAAACCCTTCAGAGATATTGCCAGTGCCAGGTTGGGACCCTGTTCCAGGCTCTGTGCCAGTCTGTCCTGGTGGCCTCTTCCCTCTTTTCTGCTCCTGCCTTTCCTAGAGAATGGCCACCAGCATCCCCAGGGCTGGAAGAAGCCACATCTGACACGTACCTCCTGCTCTGGTGTGGGCACAATATCCTGCATTCACTCTGGGGCTGGGGGCACCCAGGAGAAGGGGGGCTAGACATGGGGACACGGACAGGGGTGTCCCCAGTGGGTGCCCTCCAGCCGTGCTCACTACCTACCTGTGCTGGCATCCCACCCTGCTGCCCAGGATTGATGGCCTGTCTTGCGGCCCCTTCCCGGCACGCTGAATGCTACGTTTCTATCCCTGCTGCCCACCGGGATTGATGTCTCACTGAGCGCAGGCAGCGGCCGTAACTCATGCCCGGGAGCCGGGCTCCCGGCTCGTTACTCACTGGGCACCGTCAGCCGGTGAGTTACGGCTCTGCCTCGCGCCGGGACACCTCAACAGCCAGGGATAAGGGCAGGGGGGACACGGCTGAGGCAGGTGTGGGGCAGGGGACAAGCATCTCTCCGAGCATCCCATGGGCTGGCACACCCACGTGCGACCCGCCAGCTGACTCTATCCCTGGCAGGAGGGTGAGAGGTGGGCACAGAAAGCCCCCCGGGAGGGATGCTGGGGTCCTGGCTGGGGGCGGAGGGTGGCACCGCAGCTGGGATTCCCCGCGCCGCACCCGCCGGCTGGTGCCCGGGCTGCAGCACGCGGGGGAGGCTGACGAGCTGTTAATTACAGGTGCTGCTTGGCTGGTGCAGCGCGTCTCTGCTGCTCGGCTGCCAGAGCCGTGCGGCGGGTGACACACTCCATGATAAATTGATATCCCGTTTAGCATCAATTTTCCCTTCTCTGGTGGCAGACAGCTGTGCTAATGGGATGGGACAAGTGAAAATGAAATAACAGGCCCTGAGCACACCGGCACGCGCCGCACCACCAGCCCTCCTGCACGGCTGTCGCTCCCCGAGAGACAGGCGGGACCCCACGCACCCTGGGGTGGGGGAGCCGTGTGGCCGGCAGCCTGCAGGCAGGGCTGCCTTCATCCCCCCATCCTTCAGCCCTAGCTGAATGCAGCTTGCCGGCTGGCTCTTGGGCACCCCGGGGCAGGTTTGTGGCACGCGGTGTGCCAGCACTGGGTGCCGCCGCCGGGTATGGTGTTCACAGAGCAGGCTTCGAGGCGGGCGCTGGAAGAGGGCTGGTGTTTGCGGCGTGCTCAGCTCTCGGCAGCCAGCGAGGGGTGTTTGGTGTCTGCATCTGTTTGGTGTTTGCAATGCATTTGGCACCTTTCCTATTTGTAGAGCAGCACATAACAAGGAGCCAGCAAAGCATTTGGTTGGCACTCAGTGCCCATGCTATGTCGGGCATCTGCAACGCACACAGTGCCCCAGTTGATGTATGCAGCACCCTTGGTCCCCACGCCAGGTTTGGTGTGTGCGGTAGCCCCTACTCACACTCATAAGGCTCTTTTTGGCACACCCAGCACCAGCCGCACGCTTGTTATCAGGAGTGCATTTGTCAAATTGGTGCCTGCAGTGTGTTTGCCGTCGTGGTGTGCGCAGCACTTGATGCCCACGGTTTGCTTGATGATTGCAGAGTGCTCAGCACTTAATACCTGTGGCATCATCGTTATTTGCACAGTGCTGGCACTCAGTGCCGGCAGTGCCGGGCACATGTGGTGCGCTCGGGGTGCGGGACCCGCCGTCGCTGATGTTTGCAGCCCCTTCAGTGTGGTGTCAGCCACGGTTTGGTGTTTGCCAAGCGCTCAGCGACCTCCGCGGGCAACATTTCGTATTCGAGGTGTGCCCGGCGCCTGTTAGATTTGGCATTTGCAGCGCAGCCGGCGCTCGCTCCGGCCTGCTCTCTGCGGTGTGCTCAGCGTTTTGGTCCCCGCGGTGTGATCAGCGTTCAGAGCAGACTGCTGGCACCGCGGCCGGCACTCAGTGCCAGTGCCGTGCGCGGTGCTTGCAGCGGGCTCAGCCCCCGGTGCCTGCAGCTCCCCGCCGGCTCTGGGGGGGGTGTGCATGCTCGACGCCTGCCCTGCATCCAGCCCCCAGTGCCTGACGCGCTGCTCGCTTGCTGCCTGCTTTGCCATCGCAGCCCCCGACACGGTCGGCACAAGCTTCCTGATGCTTTCGCTATTTGCAGAGCTTGTTGCACAGCCTTAGCGCTGCTTCTGCCATTCAGCCTGTGCTCGGTGCCAGACGCCGGCTCGCTCCGGAGTGGCAGCGTGCTCTGTGCGCACTGCCTGCGCTGGCTCTCACATTCGCAGTGCCATCAGCCCCTGGTTTCCCTGCCGAGGCTCGCTCTGCAGCGCGCTCAGTGCTCACAGCCCAACGTGCATCCCGTGTTCACAGCACAGTTCTCAGTGCCCGTGGCATCATCGGTGCCCTCAGCGCTCGGCGTCAGCCGCCTGTTTGCTGGGAGCTGGCACTCAGTGCCTGAAGGGGTCGCTTTTGGAGTCAACACTTCCAGGATGCTCAACAGTCAGATGTTTTCCCTCTCCTCAACATGCTCAGGATGAAGTCCAGCGAGGTGTTTGGCGTTTGCAGCATGCTCCACACTTGGTGCCAGCAGTGTGCCTGGGGTTTGCAGCACACAGGGCAATGAGGGTGCCCAGCTTCACCATGCCTGGCATGGCACACGTGGTGTGTTTGCTGTTAGCCATGTGCTCCACCGCAGGAGGTACGCGCCGTGCCATCAGCACTTGCAGCCCGTGACGGGGCTGATGGATGTGGTGTGATCAGTGACCAGATGTGCACTGTGCCGACAGTGCACTTGGCTCCAGGGCGCACCGCCGGGCTGAATCCCAGTCCCAGAAGCTGGGCTGTGGAGCTGGCGTTGGGACTTCCCAGTGGTCTCCTCCGAATTCCCACTCCCCCCTGCAGACCCAGTCCAGCCGTCACCTCTCCACCAGCCACCGAGGGGCAGGGGCATTCCCGGGCTTGGCTCCCAGCCCATTGGCCCAGCAATCCTGGGGGGCAGGCAGAGTGCCCCTGCCACACATGCTGTTGGTGGGGCCGTGGCATTAAGGTCGAGATTTTAATCACACAGATGTCAGGAAAAGGGGAGCGATGGTTCCCATGGTAACACTAACTCTGCCCCTGGCCCGCGGCACGGCGGCTGTGCACGCACCGGGCCACCATGGGCACCATGCGGCTGAGCTACGGCTGCTTGGGGACCCATAACTTCCAATCTCCTGACTTGGGTGCATTTAAAACCTCAGCCCTATTGCTGCGCTGAGGCAGCTCTGCCGGCAGTTTATGGCTCTGTTGTTTTTAGGAAAGGCAAGCGGGAGGCAGGAGCCGCCTGGGCGAAGGGCTGCGGATGGGGCAGGAGGAGTGGTCCAGGGCCAGGAAGAGCCGCAGAGCACTGACTGGGCGCTGGGTGCCGGTGGCTGCAGGGGACAGGGCAGGACAGGGCCTGTGGGCACAGCTGAGTGTGAGGGAGCAGCTGAGCGATGTCTCTCAGAGCATGAAGAGTAGATCCGCACGCTCCGCTGGCTGGGCACGCTCCCATCCGGCTCCTCGCATCCCTCAGGGCCAGGGCCAAGATGGAGGAGCTGCGGTGGGTGGGTACCAGCCTCGCTGCCCGGTGTGGGTGCTGCTGGGGTGTCAGCGTTACCTGTGCCCCGTACCAGGGCTAGTCGCAAGCTGCACCTCCCCAGAGGTGCCGAGAGAGCCTGGTGATGGGCTCCCTGCCACTGCTGTGCTGTGCTCCAGCCCTGTGGCATCCATCTCCCTTCTGCTCCCATGCCAGCACAGGAGAGAGCTGCTCCCTGGTGGAGGATCAGGGTTGTTTGGGGTGGGATAGGGCTCTCATCCTCCCTGAGCATGACAAGAAGGCTGAACCCATCTGCATGCTGTCTCTCCAGCGTGGCACAGCTCTGGGCATGTCCCCTTGGCTATGAGGTGCCCTCCCAGCTGTGCCAGCTGTGCCCGTACAGCTGTGTTCAGCAGGACCCCTACCCACACATGCAGCCGTGCACGCCGGCATACCAGCCCTGACAGGGGTGCACCGGGGCTGGCGCTGTCGAGGCAGGACTGGGACGCCCAACTGGTGCTGGGGGGCTGCACACGGTGGCTGGGGCTCATCTCAGTACTGTGGGGGCCTCCCACGGCTGGAAGCAGGGTGGTCCCCCCGGCTCAGCCCAGTTCATCCATCCATCATCCCCTGCTCTGCCCATGAGCCAGAAACTGCTGGTAGGCTGCCTTAAGGGCCCATGCTCCCCCCAGCTCCTTTTTACCTGGAGGTCTCCTGGCCTCGCCTATGATCAGGGAGGACTGTGGCCAAGGTAGGCTGCCCGCCCTCCAGTTGCCTTTGCTTGGTTACCACTTGGGAGGGAGCGAAACAGGGGGGTGCCTTGCTCACAGAGGGGCCTGGGGAGGCTTGACCATCTCCCACAGCACTGGCTGGAGCATCTCCCAGCCCCGATGCTGCCCTCCCTGCCGAACTGCTGCAGCTCCCGTAATGTATTCATCCCAGGGTGCCCCGGTGCAGCTGCAATATCATTATTGGAGTTTATTACACCATTAGCTTTAAACTTTTATAAACCACCAGGCAGGTGACAAGTGGTGGAGGGGCGGGGGGACGCTCACGCTGCGAGCAGAGGGGCTGTGCAGGGACAGGGCTGGGGACCGTCCCAGCAGGGTGCTAAGCCCAGTCTCCCTGCTGTGCTGGTGCTTTTGCTAGTGGTGCAAACCCAGTGGCACCCCAGGCATGTGCCTGGCCACCAAACTGCTTGGCACAGCGCAGCCACGTGCCAGCCTGCCCGGCTGCCCTCCTCAAGATGTCAGAGACCAGGGAGCATCAACCAGCTGCAGCAATAAAAGGCTATAAAACCAAACGTGTGTCTCTGCACGCTGCAGCGATGGCTCCCAGGACGCCTTCTCCTTCCTAACAGCACTGAGGGCAGGAGGGACCGCACTCACCCCAGCACCCTGTGCTCAGAGACAGGCCTCCTGCTGCCACGCAGCCACTCTCCGGTCACATCTGCGACGGCCTTTCCAGCCATGGGGGATGCTCTGAGGGTGGCGAGGCCATTTCCTCCACTCCTCCCGCTCAGGACTGAAGGGCAGCATTAGCTGAGCCTGACCTCCTGCCGGTCACGGGCCAGTGAGCGCTGTCGGACCCAGAGCCTGGAGATAAGTGCTGAGCTGAGCATCCTCCTAGGGATGCTGAACACCTTCTGTGCTGAAATGTGTGCCCATCCTGCTGGGAAGGGGGGCTTTACCTTGCACTTCTCCATGGATTTGGGAGGCTTTTAGGTGTTTTTTCTCCCAGTGAGGATGTGTGTGCAGAGAGATCAAGTGGCTGGCTCAGTTTGGGGGTGTTTTGCACTGATGGGGTCAGAGCAGAACACGGATAAGGGATGACGGTCGCTGCTGCTCCTCTTGCTTTCAGCCTGGCAGAGCCAGCGCGGTGCAGGTCCATGGCACAATGGGTTTCTCAGATGGAGACCAGGAGTTAGGGCTGCTGTGCACAGGTGGGCAGCCCGCTGCCTGCTGCCTCCCTCGGGCACAGGGGCAGGGGCTGGCTGGGATGGGGGCACAGCTGAGTATCTCTGGGTGAAGGAAATAAGGAGGGCAACCAACAAGTTCTCAGCTGCTCCCCGGGTTAAATACGATGGAATCAGCCTGAGACCAGCACAGACCCTTTTCTTCTATGAAGTGGGTTGGGATTTGATCCATTACCCCATTGACAGTCCATGGGATCTAACCCAGCTCTGATGTGGGCAGACGTTGTCCCAGATCCTACTGAAACTCACCCCTTAAATTCTTGGAGGCAGGACCCCAGAAGCCACATAAACCCAGCGTTGTTTTTCTGGCAACAGCAAAAGGTGTCCAGGGCACCTTGTGCAAGCCTGTGCACACAGCTTACAAAAGAGACTTTGTAATTGAGGTTTTGCGCTTAATGAAGGAATAAATTGAATGGGAGTGTTGTCCTTAATTGGGGTGTTGCATTAATTAAGATATTGCACTTAATTGGGGTAAAGCATTTAATAAGGTATTGTGGTTAATGGGGGTAGTTTACGTAAGTGGGGTCAGTGCGTTAATGGGGTGCTGCATCGCCGATGCATCTGCTGGCCCTGGCAAACCTGTCATCTGCCACCGTGGGCTAAACTGGGGAGCAGCTCCCTGCACATGGGGAGCCCAGCCCAGCCTGGCCACTGCCTGCCCAGGGGACCAGGGCCACCAGCGAGGCTGGTCTGAGGCTCCAGAGCTGCTGCCCTCCCCATCCCAGCACCATGCAGCTGGTAACGGTGTTCATAGCCATGGCTCCTCTCCCTGCCCTGGTGCGTACGGCTCCCTTCTGCAGTTCCCAGCCCTGGTGCGTACGTCTCCCTTCTGCAGTTCCCAGCCCCACTGCTCACTGTGAGTGCAGGAGGACAATGTGGAAGTCTCAGTGAGTGGTGTGCAAGCAGCTCCCATGCCGCCCCACAGCCAGCTCCACGACGGGTGGTGATGCCTGGCATGCTCATCACACTGTTGCCAGCCTTGCTCTCCTGTAATCAGAGTGGACATCTTGTCATCCCACATCTCCCCACAGCTGAGGCGCTCGCTACCCTCGCCATGGAGCCCGACCTGCCGGGTGGGCACCGTCTGCATGCCAGGGAGACCGGGGGAGGAGGCTGCACTTGTTAAAGCCGACGTGTTTGCAAGGGTCCCAGAGGATGCGACCGGCGCGAGACAGCGCTGAGCGCTGTGGCCAGCTGGGCTCCACAGTCACGTTTCCTTCAATTAGATCAAAATTAATGATTGCCCCAGATCCACTTCCCTCTGGGCGTGGGGCCACGAGCGTTGGCTCCAAGAGCATGTGGAGCTGGCAAGAGAGACACGGCAGCCAGCTCACGGGCTTGGGCCAGTGGCAAAAGTACCCAGCAAGCACAATCCATGTCCTGGACAGCTTGGACTAGCAGGGGATCAGGTGGGGACTCCCTGCTGGGGTATTCTGCCCCAACTCCTGTGTCCCCCATCCGCATGGGCTGCCCCAGCCACAGCACCCTTTGGTCCCCCGGTGCCCATGCTGAGGAGCTGCAGCCTTGCAGGGTGGCCGGGAGTGTGGGCTCACTGCAGCGGCACAGCACCGGTGCCGGAGTGTGGTGGGAGGTCAGGTGCTGGTACAGCAAAGGGTCAATCCATCAACTCAGTGGCAAGACACGGAAATCACAACCAAAACCTCATCCAGATTGGCCTAAGAATAGAAATGGACAGTGTCTGTGTCTTGAGGGGGATGAATCATCATGAGGGTGCTGGAGAGCACTACAGCAGGATCAGTCCCATCAAGCACCCCTCCAGGCTGTGGGCCAGCTTCTCCCACGTGGAGACTCCACCTAACCCCTGCTGCCTTCTACCATGTGTCAGGGCCCCCTGCTCTAGAAAGACCCCTCCTTCTGTGCTCACAGCAGTTATTTTGTCTATGGATGCAGCCTCTTAGCCTCCTCTGCTCTCACCCAAACCCCCAGTGCCTCCAGCTGGTCTGCTCTCTGTTATTGCCATCCTCTCTACTCTTTCCAATTAGTTTGTATTTTTCTTGATGTGTGGTCCTGGACCAGGCACAGGGCTCCCACAGAGGCCTCGCCGCCAGCGAGTGCTTCAGAAGCCTTGTGAACGATGCTCCTTCTCACGCAGCCCTGGGCAACGTCCTCCTTTCCACCGAGCTCAGTGCAGTTGCAGGGCAGCCAGACATCCCACATTAAACTGGCAGATCCCATATCCCAAATGAACGAGGCTCCCCCTGCTTTTTTCCTCGCTCCCGGATGCTTTTCCAAGCAGCTGCCTGGCTGCCGGGCATTGGAAACGCAGCTTCTGCACGCACAGATAACCGCACCTGCACCGAGCATCCTGCCCGGGGGTGTCCAACCCTCCGCACGCCTTGTTTATCCACCTGGGACTGTCCTGGGTGTCAGTGCTAAACTCAGACAGGCCCACACTGCTGCCCGCTGCCAAGCCGGGGCTCTGCCCTGCTCTCCTGCCCCCTCGGCAGCCCTGCCCTCCGGCTCTCCCTCCACTCGCTGGGCGGATTTGCTTCCCGCCCCAGCCCAGCTCTTGGCGCTTGTCCTTTTGAATTGTATCTGATTGTTTTCAGGCCATTTCTCCGATTTGTCAACATCATTTCGAATTCCAGTCCTGTCTCCCCCGGCGCCCGCAGCCTCCCCCCGTCATCTGAGTGTAGTGCGCGGGCCCTGCGCCAAGCCCCTGCCGCTCAGCATCCTCCGGGCTGGGGGGCGCAGGGGTGAACAAGGGGGACCCCCCCTTTCCCGATCTGCCAGTGAGCCCTTAGCTGGCTCTCCCATCCTGTTGGCTTGCTTGCACGGTGGCTAGTGAAGTCAGCACTCGGGAGCCCAGGGCACTGGGCTTCTCCCGACTCTTAGCATCAAACCCAAGGGCTGGATATGGGAGCATCAGTGGGCAGAGAGGCTCTGCAGCTGCTCATGGCTGGGTGGAGGAGCAGACGAGCCCCCCTGCACGCTGCAGAGTCCCTCATCATGGCTTCATGCCCCCATGTGCAGGCCTGAAGTACTCAGCCACAGGTGGGAGGCTCTGGTGCAGAACCGTGAGACGCAGACATGCTGCCAAATGGCGGTACGGGCCATTCCCAGCTGGTCCTGTGCTCACTGCCTTGTCTGGTCCCAGGAGAAAGCAGCCCCTGAGCCCAGCTCCCTCCCCTCCCAGCCGTGCTGCTTCCCTGCTCCCTGCACCTCCAGCCCCATGTGTCTCCAGGTGTGCCCTCTGCCTGGGTGCTGGTGGCCATGAAACCACAGCCCTCCCTGCTCCGTGGCTTGCAGGAAGCCTGCAGCTGCAGCTGGGGATGGGGCTTGTGATTTGGGTGCCACTCACTTGGGCACAGCTTGATCCCAACCCAGCCTGGCTGCACTTCAGCCCCATGCCTTGGGTCATCCTGCAAGGGGATGAGCCCCCAGTACCCATCTGCCCTTGCTGGGTGGCCAGGTAGGACCAGGACATGGCAGGGGAGGAGAGGCAGGAGAGGAAGGAGGAGAGGAAACATCTCCTTGGCTGGACAGGAGGGGACCTTGCTGTGGGGAGGGTGCTGAGAGGTGTCCTCATCCCAGGTGGCAGATGCTGCAGTCTCCACGGTATGGAGGCCAGGGCCGTGCAAGGAGCCGAGAGGCAGTCCTGTTCCTGTGCTGTGACTGTCCAGCAGTCCACAGAGGACACTGAACTCCTGCCAGTTTCACACTGGCAGAGCTCGGTTTGCCCCGTACCTTAGGATCTGTGCTTATGGGGTGGACGGCCTGGTAGATCCTCTGTGTCCTCACGCCCTCTCCGCCACGACACTGAGAGATGCGACACTGCAAACCAAAGACCCAATGCTGGCCATTGCCTTGAACCCCAGAACCTCCTGGCCACAGGATCAGGCCCTTGCTGCCCACAATGCTTGCAGGGCCAATCATCCCCTGCAGGGCCAAGCAGCCCTGCAGAAGCAGCCTGGGGCCGGTGGCTGTGTTGCTGGGGCCCCCCGTGGCGGTGGCGGTGTTCGGGCCACCTGCCCAGCCTGCTCCTTGCTGTGCCTCTCGGAGCTGGGGATGCGGGGCTGGCACGTGCGCACCGCATCCCCCGGGCAGGGTGACGCGGGCGGCCGGGGCTGTGCGTGCTCCCTGCCGGAGGCAGCCTATCATGCTGTATTGACCCGCACAGAGGCAGGAACATGTGTGCCATGCACAGATCGATGGGAAGATTGAAGATGTGTGTGCGCTTGCCGGACGACTGGGGAAAGCTTTGCCGTTGGCATCGGCAGCACAGTGAAGGTCACGCTGACCTGCGGCGCAGTCCCCGGGGAGAGGCGAAGCCTCTTGTCGAGCTCATGGGCGGCTGTCTCATCACTTGTCCTCCGGGGACCCCGGTTTCTCAGCCAGGCACGCACCTCCCCGGCAGAACCACGTCTCCTGGGGGGGAGGTGTACCTGGTTCTGGGCTTGTTCTGGAGGCAGGGAGATGGTGTTTCCTCCATCACTGTGCCACTAGGCAGGGTCGCAGAGGGTTGCTTGACTTGTGGGTGAGCGGTCCGGCTCAGCCTTTCTAGCAGAGCTAACCCTCTGTCACCGGCTGGGGAAACTGAGGCAAGGAAGCTGGGAGAGATCATGACTTGCTGGCAGAAGGTGCCGCGCATGGGGAGCAGCCAGATCCAGGTGCCGTGTGGCTCTGGGGTTGGTGCCGCAGGGTGAACCCCTAACCTCAACACAGCTCTGACCCCACTGAGTGATGAGCAGAGCCCCTCTGCTGTGCGCAGGATGGGGCAGGAGGGCACCCTGCTTCACCCACTGCGTGTGGGGCAGCGCTGCCATGAGAGCTGGGTCCTGCGTGGGGCTGTGCACAGCGTGCCGTGGAGGGAGCAGAGCCAGACCCCCAGAAGAGGGGCAGGGGCACAGCAGGGCAAGGGAGAGCGAGGATGACCCCGGCTCAGCCTTTCCAACAGAGCCGGTCACCGCCGGTGGTGCCCCCCACTTCTTGTGCACTGCCGTGGGGAAACGGGGAGCCCAGCGTGCCGCACAAAGCGGGGTGGGGGGCAGAAATGAAGCTGGGGGAGCCCCGCCCGGGCGCACAGCAAGCGCGGTGGGGAAGGGGAGCGGCGGACACGGGGGGTGGGTGGCGGTGCTGCCGCCCTCCCGGCTCCGGGGCACCGAGGAGCACGGGGGGGGGGGGGGGGGGGTACGACGCGGGGAGGTGTACCCCCGGCGCCCCGTCTTCAGCCCCGCTCCGGCGGCGGCTTGCCGGCCGCGTCTCGGCGTGGCCGGGGCCGGGACCGGGACCGACGGGGCTCGGCGCCCGCCGACGCGGGGCGCGGCGGGCCGTGGCAGGGAGGCGGTTAACGGCCAGGGAGCCGCCGAGGCAGGAGGAGTCCGCAGGCGGGCGAGCAGGAGGGGGCCGCCGGGCGAGCTGCCCGCAGGCTGCCCGCCCCCGCCGAGCCGAGCCGAGCCGAGCCGCGCTCTGCCCCGGGGCGCACCGGCCGGCGGGGCACGGCGGGGCGAGGCGGCGAGAGCGGCGGCGGCGGTGGCGGCGGGGGGCAGTCTCCGTGCCCCGCCCGCCTCGGCACGGCACGGCACGGCTCGGCATCGCACGGCAGGGCGCGGAGCGGCGCGGCTCGGCATCGCGCGGAGCGGCGCGGAACGGCATCGCACGGCACGGCACGGCTGGGTTCCGCTCGGCACGGCTCCGTTCCCCACGGCACGGCACGGCACGGCTCCGGCAGCTCCCGAGCCATTCAAACAAGTGGCTCCGGCAGCACTTGGGAGCCGGGGCTGGGGAAAGGGCACAGCGCGGCTCCCTGCCCCGGAGGCGCCGGGCCCTTCACACTGCCTCTTTTCTCCGGCGCTCGCTCTTTATTTGACGATGAAATAATGTTGACATGTCTTGAATTATTAAGTATTCCCTGGATTTTATTAGCACATGATGCCTAAATGCTGCCTGTATCTGCTGGGGTCTTAACCAGAGAGGAGCGAAGGAGAGAGGCAGAGAGAGCGAGCAAGGGAGAGGAGAGAGAGGGGTTTTTGACAGCTGTATTTGTGCTGATAAGCGAAGGCACAAGGAGACGATCGACTAGTGAGACAAGAGGGAAGCGGCGGCTCGGAGCTGCTGAGAGGGGCTGCGCTTCCCTCCCGAGACGGCTCGGCCCTCCCGGCGCCGTGCTGGGGCTTGGGGGGGACCCGAGCCCCCTCCCAGCGCCTGGCCGGGCTCTCGGCCGGTGCCTGTGCCGGGGGGCAGCTCGCTGGCTGGGCACGCCGGCCGCGCGGGGCAGATGCCGATTGAGATCGTGTGTAAAATCAAATTTGCTGAGGAGGATGAGAAGCAGAAGGAGAAAGAAGAAGGGGATAAGGAGAGCCTGATCGAGGAGCCCGCCCGGCCCCGCTCCCGGGACCTGGCCGCCTTTGCCAGCACCAGCACGCTGCACGGCCTGGGACACATCTGCCGGTCGGGGCGGCTGGGCGTGCGCCAGACCCTCTGGGCATTTGCCTTCCTGGCCTCGCTCGCCTTCTTCCTCTACCAGGCAGCCAAGTCGGCGCTGCTCTACCTGGAGCACCCCCACGTCATGGCCCTGGACGAGGAGGCCATCCGTGAGATGGTCTTCCCCGCCATCACCATCTGCAACATCAACCGCTACCGTCACTCGGCACTCACCGATGCCGACATCTTCCACTTGGCCAACATGACCGGGCTACCCCCCAAGGACCGGGATGGCCACAAGGCCACGGACCTGCTCTACCCCGACCCTGACATGGCTGACATCGTCAACCGCACCGGCCACCAGCTCGACGACATGCTCAAGAGCTGCAACTTCAGCGGCGAGAACTGCTCCTCCCGTGATTTCACTGTGGTGAGTCCAAGCCTGGCTCGGCTTCCCCGGGGACCCCAGCCGGCACGGGGGGCACCCAACCTGCCATGCCTCACCGGAGCAGGGCTCCTTGGCTCGCTCCGGCTGCTGAAGTTTGCATCTCTCTCTGTTTGAGTTTCCCTCCAAGTTTCACACGGAGAGAGAGAGAGAGAGAATCCTCTGTGGGAGCTCTCGGTAGGGCTGAGCACCACAGGATCGGGCTGCCAGCAGCTCCGTGCCGGGGGCATTTCAAGCAGGAGCTGGGTCTGGGGGAGAGGGGGCTCAGTGGTCCCTGGGGTGGGTGTGCAGCGGGCAGGGGGAGAGCTGTGGTGTAGAGCCCCGCTCCAGCCTGCGCTTCCCCTGGGCTGAAGTGCTCTATCACAGAGTGCTTTGCACAGCGTGGGTGGCTGGGGGGGGCGGGACATGGACAGACACAGAGACCCCTTTGCACATAGGGGAGCCCTCCTGCTTGTGGGGAGTTTCGCACTGGGATATGTGTGAATCTGGAGGCTGTGAGCGTTGCACATGTGTGTGCACACACACACTCCCCAAGCCGCTCCGCTCCGGGGACATGGCTACGGCCAGGTGAGCGGGGGGGGGCTGCTCGGGGCTGCCCACTCGCTGCCCAGGGCTGGCTAGCAGGGCCTCCTTGCCCAGGCAGCAAGCTCCCGGCCGGACGCCGCCAGCGTGCAGCTTTCGCTAATATTGAGCCTGGAATCACAAATCCCCGCTGTGGTTTGGGAAAATAAATGTGCTGAACGGGCGGAATACCTGATGGGACCCTTTTCAGACCGTAATGACTCTGGAAATGAGCCGCCTCTCTCCTACGGCTGCCAGGGGCTACTGCTCGGCTGGCTTGCTGCGCTCCCGGGAGCAGTGCTGCCAGCCGGAGCCTGCTCCGTGCCGGGAGGGGGATGCGATGCGATACCATGGGCTGTGCGGGATGCTGGGGGCGGGGGGGAAGATGAGGCTCTGTGGGGCTGGAAATGGCTGATGCAGCATGTCCTGTTTCACTTCGTGCCCATCGGTACAACGCCTGCTCGCTGCGCAGGGTGATGCTGTCCCCAGGAAAGCGCCGTTTTGGGGGGGCTGCCGTGTGTTGGGAGGGTGACGTGGGGCACTGCAGTGGGGTGGGGAGGAGCAAGGGGCAGCGGGGGGGCAGCCCCACACATCCCGGTGTTTTGCTGGGCTCTGTGCTGGCTCCACGCGAGCTGCCTGAGTTTGCCGGGGGAAGTGAGGTTCAGCGGGGCTGGGAGCAGGGAGCTCTGGTGCTGGACAGTCCTGCACATGGCTTGGCCACGCTGGCTCCAGCCCTGGGTTCCTCCTGGGGGGTCCTGCACAGCTTTGGCTTGCGGGGAAGGCAATGAGCCCAGCCTTGGGCCAGGCAGCGGCACAGCATGGCAATGGGATTTGGGGTGTGCTGAGCCACGCTGCCAGGCTGGCAGGGCAGAGCTCCGGTGGATTGGGGCTGGGTACAAGCTTCCCACAGCGTGGACATGGTGTGTGGCATGCACCGTGCTGCGTGGCAGCAGAGGGTGACCGCCAGGACAGTCACCGGGACCTGGTTTCTCAGCGGGTGGCCGTGCAGGACCAGCTGGCCTGCCTGCCTCAGCTGCTTACAGGTCTGCCCTGGGGATGCCCAGGCAGCCAGGCTCTGGTGTGCCAGCACCGTGCACGGGAGCAGAGTTCAGGCATGAGGATGCTCACGAGGGGGCCAGCCGACCCCTGGCCCATGACCCAAAGAAGGGTAGCCCAGGGCTCCCGCAGCCTCCACCCCCCTGTCCCAGCTCAGCTCTCAAGCCCAGCCTTTGAGGCATCAGTGGCTGTCAGCAGAAAGGGGTGTCCCCATCACCTCTCGCTTGCCTGGAGCAAAAGGGTGAACCAGGGACAGGAGAGGCTGCAGGGGATGGGGAGGGACAGGGGAAGGTGTGACCGCTTTCTGCCACATACCATGTCCCAAAGCCTTACCAGGCAGCAGTGGGACCCATCGAGGCATCACACTGTTTGCAGCTGGAGCCTCCTACTCCCGTTCCCTGAGCCGAATTAGTCCCTCGTGCCTCTTCGGAGTGACTGAAACACAGCGCGAGCTGCTTGGCAGGCAGGGTGAGTCCCAGCTGTGATATGTGGGCTTGGGTGCTCCCGTGCCTCCCAGCTGTGGCCCCAAAACAGGGACACCCAGGCTGCAGTGTGTCACGCTGCTCCAGGCTTCATCAGTCCCAGTCCTGGGTCCCCATGTGTGCCTTTATGTTCAGAAAGCTCTTGTACCCCCCGCTGCAGTGGGCGGATACGTGAGTCACAGCATGTCCCAGCGGTGATGGAGGGCTCCCAGACTGCGGCACTTCCCAGTGGGGCAAACGGCCTGGGGTGCTAAGGCGCTCAGCCCATGGCGAGCAGCTCCTGGAGCAGAGGTCACATCCCCAGGGATGCCGGAGAAGGGAAGGAGCTTTTCCCACAGCCGTTCTTGCAGGAGTGCTGGAGTCCTTCCTTCCCTCTGGGCACGAGGTGGGCTTCATCCAGAGGCTGGAGGTTTTACAGCACGAGGGTGGCCAAGCCGTGGGGCTGCCACCGGCCAGCTGTCTGCTCGGGAGCAGGAGCAGCGCCCAGGCTGGAGCGCGTCCCCTCGCGCTGCCGCTTGCAGCTTGTGCTCACACGATAAATAACTCGTGCGGATCCTTTAAGTAAGAGCTGCAAGTGGTAAATGATCTTCCCCTATTTAACGTCACAAATCCACATTCTTTATGGGATAGCAAATTAAGAAACTATGGGGGGAAAAAAAAAAAATCCCCAGCGTAAGCATCTTCCGTGTAATAAAGCCCGGCTGGGCTGTAAATCTCCCCAGGCGGCAGGGACAGCCCTGAGCTGCAGCAAGGCTCCCTTGCAGCCCCGCTGACAAATGTACCCCCTGCATCGGCTGCTGGGGGGCCGTGCCGGAGCCTTTTCCACCCCCCCGCCCCAAGCCGTGCCATGCTCTCCAGCCCCCTCGATCCCCACTCTACCCGGGGATGTGGGTCTGGGCTGCCCCTGCTGCTGCCTGGTGCCCCCCGGCATGCTGCCCGGTGCCTCGGGGAGGGCGGTGGGTGCGGAGCTCTGCCGGCTGGGCGAGCACAGCTGCGGTGCCGAGGGTGCGAAGCGTGCGGCGCCGGCGCGGGAAATCAATAGCGCTCTTTACGTGCCATTAAGCGGGAGGTTGGGAAGCGTCCCCCACGGGGCTGGGGCTCAGCTGCGGCAGGTGGCTGGCCCCCACCCTCGCCCCCGTGCCTGGCACCCCGGTAGGGCCACAGCCCGAGGCCAGTGCTGGCCGTGTCGGGGGGCACCATAGGAAGGGAGAGCCCTCCCGGCAGTGCTTTGGGGACAGGGGGGACAGGCAGCCGGGGTGCACAGGGGTCTGGGGGCTGCAGGAGGAGGTGTGTGGGGGTGGTTGCCCCTGGCTGGCAGCAGCATCCCGACTGCTCGCCGACAGCGGCTGCGGCAGGAGGCTCCGTTCACGGCCGGGAGGGAGCCCGGTGCCTTTCTCAAAACTGCGTTCCCTGTGTTCAAAAGCCTTTTGTTTCTGATCTGTGGATGCCGAAGCCAGTCCTGCCAGGGCTGGAGGTGGGGGGGGAAGCGGGGAGGTTGCCGAGAGCTGGCAGCGCTTCTCAGAGCTGGCACCAGCCCCGGCTCTCCAGGCAGGGCCTCCCACCTGCCCAGGACGTGGCTGGTGGGGAGGGTCTCCCCAGCATCCCATGTAGAGCCCCAGGGGGGGGTAAACCCATGTGCTGAGACAGGGGGAGCATCCTTGGCTGGACCCCATGTGCACCCCGAGAAATGCCAACTGGGGCTGTGGGGTGGGCAGGGGGCAGCAAGCTGTCACCCCTGCCTCCTCCCAGCAAGGCTCTGCCACCATCCCCCCTGCAACCCATGCTGCTTCCGACACGGGGACCCTCTCTGACCTTTCCACCAGAACTGTACTTAATGTCACATTTTCAGCCTATTTTTATGCTTGGTAAAAAAAGCTGGACTCGTTGCTCCTCACCTGCCCTGCCCTGTCTGGTGCCTGCTCAGCCCCCGGCGTTCACTCGCCCCAGTTTCCCTCTCCTCCTCTGCAGGGCTGAGTGTGCCTCAAGGTTCAGGGGGCTCACCAGGGACCCCCAGCCACTCACTGGGCTCCAGGTACTGCAGAACCTGCCCTGACCAGGGCATGGAGAGGCTCTGGGGCCAGGCAGTGCTGTATGGGTCCCAGCACAGCGTCGTCCCCACTGGAGGGTGGCATGGCTGTGGCTGTGGTGGGTGTCTTGCCGTGCCCAGGCTGGGCTGAGACCGGAATGTCGATGCCCGGGACATCCTGGAACATCCCGTGCTGATCCCGTGCCTGTGAGCTGCTCGGCCAAGCCCAGCCGTGCCCATCTGGGTCACCACGCTCTGCTCACCAGATCCGTGTCCCACAGCCCCAGCCCAGCCCCTGAGCCACCTCCCCAGTAATTCACAGCCCATCCGGAGCCCCCCATCCTCACAGCCTTGCCACTGTGCTTGTGTGCCCCCAGGACCGTGTCCTGGGTGGTGCAGAGATGCCATGGGTTGGTTGTGTCCTGTCCGGAGCAGCGGCGGCAGCAGCTCCGGCGCTGTTACACATGAGCCGCCTGGGCACGGCTCAAGGCGCTGCTTGTGCCAGAAAACGGGGGACTTTAATGCAATTCGTTGCCATTTAATTTTACACAATTCCTGCTGCTTAATCCACTGAGAAATGCTAATTTATACAATTCACGTCTAAAAATAAATGTCAGTCCAGCAGCTCCCAGCAGCGGGTAGCTGCTCCCACCAGTTGCCACTGGAGCCTTGTGTGGGGACCCCAGCCCAGAGCTCACCCCGCTCCTGGTCAGTCGAGCTGCTGCTCCTGGCCCTGCAGTGCCCAGCTGTGGCAGCACATGGGTGGATATGGGGGTGACGAGGATTTGGGGTACCCAGGTGGGATGGTGAGGGGCTGGCTGAACCTGCTGGCTGTCTGGGGTGCCACCGCAAAACCCCTCAGCACAGTGGGTTGCGTGGCATGGGGACACTGGGTGTCCTGGAGATCCGTCTGTCTTTTGGATGGCTGGGGAGATGTTAGGGGCATGGGACTCTAAGGTGGTTTTGGGATCCCTGATCCCCTGTGGTTCCTCCTAGGAAAGACAAGCTCAGCCCTGCACGCAGCTGTACCCCAGGCTGTGGCTGGGGGTGCACAGGGTGAGTGTGGGGACCCCGGTGCAAAGGGCTGGTATGGGGCCACCTGGGCTGCGCATGGCGGGTCTGGCTGTGGGTTGGGGCAGCCTCCGCCTGGTTGGCAGGTATTAATTGGTCGCAAAGCGCCGTTAATGAATGTGGGAGCGGAGGGAAGCGCACACCCAGTCTCCCTGGGGAGCAGGGATGCATCAGTAAGTCCCTAAGGAAGCTGCTCTGCAGGGAATGGGGAGTGGGACAGATCCTGCAGGGAGGTGGACTCGTGGCTGAGAAGAGCCCATGCTCAGCTCCCCAAACCCCCTGACTCATCTTCATCCCCCATCCTAGCCCTAGAACATCTCCATACGCCACTGCACTGCTCCTCAACCCCACCAGCCCTTACAGCTCGCCCCCATCACCTCCCCTCTCCCACCCCTTCGCTGGGCAGACCCCCATGCCACCCCCATTCGAGTGGGGTGGCACCGGTGCCAGCAGCAACACTGGGGAGGGGGTGCCAGAGCAGCGGGGCAGTCAGGGAGGGCCGTGGCCATGGGTGCCGGCTCCCTGCAGGTGGGGGCCGAGGTGGAGGAGCAGGGGGGTGCGGAGGCGACGCAGCGGGGGAGCGGAGATGCTGGAGGAGCCAGCGGCTTTCCCACCGTCTCCCTGATTGAGATCGGATCACTGTGAGCATAAAAAAGCTCTCTTCATAATTATATTTAATGAATTGACTTTAAAAGCTCTTACGCTCTTATCTGGGTAATTTAATATCACACACTTAATAAGCCTGTCTCCGATACAGGGGGGAGCCAGCGGCCAGGACGCCCGCGCCTGGTGTGGCTCCCCGGGGACATGGGACGTGCCATGAGGCTGGTCCCGCATGCCGGGCTGGGGGGATTGGGGGCACTGCTGTCCCCCGGGGCTGGGGCACCCATGGGGGTCTGTGGAGCAGTGACATTCCCAGCTGCAGAGTGGGGTGGGCACCTCAGGTGGCTGCGGGAGGGATGGGACCAGGGCACCCATGGGGTCTTTGCCCCAGGAGCGGCTGCTTGCTGGGGCATGGGGCCACAGAGCTGTGGGGCCATGGGGCAGTAGGGACACAGGGCTGTGGGGCTGACAGGGTACAGGGTGACTGGCTGGGGGGCAGGTGGGGTTCAGGCAGGGCATTGCTGTGACCCCATCTTTGGTGCCAGTACCACCCATGGCAGGGGTCCCACAGCCAGGTGGCACTGGGGGCAGCCACGGGGCAGAGTGCACCACAGGTCTCAGTGCCACAATGCTGTTGGCTTCCTGTGTCCCTCCGACTCCAGCCACACGCTGGACTTAAGGTAGACGGCTGGGGTGGCACCGGGGGAAACAAAGGCTTGTCACCATGGTCCCTGCAGCTTTGACCCCTGGCTCCTGCACTGCCAGCTGGGGTGCTGGCTGCCTGCCTGCAGGCAGCCTTTGCTGCAGCCCCAGCAGGAGTCCCCGGTGCCCCTGCGACCCATTGGTGCATGCACAGGGGTGCCTGCGGCGAGCCGGAGGGGCAGGCTCTGCCATATGGAGCCGGGGGCCCCAGGGACCACGGGAGCCTGTGCATGGGCTGGGGCTGGGACCTGTGCCCCATGGCCGTGGGGGCATCCCCCAGCATCTCCCGCACAAGGGCTCACTGGGCAGTGGGGTGTAAAGCCACCAACTGGGCTTGTGTCCCCTGCATGTCAGAGCCAGAGCTGCTGGGATCCGGCCAGTCCCACCAGTCTGGCACTATGTCCCCAGTCACCCCAGACCCTTGGGTCCCTAATTCCCAAGTGATGCAGGGAGGAATGGCACCCTCCAGCATCCCTGCCTGCGCTGCCTCAGGACCCGCGGCAGGAACAGGGAGGGTGACAAGGGCAGGGTGTGTGGTGCTGGCCTGTGGCCAGCCGTCCCCAGGCGCTGGGGTGCCTGGCGGTGCCGGCTGCTGTGCCGGCACTTGGTGCCAAGGCCAGGCGGGCTGGAGGGAGGCGTGTGGCATGCCAAGGCGGCGGGGTGGGGGGACGAGGACACAGCTGCCACCTGGCCCTGTAGGGAGATTCCGGGGGGGCAGCCCCAGGCAGAGCAGGGACCCGGGGCTCCCCGCCGGCGGCACGGGGCAGCCGTGCCGGGTCTCCCTCCGCGGGGGAGCGGCTGGAGCAGGAGGTTTACGGAGCTGCACTAAGTGACGCAAATGGTTTGAAGCCCATAAAGAGAGACGGTTTTATGTAAGACGACTATATAAAGCTCTGCTGTTCTGCCATTGATGAGATATAGGCCTTTATTTATAGAAGGCAATGTTTGCGGGCGAGCGCTGAAAGCCAGCCAGGGACCCGCAGATAGGGCGTCGAGTCATTTCACATGCAGCTGCCGTCGACACTGTTCACACATTAAAGAAAAAAATTAACAAGTTTGCAGCCAGTCAGGTGGAAAAAACAATAATTGTTGAAAACCGTATTTCCCCCTTTTTCTGATAACAAATAGCTGGAACACTGTGTGGGAGGCTTGGGCTTGCTCTGGGAAAGGATGGGCTGAGGCTCTGGCCAGGCTTGGGGATGGAGCTGGAGAGGGGAGGCAGCCAGGGGTGGGAGGAGAGCCCAGGCAGGGGATACAGGGGCTGCTGCCAGCACCCAGGCGTCTGGCAGGGGGATGGACATCCCTGCCTGCCATTTATATGTCCAGGACCGGAATAACAGGGCCTGCAGGCAGGGATGGTGGTGACGGCAGAGCAGCACGGCCATGTGCGTGCTGGGGGCTGGCGGCGGGGGGAGAAACACCAGGAGCATATGGCTGAAGGTGCTGGCTGCATAGGGGGTTGCAGACCAAGCCCCTCTGGGTTTTCCTGCCTGACCCAGCATTGCCTCTCCCCGCCTGCACACACAGGGATGCTCCGAGGTTATTTCTTTGCCAGATGTGGCTGGGTTTTTACTGGAGAGCAAGCAGCGAGTCCCTGTGGTCAGAGCGCTCTGCCAAATTTCGTTTCATGCACGAAAGGAGGAAAAACTTCTCATGATTAATTGTGCAATAGGGGAGAACATGCAGCTCTCTAACCTGCTCCTTGCCGGTCGCTGGCCTTTTCTCCCAGGCGCTGCCCTGACGTGCAGCCAGGGAGGAGGTCCCCAGGGCACGCTCCCTGCAGGTGCGGGGGCAGGAGGGTGCCAACACCTCTGCCACATCCTAACTCCGCAAGGGCCGTGAAGGGGAGGAAAGCCAGCCAGGGCTTCGCAGCAGGGGACCAGAGTCAGGCTCGTGCTTGAGCAGCTTCCCTGCAGCTCCCCGCGCCGTTCTGCGGGTGGCTGTCCCCTGCTTACGCTGCAAAACCTTCCCTCTGTGCTCTGAGCCGTGCCCCGGCGTGCTGCGCCAGCAGCGGGTACAGGCAGGGTGCTGCTGCTGGCCTTATCTGCCCGCGGCTGCGTGGCTGTGCCGGCGGCAAGCGATGAGCCAGGGCACATGGCACCATGCTGCCCATCTCGGGGGGGGGTTTGGACCTGCACCCCGACTAGCTGGGACTCGGGGCTCCCACATGTGCCGCCCTGTCCCGGAGAGACATCGCTGCCTATGTCGCTGCCTGCATTGCTGGTCCTTCCCAGCCACCCTCACACAGGTGGGGAGGGCCCCTCGGTGGAGGCACCCCCAGCTCACCATGCCCCTCTGCAAGCCAGAGCTCGGCTGGACTCAACAGGTTTTCTTCCAGCAGAACAAAAGGTTCCCTCCCTTGCAGTGCTGGGGAGGCAAGCACAGGAGGAGGGGGCCAGGCAGGAAAGCCAGAGGCTGAGAGGACCCGTGGGTGCTGTGTCACAGTGGCATTGTGTTTGGGGACCCCTTTCCATGTTGGGGAAGCTCAGGTGGGCTGGAGAGCTGGCTGGACCCTGCCCACAGTGGCTGGGCAGGCAGGGACCTTGGGGGACCCACTGGCCCGCTGCTGGCCACCAGCCCCTGGGATGTGCAGGGTGGGAGGCGAGAGGAGGCACACGCCTCGTCAGAGCAGAGCTCCTGATTAATCGCTAACTGCCGGCCCTCCAGCCAGCAGCTCATTAGCAGTTTAATTCCCGCTGCCCGGCGCGCTGGAGGGCCACGTGGTTCTGATTGAGCCGGCCGCGCTCATCTGGGCAGCTTCAATCAGGCCACAGCACCCCCACCCCGGTCACAGGCACAATTAGTGGCCATGTTCACCTTCTCCCTCGGGTGGGCTGGGCAGCAGGGGCTGCCGGTGCTGCAGGTGCTGTGGGCGATGCTGTGGGTGATGCTGTGGGTGCTACAGTCAGGCACGGGGGAGGCACATGGGTGACAGTGGCTGCGGAGGGCTGGGGGGCAGCCCCGGGGGCGGGAGACATGGCCACGTCTCCTCCTGTATCCGGCCGTACCTCGGCTGTGCCCGCAGCGTCGCGGTCCCCGTGGTGTCACAAGGCCAGGAGTGGCTGTCAGCAGTGTCAGCAGCTGTGGCGAGGAGCTGCGCTTGGCTGCACAAGGATATCTCACCAGTCTGTCACCCCTGGGGGGCACTGGCCCTGGCACCCCACACGTCCCCGTGCTGTCCCGTCCCTTCACCACCTGCACCCACAGGACGGCACAGCGATGGCTACGGGTGGCAGTCGTGTCCCTGCCTGCACCCTGCTGTCCCTGCCACCACCCCAGGCTCTTTCCTGCCCCAGCTTTTCTTCCTTCTCGGCCAGGGTTCAGCTTGGGGGACCACTCTGGGGATGGGCTGGGGGTGCTCACCTGGGCCAGAGGATCAGGGCAGGGGCAGGAGGGAGCTGGGTGCCCCAGAAGAGCAGGCACCGTCTGTGGATGCAGCCCACGGACCTCGTACCCCATCCTGGGCATGCAGAGGTGGGGATCTCGATGCCTTCCTGCTGCAGGGGGCTGTTTGCAGCTCGGCCGCCCCCCCTTTGCTCTCCAAACCCTGCCCTGCCCTTCACTCCTGAGCTGCCGTCCCCGCAATTTCTTTGCAGCCCGAGGAGGGAGGGAGGGACGGTGCGGCAGAGAGAAGCATCTCCATCTGTCTTCCATGCTCCAGCAGCTGGAGCAGGGCAGGGCAGGGGCCTGCGGGTGTCCCCGCTGCAGGGGGCGGTGGGGCAAGGAGGGATGGGGTGCATGTGGGGACAAGCCAGGGGCCACCCTCGGCCTGTGACCCCCTCGGAGGAGGCAGGGCTGGCGTGGCATCTGCTGCTGCTGCCCCCGGGAAGGGCACGGAGCAGCCTGCCTTCCTGGGCAGCACGGGACCGAGGGCACTATGCAAATCCAGCTGAGATTGATGCAAGTATTAATTATGTCCCAGCAGCTCAGCTCCCACCCGGCCAGACAGGGCGCTGGGTGCCGTCACTGCTCGTGCAGGAGAGATGGGTTTGCGCTGGCAGTGTGTCCCCTATGCCTGTCCCCCTGTCCCCAGCCGGCTCCCACTGCCCCGCTGTGCACTGCGCTGTGCCGTGCCAGGCCAGTCCTGCTCTCCCAGCCCTGTGGCACTGCCTGGCCCAGGGGCTGAAGCCATCACCAAGCAGGGAGGCCATCAGTCCGAGGCAGGAGCAATGCGGGCACTGTCAAGCAGCCTGGCGTGCCCGGCTCTGAGGTCCTGCTAATCAGAGAGTGTCTGCAATTACATGTGCTAATTACGGGCAGAGGTTCACAGCAATTCCTGCCCTGCTGGCACAGTGCTGGTCGCACAGAGGCACATTGCTCCTGCATGAGGACAGGAGCAGATGACCAGGGCTGCTCAGCTGGCTCTCCCTGCCCAGGCATAGCGTATACAGCCAGGACCCCATCCCATCTTCATCCCATCCTATCCTATCCCATCCCATGCTGGATGTGGGTCCAGCATGTGTGGTGCTGTCCTTGAAGCCCTTGCGCATGTAGCTGTGACAGCCGCTCTGTCCTCAAGCGCCTGGCTGATCACATCTTGGTGGAGTTGCTTTTCAGAGGGAGTTTTTCAGGCTCTCACCCCCCTGCGCCGCTGCTGCTCTGACATCCTGTTTCCTTATCGCCTGACATGACCTTAATTAACTCCCTGGGCTGATAATGCTCTGGGCTTCTCCTCCAGGAGCTGTATCTCGGCATCATGTCCTGCTTCACCCACTCAGGGGCCGCTGCAGAGACTGCACAGGCAGCCCGGAGAAAGGGAGAGAGTGGGCTGCGTGGTGCAGGCAGGGCAGGGCAGGGATAACTGGGGACACTGGGGTTACATGGAGGGGATGGGGCAGTACTGGAGGGGGTGGGTTGATGCTGCGTTGAGTGTTGCAGGGAAGAGGTTGCCAGGGTGGAGATGGCTGTCCTGATGCAGAGGTGGGGGTGAGGGCGGGGGGGGGGGCGCTGTGCTGAAGCCCGGGTCAGGGTGGCACGGGCAGCGGTGCCCATGGCAGCAGCATCCATCCCAGGCAGGCAGAGGTGCTGCGCAGCAGCGTGGAGGGGTTCAGGCTCTCCTTGCGCTGCTGCAGGCAGGGCACAGGGGCTGCTCAGTCCCTCGCTCCCACGGGAGCTGGGGCTTGGGGCTCGGGGGGCTGAGCCATCAGGACCCTGCCACCCTGGGGGGCTGCCAGCCTGCCCGCCTGCTGCCAGCCCAGGCGGATTGAAATGCCGGCACCGATGACTTTTGTAGCCACTTTATCTCCCGCGCTTGGCAAATATTGGCGGAGGGGAGATGATTCAATAGCGAGGTTTGCAGATGGGAATCTCGGCATGTGATCCCGCCGGCTCCGTGCCGAGCAGCAGCCCGGCTGCCTCTGCAGGAGCCGCTGCTCACCGGGGCTGAGCCCAGCACGGGCACAGCACGGGGCCACCAGAGCTGCTCCCAGCACCTTCTCCCCATGGACTGGTTCCCAGCAAGGCACTGGTCTGAACTTCACTGTGTTGCAGCTCGTGTCTCATCCTCTATTACAGGCAGCTTGGCCCCTGGAGCAGGGTCCTGGCTTGGGGGTCCTGTTACTCAAATGCCACCAGACCTGTAGGCAGCTCTGTCCTGGCAGCATCTGGGGTGATGCCATAAGCCCTGCAAAAGGTAAAGGGGGCAAAATGCTCTCAGCTGATCTCCTCCCAGCTTGCAGTCACACTACCCTCCTCCCCACAGCTCCTAGTCCCCAAAACCTTAGTTGTGCCTTTCTCAGGTGCTCAGCTCCCATCTCTGGGCCCCCAGCCAGGCAGCAGGTAGGATAGGGAGCTAGTTGTTCCTGGGGGATCTGTGGGCAGGGTGTGGTTTGTCCACTGCTGCCTGTAGATGCAGTGGGAATTGCATTTTCCCAAACCTGGGCATGCAGTGAAGACTACGGGCATTGTGGAAAGTGTGTACAGATACTGCTGCTCACAGCATGTGACATACGGTCTGTGGCTGGCAGCACATGGTCCCGGGAACATAGCGCTGGTTCCGAGCAGGGGGAAGGGAAGTCGGTCTGAAGGACGGAGATGGGAGCTGCTGAATGCTGCTCACCAGTGTGGAGGAGGCAAAGGGGTCATGAGGAGGAGGAAGGAGTCCCCCAGCTGCAGGGACAGGTTGTCCCATCCCATCCCATCCCATCCCATCCCATCCCATCCCATCCCATCCCATCCCATTCCTTCCAGGACATGTCCCTGCTCCCATAGCAAGCCCTGGGAGCTGGGAGGAGCCGAGGGGGTGGGAGGACTGGGGAGCTCCTGCGGATGGTGAGGACCAGCACAAGGGCAATGTGGCCCAAAGCATCCAGGCGGGGCAGGCACTCCAGGAGTCCTGAGACCCCTCAGCCCTTCACTGCCTGCATGGTGAGCAGAGAATGGGGATACAGGGATAATGGGCTGTGGGGTTGTCCCTGCCCACTGGGGAGCCCCTGCCAGCGCAGGGGCTCTGTCGATCAGCCCCTCCGCCTGGGAGCACGCGGGCTGGGGAAAGCCAACCCCTATCATGTTTGTTCCATTGATTTAGCGCCGCGGAGAGGGTTTAATCAGCCTTTAGCCTGCACGCTCCAGCATTAAGAACAAATCCATTAGCCACGAGATAACCACAAAGGGTTGCGCTGAGGCTGGATGAGGTCCCAGCGCCTTCAAGATGCAAATTGGCAATCAAAGATCAAAGCCGTGCAGCTCCCTAATCTCTACTAAAAGGGCTCAGCTATTAACGAGCCCTTTCCCGCTGGGCTGTGATCACCCCACTTCACTCGGGCTCCCGTTGTGCCGGCGGGTTACACCATCACCCCGACTGGCCCCCCGGCCCCCACAGCTCCCAGGGCTTGCCCTGAGGAGGAGCGTGCAGCCAGGGCTCGGGCTGTTTATTTGCATGTTGTTTCCTTTGGTTCTGATACGCTGGGGTCAAATTCATGTTGGCAGAGAAAGCGGAGCCCCCAGCATGGTCAGGGTGTCAGCGGCTGGAGGGGAGGAGAAGGGGAAGAGGCGGCAGCTGGGATGGAGCAGGGTGATGGAGGAGCTGTGCAGGTCTTATGCGATGACTTTGGGGACAGGGGGGATGCTGGCAGGAGGCTCCCCCTCCCACTGCTCAGGGATTTAGCCTGGTTCAGCCCCTGCCTGGCTGCACCAGGTGGCTCAGGGAAATCCCTGCTGGCCCCAGGGAAATCAGTGCTGGGGAGCGTGGGCGGAGGGGACAGGCAGCAGGGTCTGTGTAAGGAACCAGGGCAGAGCAGGGTGTCTTGGAGCCAAATTCCCCTTCCTGGGGTATTCCTGCCCACCCCATGTCACCCTGGAGCAGGGGATGCACAAGGCCTCAGCTCCCACAGCTGCCCTGCCATCTCCCACATTGTGCTGGGGTCAGGCTGCAGGTTGGGGGGTTTCCTCCCGTTCTCTGCCCAGGCCATCCTGCCTGTGGTGGCTCAATGCACGGCTGCCCTGGCAGCCCTGCGAGTCCCAGCTGCCCTGCACCATGCAGGAGAGTCACAAAGCTGCCGAGCTGTGACAGGAGCTGCGCTGCCAGCACCGTCAGCAAATCTCTGGCAGCACAGATGTGTGCTCTGCTCAGCCTGGTCCAGCTCAGTGACCAGCATCCTCCTGCATCCCACCACGATGGTGAGAGGCTGGGTGAGGCACCTTGGGACAAGGGGTCAGGGGACCCATCAGCCCTGGCAGTGGGGACCAGAGGGTCATGCCCAGCTTTCCTCCATCTGAGGACCTGCTCTGCCGGCAGTCACTTGGCGAGGTGCCACTCGTGGCTCTCACGGCACCCCCAGGCAGGCGGCACAGCCTTGCAAGAGGAGCAGGCAGCGAGGCGCTGGCAGCACCTCAGCCAGGGTGACAATAAATCTTATCAGTGTAAACCCATCCGTAGGCAGCAGGATAACCCCAGTGACAGCCTGGCTAGCACGGTGGCTTCATCTGCACCATGTCAGTGCTGTGGATTTACAGATAAATGCCACGCTGGAGGGGCCGTGTCTGTGCTGGCACCTGCCGGCTCCCAGGAGGTGGCCCCCCTCCTGCCCACCCCTGCCCTGTGGCTGTGGGAGCTGCCTGGCCCAGGCCGGGTGTGAGCCAGTGACATTGGCCGTGGTGTGCCTGGTGGGATGATCACACAGAGCGGAGCTGGTCTGGCACCACCAGGGGAGCACCTGGATAGGTGAGGATGGAGGGAGGGGGACATGCAGGATAAGGTGGCATTGCCTTGCCTGCTGTCCTGACCCTGCTGTGTCCTACACACACTGTCCCACAGAGCCCTGCAACCTCTGTCCAACCATGGGGGTATGGGCACTGCACAGGCTGGACCACCAGAGCACGCGTGCAGGTGCAAAGACCAGGAAATGTGTGTGTGACACTGGCAGTGTGTTCCCGAGGCTGTGTGACAGCGCTATGTGTGAGACAGCACGCTCCACGAGTGCAGGCTGTGTGCACATCCCTCTGTGTGTGTGTTCCTGTGCAGCCACCCTGCTCCAACTGGGCATGTGGGGGCGGGGGGGGGGATCCTTGTGTGCCAGGCGTGGGGTGCCAGGCGTGTGCCCGCCAGCACAGTGGGCCCGGCGGAGGCTGCCGAGCGAAGCGGGCTGGCAGCAGCCGCTGCCCCAGGCCAGCGCTTCCCGGCTCAGCTCTTACATCTCCCGGCAGCGGGGCCCGCGCAGCCGTGGGAGCAGTAATGAGATGGAGCAGCAGAAGGACGGCGAGATAAGGCTGCCTGCGCTGCCCCAGCAGATTAAACGCTGGGATTAAGCAGGCGGTGCCAGCTCTGCTGCCTTTTTATCTCGCTGCTTCTCCCCTCTTATTCTCCCGCAGTCGATAGTGAACGGTCTCCGAGCTGTCAGCAAAGGAAATTGCTTGTTAACCCTTTGGGGACGGGCGGCGCAGCAGTCTCTGCACGGCTGCTTTCAAAGAGAAGCGGTCCCCAGGGACCTGGAGAGCTCTGCCTGTGCCGGGCAGCAGAGCAGCGGGGACTGCGGTGCTGTGCGCTGCCTCCCCGCAGTGCCCCGGAGTGTGAAGGGGAGCGAGGAAGGTCTGGTGGCACCCAGGACCTGCTCAGGGTCTCATCTCTCAGCCAAAAGCCACCAGCATCCAACTGGCACAAGGCAGAGGTACTGATGTCCCTGCAGGGCAGGGAGCATCCTAGAGCACTGGGGTCCCTGTGGGGTAACAGCAGACAGAGAGCAGAGGCTGCCTGAGCTCCACAAAGGAGCCCTGGGGATGCTGTGTACCCCACTTTCGGGTATCCTTGATGGTCCCTGCTTCCTCCAGCCTGCAGGATGGATGGTCTCAGTGCTACATCTCTGTGTGAGACCGTAGGGCTGGGGATACTTCCCTGGTGCTGGGGCCAAGTGTCACAGACCAGCTCTGCCTGCACAGCACCCCACATGGTGCTGGGTCTCCTCTGGCTGCCAAGAGGAGCCCGCTACCCAAAACCATAATTATTGCTCTCTGTG
This sequence comes from Numenius arquata, assembly GCF_964106895.1. Taxonomy (NCBI): domain Eukaryota; kingdom Metazoa; phylum Chordata; class Aves; order Charadriiformes; family Scolopacidae; genus Numenius; species Numenius arquata. The sequence goes on from NC_133578.1 coordinate 18,481,141, forward strand.
TATGTGCGTGTTTTGTTGGGTTTGCAGCAGCAAGGCTGAGCTGCAGCCCATCCCAGCGCTTATGCGTAGCGTGCAGTGCTGTGTGCCCGGGGGCAACGTGCCCAGCGCGGGGGTGTTTGAGGATGGGAAGCCGGCTGGAGAGCGCCGGAGGGTGCACAGAGTGATGGCAGGATTGCTGCTCAGCACAGTCCAAACCCAGGCTGGGGAGCATGTTAGCAGCTCATCAAGCTCACTCTGGCATATTTGGGGGTGCAGCTTTAGCGCCCCTTTCCCATGAGGACTCTGAGCATCTCCTGGCTCTGCCCCATGGCTTTCCCCATCTCCCTCCCAGGGGAAGCAGGAGGCGGGAACATGGGGCAGAGATCTCCTGCAGCCTGAGCACCAAACCCACATGCTTAGGGAGAGTCCAGGCGACACGCTCAACATCTCAGAGAGGTTTGCTGGCTGCTAACAGGCTGAAGTGGGCTTCCTTGGCTCCTTCCCCCCTGCCTTTCTGCACCCCTACCCTATACTGCAGCATGCCTCCCCCCTCCACCAGCAGCCCTGGCACTTCATCTCCTTCAATTCCCTTGGTGTTGACTCCATCACCTGCCCAGGTGATCTTCTTGGTGGACGCAAGCAAACTGCATGAAAGCAGAAGCTGCCGGGAGGTCTGCAGGGAGCAGGTTAGTCCTGGCCAGGGCGGTGGTCCTGACTTGGGTGGGATGCTGCCCCATGGTCGCTGTGGGATGGAGAGGGCAGAGCCATGCATCTTGCGTGGGTCAGGGACCTCGGTGGAGCAGCGTGCAAGCCCTGGGCAGGCAGGACTGAGGAAGCTGCCGGGGAGCTGGAGCAGATGCCGTGCCAGGCAGCCGGGCTGCCCAGGCAAACAGAGCCTGAATCGGGAGAGGAAACCAGGAGCGATTGGCATGTGCGGGCTGGCAGGCTGAAGGCTGCGAGGGGATGGGATTGCTGTTTATAAATACATCAAGGGAGTAAACACAAGGGAGGGAAGAGAGCTATTTAAGCTAAGGGACAATGCTGGCACGAAAACAAATGGTACAAACTGGCCATGAATAAATTGAGGCTGGAAATGAGGAGCTGAGTGAGATACTGGGACGAATTCCCCCCAGAAGCAATGGGAGGGGAAAGCACAACTTTGTGATGGCACTTGCTCTGCTACTGGAGGCAGCTGTGTGCTGCTGTGCCTGCACAGCGGGGCCAAGAGGTGAGGACCTGGGGTCCCCAGCCCCTCACCTCCATGTCACAGCCACCTTGGCTCCATGTGGCATTGGTGGCAAGGCCTCCTCCAGCTCCTGGCTTGGACGGTGCAGGACTCCCGGGGCGATAGCTTGCAGGGAGAGCTCTTTCTCTGGCACACAAGTTTGGCTGTGCTGTCACGGATGCTGCTCCTGAAAGCAGGACGGTGCCAGTGTCCCCCTGCTTTACTGGTGTCACTGGTAGTGCTGGGGCAGATGCACTGGGAAGGTGTCCTTGACCATGCATGCGGTGCATCCCTCTGCCATGCATTGCATCCCTGTGCTCCTGACCTACCAGGAGCAGGGAACCCTGGTCCAGATCCTGCCTGCTCCTGGGGGGGCACCGGGCTGCACGCTGGCCCCGATGCAGCAGACTTGCAGTGACCTGCTCGTCGTGCCTGGTGCTGGGGCTCGGGTGCCTCCCGCTGCTCCCCCTGCCTGGTGGCACAGCCCACGGCACAGCTGAGCACTTGGTATTCTGGCAGCGATCCTGCTTGGCACGAGAGGGGTTCTGCCAGCCCCATGCACCCACGTCTCCGCTGCTGGCTCAGGCCTGGCCGAGGGGGCTCATCTGGCACGGACTGGCCTGTGGCACAGAGAGAGGCACATCTGCGGTGGCAGGAGGGGTCCTGGCCCCTCTGGGATGTGCCTGCATTATCCTCCAGCCCCACTGCTGCCCTACTGCTCTCCCTCCTCCTGGGGAAGTGGGTCGGGGCACCGCAGAGGATGCTCTAGAGCTTGGCCCTTTGCAGGACAGGGGGGACAAAGAGCCCAGCCCAGTCCTGCTCTGCCAGGACTGAGGCTGCAGAGCCCAGTGCCCCATGGAGGCGGGAGCCCTGGCCCCTACAAGCAGGGCTGCATCCCGCAGGAGCCATCCCAGCAGCTCTGCGTGGGGCAGGTGGCTGCGCCGAGGGGCTGCTGGTGTGGGGGATGGTTGTGCTGCCGCCAGAGCTGGGGTCGAGCCAAACTGGCACTGTTCCCCAACCCCTCCTGGGAGCAGGGAAGGGAAATGGTGCGACCGTGCATGAGAGGGGACGTTTGCAGAGGCGAAAACATCCCACTGGCTCAGAAAATTGCTGCAGAATCGGGCTTGAAATGAGTTGAAATTGCTGAATCCAAGCGGATCTCATATCCCGGGCAGTTGCAATGCTGGCGTCAGCGCTGCGGCTTCCCTCCCGGGGCACCCAGGCGGGGCCTGGCCGTGCTGCACGGGGGGGAGCAGGCTGCTGGGGATGCAGTGGGGGGCTGCCACGGGGGGGCCAGGGACGTGGTGAGGGGCTTCAGCAGAGCTGGGCTCCGGGGCTGGAATGGCCACCGCAGGGGGAAGAAGCATGCTTGGGTGTGCCATTGCCCCAGCTCTGCCAGTGCTGTCCCAGTTTGGCCCCGGTTCCTGTGCTGTGTCTCCTGGCCAGGGGCATCCCTGTGCCTCCAGCTGCCTGCGCTCACTTAGGAAGCAGCATTTCCAGTTTTGGAGGCTGCTTTCCTTTATACCGCAGCTCTGGCCATGATAATTTGCTCTCTGAGCTGGCGTACCTGGAGGGTATACCTGGACTGACATCCCTGCCAAGCCCAAGGTGGGCAGCGCTCCAGTGTTTTCCCATCTCTGTCCCCATCCCAATTATGGCCCAGTGATGACTGTTCTCAAGGGTGTCTCTATGCTGGGGTGCTTGGTGTGCATGGTGTCCATGTCCTGCATGGTGTGCCCATGCCCAGGACCTGACTGCCAGCTGCATGTCCCAGCAGGAATGTGGGAGCAGGGCTGGGTGTCCCAGCGGGGACATGGGAGCAGGGCTGGGTGTTCCAGTGGGGACATGGGAGCAGGGCTGGGTGCCCCGGGTGTGCAGAAGCAGGACCCGCCAGCACCGCACATGCTGCAGCTCGTTTGAAAATGTTTGGCTGGAAGCTTAGCGCGGCCTCTTGTCTCCTTAGAGCAATCAGGATTTGTCGCTGCTTGCAATGTTTAATGTCGTCTTCCAGAGGCTAAATACCGTGGGGAGCTGTGTAAGCCGCGGAAATACCTGCGTGAGCTGGGATCAGCCAGAGGCTGGCACAATGGGCTGCCAGAGGCAGGGATAGGGGGAGGGGGTGTGTGGGGCTGGTTCTTGTGCCCCCAGTGCTCATGGGTGGGCTGGGGTGAGCTGGGGTGAGGGTGCTGGGGGCCAGCACCCTGTTCTCATGGGGTGCCCTGCATCAGGAGGTCAGGATGACAAGCCCCAGGGGGTGGAGGAGACGGGGTGGGGGGACCCAGAACTGCGTAGGGTGGGGAGGAGGATGCCAGGACCCCGTTGATCTCTGGCTGGGATCCTCCTGCCAAGGCACAAGCAGCTATTTCTGTCAAGGTCAGTGTGTCTCCGCGGCAGAGAGCAAGGAAATGAGGAATCATGTCGAGAAATTATCTCCCTAATGGGGTCTCCCCTGCACGTGAGCGCGGTGCGGGGATGCCGGCATGCAGCAGCTGAGCGAGGAGACTGTCACGCAGTGCAGGAATCCTGCCACCCCAGCCCCGAGGCTATGGCACCCATGGGTGCCTGACAAGCGGAACAGGGTGCCCGAGGTCCCATGCCCCAGGCACCATCCCCAGCTAGACACGTGTGCTCCAGCCCTTCAAGGTGCTTTTCTGGGTCAGCTGCGGGGAGGAAATCATGTTCCTGGTACAGGCAGGCTCTTCTCTACCCTTCCTCCTCCTCCTCCTCATGCACTCCCTGTTATCTAATTGGGTTTGTCATGCTGGAAAGGCAAAGCCCTTCAGGACTGTGCTGTGCTCTCGCCAGCGCGATTTCACAGCTGGCCTCGGCACCCCAGCAGCCGACAAGTGAGTAGCTCAGCTGGGCGCCTCGGGCACCCCTGCCCTCCCTACGTGCCCCTGAAGCCGTGACCACCCACCTGGGGCTGCAGGCGACAGGGGACAAGGCCACTGCCACCACTGGACCTTCTCCTCCAGCCCTGCCCCACACTAGTCCCTGTCCCCAAGCTGTCTGTCCCCAAGTGCCCCAGCCTCTGCATCGCGTCCCTATCCCTCTCCCTGCTCCAGGGTGATTGCGATGCCGCCCGGAGATGTCTGAACCAACGTGAGATGGAAGCGTTCGGAGAAATGACATTTCCTCCAGCCTGGGAAGCTCATCCTCCGTTTAAAGAAAACTAATATAAAAGCTGCTCTGGTGTGCAAGGGGCTGATGGTATCAGGCTGGCAGCCTCCGGCTCTCAGAGCCTCAATAAATCTCAGCAAGGAGCCGAGCCACCTCCAGCAGCCCCACACAGACACGCCAGCATGGGGGATGCTGAGCCGTGTCCCAGGGATGGTGCAGGGACACCCAGGCTGGAGGGGACAGCTCAGTGTGGGATGGGGTGACCCACTGGGCTGGTCCCGAGGGTGGAGAGAGCAGGGAGCCCACGGCAGTGCTCCTGCTCACTGCTGATTGTGCTGTGGCGGGGACGGTGCCAGGACCGGTGACAGCTCTGGGGCATGGGGCCATGTGGGTGGCGAGGGCTTTGTGTCCCCAGAGAGATGCGCTCTGCCCCGGGGAAGCACTGCGGCCCCGCAAGAGCATTTTCTCCTCCAGCAAAGCAAGCAGCGGCGCAGGCATCCCGTGGCGGGCGGGATGGGGACCGGCCATCCCCAGGACACACCGGGCTGGGCTGGGAGAACGGGTGCTGGGGAGGGACGGTGGGAATGTGCCCGGCGGGGCCGGCGCTGCGCACCCTCTGCAGGCCAAACGCGGGTCCCTGCTGCCCCCTGCCTGCGGCTGCCGGGAGCCGGGGTACAGGGGTGCCGAGAGCCGGGGAGACGGGGTGCTGGGGCTTGTCCCTGGCCACAGCCAGCAAGGCCCGGAGCTGGCACCCTGAGTGCCCTTGGGCTGGGCTTCTCCCTGCTGCGGGGCAGGGCGTGCGATGGAGGTGGGGTGGGAGGGAAGTGCCCTGGGTACCGGAGATGCCGCCCACTGCCTCTGCTCACCTACCTCAGCGCCTGTCCCATTCCCAAACCCCATTCCTGACCTGCCTGGCGTCCTCCTGCGCCTGTCACCAAGCTGCCAGCTTGGATCATGGCTGGATCCCTGGCATGGCTGCAGAGTCACACCTTGATCAGGCAGCAAGGCTGGCAGCATGGATGGTGCTGGGAGTCACTGCAGCTCTGCTCTTTCCAGTCCCCCCTTTCACCGCTGTTTCCTCCTGTCCAGCTGCCATGGAGCAGTAGGGATGCTGCCCTTCATGGGGGACACCACAGCCCTGGCTCGTGTCAGGGCTGTGGAAGCTGCGGGACCCTGGTGCCAAAGGCAGGTGCCTGGGAGCGGCAGCAGCAGGAGATGAGAAGCAGCTCAGGAGCGTGGTGCTGAGCTTTGAAGGCACCCTGACAGGCTGTCGGGGCCCCGCCAGCCGCGCTGACAACCTGGTGCAGAGACACCCCCCCCCACCTGCCACTGCTGCACTCTGATCACAGCCTTGCCGTCACTTCAAAGTGCCCGCCGTGCTCAAGTGGGCTCCCACGCAGTCATTCGCCCCACAGCTCTACTACTCCTGCCCCATGGGCTCACTTCTGCCCTACAGGGCCCAGATAGATCTACCGGGGTCCCCAGCTCCAGGGTGGGGGATACCAGGGTACAGCACTGAAGACCAAGGTACACATGTGGTCCTGAGCAGCGCTGGTAGCGGCTGATTGCTTCCCAGGCCTGGCACTGTCCTGTCTCTATGGGGCAGGGCCCCTAGCCCCAGAGCAGCCATGGCTGGGGACCCTGGATGTCCAGGCAGGGATCTGAAGTGGCTGCGGTGCCTGGGCAGGGGGCAATAGGGACAAGCTGGGGTGCAGCATCCCTTGGCACAGGACTCATGCAGCCTGGCTGGGACAGGACATCACCATCCAGACACCGGTGTCCACCATGCTGGGGCACTGGGTGCTGCCAGGTCACCCTGCCTGGGGTAACGCAACAACCCCCTCTGTCCCAGCCCAGCTCTGGGAGGAATTTTCCATTCCCGAATGGAGGTTGGGGAAAGGCGTGTGTTTGCAGCAGCCCCCTCCTCTCCCTCCCCTCGCCCGTCACCGGAGCAGCTCAGGAAGGCGCCTGCCACGTTTGTCTCCAGGAAGGTGCAGAGCAAAAGCCTCCAGGGAGGGAGAGCTCCCTGGAGGGGACCAGGGACCCTGGGCAGCCTTGAGGACAGCCTGCACCCCGCTTTCCAGAGGAGCCACCCTGCCTGCAGCCATGCCACTGCCCTTTGCCTGCTGCCGGGATGAGGAAGCCCTGGCAGCAGCTCAGGACGAAGGCACTGCCCAGCTCACCGTCGGCATCCTGCGAGCCACCAGGATCCCCGGGCTGCACTACATGTGCACCCGGCCACAGTCCCGCCTGCGCCGCCTGCTCTGGAGCCTGGCCTTCCTGGCCTCCGCTGCGCTACTGGCCACCGGCACCACCGACCGCCTGCATCACTTGCTCTCGCACCCCGTGCACACCCGGGCACACCTCGCCCGGGCCCCCCAGCTCCACTTCCCGGCCGTCACCCTCTGCAACCCCAACCGGGCACGCTTCCTGCGCCTCACCAAGCCCGACCTCTACTCAGTGGGACAGTGGCTGGGGCTGGCCCAGGAGAACCGCTCGCTGGTGCCTGAGATGCTGGACGTGCTGGGGGAGGACCAGCGCGCGTGGCTGACGCGCCTCGCCAACTACTCGCGCTTCTTGCCACCCCGCCGCTCTGAGCGCACAATGCAGAGTTTCTTCCACCGCCTGGGACACCAGATCGAGGACATGCTGGTGGAGTGCCGCTTTCAGGGGGAGCGCTGCGGCCCCCAGCACTTCGCCCCTGTGAGTCCCCTCCTGGCAGGGGCAGGACAGCTGGGCTGCCCTGTGGGTGCTGGGAGAGATGCTTCACCCCCCCTCCCAGCAAGAGTGGAGGGGTGGCAGCGTAGTGGGGGGAGGCTTAGTTGAGCCCTTCTAAGGGCCATGCAAGACTGTTTGCCCCTTTGAGCACCTCCATGAGATTGGAAAGGGATCTCATCCTGCTTGCTGAACGCGCTGCCAGATGCCTGCTTGCTCCTTCAACCCCTCTTTCTCCATCCCCAGGTCTACACACGCTACGGTAAGTGCTACACCTTCAACGGGGACCGGAGGAACCCGCGGGTGACCCGCCAGGGTGGCATGGGCAATGGGCTGGAGATCATGCTGGACATCCAGCAGGAAGAGTACCTGCCCATCTGGAGAGAGACCAGTGAGTGGGGGACGGGTGAGGGGTGCTGGGAGTGGGGGCTGCTGGGCAAGCAGAGCACCCTGGGGGGGCACTTATGGGGCAAGTGGGGCACTGGAGGGGTGCTGGGCCCCAGGGCGCAGGTCCTGAGTGGGTGTTGGGGCAAGGCTGAGGGATGTCCCTGTGGGCAGGCATGCAGCCCCACTGTCCTTCTCCCGCAGACGAGACGTCATTTGAAGCTGGCATCCGGGTCCAGATCCACAGCCAGGACGAGCCGCCCTACATCCATCAGCTGGGCTTCGGTGTCTCGCCCGGCTTCCAGACATTCGTGTCCTGCCAGGAGCAGCGGGTAAGGCAGGATGCCCCACAGCCCCCGGGGAGGTGCCCACGGGCACCCAGCCTGGGGTTGGCCCTGCAGTGATGTCCCTCTCGCCCTGGCAGCTCACCTACCTGCCGCAGCCGTGGGGGAACTGCCGGGCCAGCGTGCAGGGGGAGCAGACGCTGCCCGGCTACGACACCTACAGCATCGCTGCCTGCCGCCTGCAGTGCGAGAAGGAGGCTGTGGTGCGGAGCTGCCACTGCCGCATGGTCCACATGCCAGGTGAGGGGTGTGTGACAACATGTGGGCACCCTGCTGCACTGCCGGTCCTGCCCGGGGCTGCCCTCACCCCTTACAGCCTGTACCCTGAGATCGTCCCTGCCCCATCCCTCTGCACCCAAGGGTACCTGTCTGTCCATCCCTCTGCACCCAAGGTTGCCCCCCTGCCCCATCCCTCCGCATCCCTTGTCCCATCCCTCCGCACCCAAGTGTCCCCCCTGCCCATCCCTCCACAACCAAGGACCACCCTATCCTCTCTGCACGCTGGGTCAGCCCCTGTCCTACCCTCCTTACACCCCAGATCAGCCCCTTCCCTGTCTGCTTTGTACCCAGGGGCCACCCCTGTCCCAGCCAATGTGCACCCAAGGGCCACTGTCCCCATCCCATCCGCACTCAGGGGCCACCGCTGCCCCACCGCCTTTAGGGGAGTGAGTCAAGGGTGGGGGGAAGAAGTGGGACAGACTCCCACCCTCCCAACCAGCTGCTTCTCCTCAGGCAACGAGTCCATCTGCTCCCCCAACGTGTACATTGAGTGTGCTGACCACACGCTGGGTAGGTGCAGCGGAGGGCGGGTGGCTGGGGGCTCGCTGGGTGCCCCCAGGGAGGGGGCGGGAGGGGTGCAGCCATGCCGATGAGTGCATGCCTCCAGATGCGGCGGTGGAGGACAGCCAGGAGCGCTGCAGCTGCCCCACGCCGTGCAACCTGACGCGCTACGGCAAGGAGATCTCCATGGTGCGCATCCCCAACAAGGGCTCAGCGCGCTACCTTGCCCGCAAGTACAATAAGAACGAGACCTACATTCGGTGAGTTGCCAGCCCCGGGGTGTGCCAGCTGGGTGGACAGGGGGCGGGGGACCTGGGGACCCCCCATCCCACTCCTGGCAGCGTGTGGGAAGTGGATCCTGGCACACATGGTCCCTGCAGTGTCCTCTGCCCAAGGGTGGCTGCCACTAGAGCATCATCTCCCCAACTCATCTGTGTCCTCCCAGCCCTCCTGCCAACATCTCCCCACCCCATGGTCCCTTCCGACCTGGAACATGCCCCTTCCTTGTCCCTACCACACTGGCCTGAATAAGTCACCAGGGCCCTGGGAGCACCTGGGAGCTGGGGAGCTGGGGGACCGGGTGGCAAGGTTTGGGGGTCAGTGGAAGTGGGAGACTTGGTGACCATCCCTCCTTGCCGAGCACTGCAGTGTTCCCACAGGGAGAACTTCCTGGTACTGGACATCTTCTTTGAAGCACTCAACTACGAGGCCATTGAGCAGAAGAAAGCCTACGACCTTGCTGGACTTCTCGGTGATTCTCCCACCTTCCCGTGGGACCCTGATGCATGGAGCTCTGTGTCCCAGCCCTGGGAGGATGTGGGGCTGAAGGGGGAGGGATCACACAGGGCAGGAGCTGGCAGCAGACTGGCTGAAGGGTGGCATGCTGCTGGCCATCCCCTATCCTTCACGTCCCCTGCTCCCTCCATCCTGCTCCCCCTGCCTCTGTGACTGCTCTGCTCCCCTCCATCCGGCAGGTCTGGCACTGCCTGCAGCCCCACTGGCCCTCCCTGGGCTCCATGGGGGCTGCACAGCAGCTCCTGGTGACCATCTCTTCCTCTTCCTCCCCAGGGGATATCGGGGGACAGATGGGCCTATTCATCGGCGCCAGCATCCTCACCATCTTGGAGATCCTGGACTACGTCTACGAGGTGCGCTGAGCCCTCGGGGCTGTGGCTCGGTGGTGGGAGCAGAGCCATCGCACACAGGCGAGGTGCAGAGTCGGCGCCGGGCTCCCTGTGTGTCGGGGGGTGGGTGTGTGTCGCCACCCCAGAGGGCTGTTACAGCCCCCAAATGGGGCAACTGCCAGCAGGAGGCTGTGGGAGGACAGGTCCCCCAGAATCCCTCATTGGCCTGAAGACAGGGCAGGCGGTGGGCAGAGGTGCTGTCCCCACCATGTTCCCGGGGTGGGCATGGGACCAGGTGGCAGGTCCGTGTAGATTGGGGTGTCCACACACAGGGTGCTGCCTGCGTGCGGGTCTGGGGCTGACCCCCATCTGTACCCAGGTGATCCGGGACAGGGTGAGCCGGGTCCTGCGCCGCTCCAAACCACCCCTGAAGAAGCCCTCGGGCAGCATCGCCACGCTGGGACTGGAGGAGCTCAAGGACCAGGTACCCCTCAGGGATAGGGGGCAGGGGGAACTGCCCGGAGGGCTGCAAGGACAGGGCCTGGGCAGCATCCACATCTGTCCTGGGGGAAGGGGCATTGTCCCAAGAGCAAGGGACAGCACGGCTCCACGTTTGGTGCCCTCAGGCTGGGTGACAGGGAGATGGGTGCCCCTAGGGGAGCTCCTGGGGACAGGCTGTGCTGGGTAGGGGGCCTGGGGGGGACAGGGTGCATAGGGTCTGTGGCCACCCCACTGACTGCCATCTCCGCAGAGTCCCTGCGAGACGCTGGGCCGGCACGTGGAAGGCGCCTACAACGCGGGCATCCTGCCCAACCACCACCACCGCCACCACTACCCTCACCAGGGCGTCTTCGAGGACTTCGCCTGCTAGGCCAGCTCGGGACTGGGGGGAGGAAGCCCCCTGCCACCCCCCTCCCCACCGTCCGCATGGAGAGGGACCGGGGCACTGGGTGCAGTGGGCGCAGGCACCCGCCTCCCCCACCCCACGGCCAGCACCGGCCATGCTGTTCGCCCCTGGAGCTGCCTTAGCACCGGCACCGGAGCGGCCCCCCAGCCCTTTCACCCGTCCCCTCCGCTCGCCCCCAGCACGAGGGCTCGGCCCCGTCTCAAGCACACCACGTGGAGGGGGATGGGCACATTGGGGGGGGGGGGTTGGGGTAGCAGCGGGGTGCAGGGCAGAGGGGCTCTGGCGATGCAGAGCAGCAGGGGGTAAGCTGGGGTTCCTGCGAGTCCCTCCAAGCCCTCCCCTGCTGACCCCTCCTGGGTGGGTGTCTCTGCCCTGCATGGTCCCCCCCCAAGAGAGAGATGTGCCTGGAACAGCTTCCCCACCCCGCACAGGGACCACCACCCCCCCCATATTCCTGCTGCAGGACAGGGCAGCATTGCAGGGCATCCCTCTGAGAAGCACGACACCCCCCCAACCCCCCCTGGCCAGGCCAGGGACACCCCACCTGCAGCCACACCTGCATGGCACCACCCTGACCCCTGGCGCCACCACCACCACTGTGACACACCACCCCCCCCAAACATCTGCCCACCTTTCCCCGTCCTTATGCAGCCTACCAAGGCTGCATCCCCCCCCTCCTCCACCATCACGATTCCCAGCCAGACCCCTGCACTGTGACCCCCCCTCCCCACTCCAGTGTTGGCCCCCAATAGCCCCCAGTCATTGCGGCACTGCAAACCTACCGCCTCCCCCCTCGCCTGCCCCTTGTGTCCCCCCATCCCTCCCCATCTTCTCCTTGCCCAGGTATTGCCCAAAGCGGCTCGTCCCAGCCCAGGCGGCGTGGAGTGGGGGGTCCTGCCTCGCTCCCCTGCCTGTCGCCACTCTTTTGCACCGTGCACGTACCCCTTGCCACGCTCCCACCCCCACCCCACCCACCCCCGGGTGCTGAGCACCCGCTGTGCCTCCCCCAGACTGTACACGGTTAGGAGGGTGCCCCGTGCCCAGCACCGCCCGGACAGCCACAGCCTGACCCACCGGCCGGAACCTCAGCCAGGACCGGCACCCACAGCCCTCCTGCCTGCCCCAAGATGGCAGGACCCACGGCAGGACCCACAGCGCTCCTCTTGTCCTGTCCGACATTGCCTCCTCCCCCTCCACTGTAGCAGACACCAGCGCAGGGCAAAACGCCCCAAAAATATCTCAGGAGGGCGGGGGGTGGGTTGGCAAAGCCCCCCTCAACACACACACACACAGAGCAGAGGGGGACCCCAGGGCAGCAATTTGGGACCTCTGGGGGAGGCTGAGGTTGAGCCAGGTGGCCCCCGGCCCTGCCGGTTTGGTGCCCATCCTTGGTCCCAGCAGACAGAACATGGCCATGCTATGCCGTGGCCAAAGCCATAGATGCAGGAGGAGCCATCATCCTTGCAGGCCCATGCATGGGACACACAAGGCAGGGACCAGAGCACCAGCCTGGTGACGTGCTTGGCAGCCCTGGCTCTGGGTACACGCAGCCCAACAGCCCCCCAAAATATGCACCCATGTGGAAATGTGTTCTGCGTTGGTGCAAGTACCTGGCTGCGTGATGTCCCCTGCACGGGGGGGGGGGGGCATAGCAAGCACCCCAGCAGGGCAGGCACAGTGCTGCTCCCCAGGGAGACCCTCCAGAGCACCCCATGCCAGCTCCCCACAGGGTCCCCCTGCACCCAACACCCAGGACCAAGCAGGGATGTCCCCAGAGGGGTGCCACACATTAGCCCGGGGACATGCCATGCTGTGCCAGCCTTACACCAAGATCTCCTGAGGCAGGTGGTGGGGTGCAGGATGTGGCCCCCTCCCTGCAAGTGGGAGCAGTGAGCCCTGAGCAGGGTGGGCACGGGCACCATGGCGGGAGGGCCAGCACAAACGCCCTCGTACTGGTGAAGTTGAGAGATGTGCGTCACTGTTTTATAAATGTACAAACGCTCCCTAATAAAGAGGCACAAGTAGGTGCGGAGCTGCCTGGGAGGGCTGGGGGCAGCAGGCAGGGCTGGGACGGGGGGGACACGTGGTGGCGGGGAGGGGTAGTCGCACCCCAGGGTGAGATGGCGGTGGGACCTGGGGAGGACTTTGCAGCTCTGCACTCATGCTGGGCACCACAAGAGCCAGCACGCCTGGTTGCCCAAAGGTGAGCATCTCTGCATCGCTGCCTGCAGAGAGCCTTGCCCCCTGCCCAGCAATTCGTGCCGACAGAGGTACGGTGATTGCCGTCTGGGAACCAGCAGTGGGAGCCACCAGAGCTGTACCCTGACCCTCGTATCACTCCGTGGGGCAGAGTGGGCACCCCACCTGCCCTTCTGGGCAGGCAGTGTGGCGGAGAGGATGGGCTCCATCCACCTGGGGGCTGCCATAGGGCAGGGGGCTGACAGGACAGAAATATGGGCTGGGGGTGCTGTGGGGGTTACTACATGGATGACAGCAGCCCAGCCCAGCACTGCTTGAACCGCCTGTAATGAGCCACCTGAAATAGCTGGGGCATAATTAGAAGGGGATCCACTACAGCGAAATAGGCCCTTAATTTTAACGAGCACAGTCCTCTGGACAAATGCCAGGCACCTGACCACGGCAGGACCAGCTGCACTGGCGATGGCTCCTGTCACCATGGAGGGAACAACCCTGGCAGACAGCTCCTGGGGGATGTGGTGCCGGACCCAGGGAGGGGGCAACACGACAGAGCAGCCAGCAAGGATGCCTTCCACCAACGGGACAGCCATCTCCTCGGGTACTTCCCACCGTGCCTCCACAGCCACACACCGCAATTACAGCTGCTCTCAGGGAAAAGCTGTATTTCAAAGAAAACAAACCATCCAGCTTGGGAACAGAGGGGCAGGAAGCAAGCCCTGGGGTGCCTTGCTGCTGTCACCTCCTCCCTGTTGCCTCCAGTCCAGAGATGCTGGTGTTGAAAGGCAACACCTAGAGAAAGGAGTGACCCTCAGCATCTCCTGATGACCTGAGCATGCCAAGCTCGCTGCTTTGCTTCTGGCCATTCCCCCATGACTCCCTTCTGGGAAAATGGACTGGTGGTACCCGTCAGTGGGGCCAGGCAGAGGACACAGCCCTCACTTTCCAGCGCTCAGCCCCTGACAGCAGGCAAGCAGGCTGGAAAAACCAAGGAGGCAATTAAAATCAAAATCCAACCAAGCTGCTTGTCTCTCCCCCCAGGCCCGGCGCATTGGGCTCCTGCAGTCTGCCTGTGCCAGGGCTTTATGTCCCCAGAGAGGACGTCCCCAGGCGCAGCTGGGTGCACTGACAGCCCTGTGCAGGGAAACCCCCGCAGGGCAGGCACAGCGGCATCAGCCCCGCCTGTACTTACAGCTATCGGCCGTTTCCCTCTTCATCGAAAGGCTCTGATTTCCCCAAGCTTGGCCAGGAAAGCCCCATGTCAAAGACCCACACCCTCTGGAGGGGCTCAGCAGTGCCTTGGGCTGTGAGCCGGGGCACTGGGCACAGGCAAAGCCCAGCATCTCCCTGCCTGCTCCTCCTTAAGCAGCAGGAAATTCTCCTGCCTTCGCTTGTGTCCAGGAGGAAATATTTGCCAGAGTTGAGTCCCCCGGGCTCTGTGGATAGGGAAGCCGCTCCTGTGGGACAGGCAGGGAAGGCACCGCTGACCCCTTCCCAAGGAAAGCAGAGGGATGAAAGGGCACTGCGCTTCCCTTTGCCCTCCAGCCCTCTCCTGGCATGGCTGCACTTCCTACATCCTCCCAAAGGTCAGCTATGGAGCTGATTAACATTGCTGGATCTGAAGTAACACTGCCGCGGGGCTTAGCGCAGCCAGAAGTGACCCAAGCAGGGCTGAAGAAGCAGGTTTTGCCTTCCTTGCTCACAGACTCGCTGCTGCATTTGCACAGAGGCACCAGCATGACTGCACAGGGGAACAAATTTTGGGGGGAGCAGAAGAGCAGAGCAGCAGCTTGGGTTTTCCCCGGTTTAAGTCCCTTTCCTTTCCATGGTGCAAGAAGAAGCAGGGAGGCAGGCGCCCGCCCAGCCCCGGAGCACCCAGCCAGCCCCCTCGTGCCTCGAAGTGCTTTGCCCTGAGCCAGCCCTTCATGCCCTCCTCCAAAAAACCCCCCAAGAGGAACTTGCGCTGCTCTTCTCAAAGGCTGTGGTGAGCCAGTAACGCTTTTAGAAAGATTTCACAAGGGAAGCAGAAGTCTATGGGCAGCAGACACGTGTTTCCTCCTGCCCCTTTGGGAAAGTTGCCCTTTTGCAGCTCTGCATCTGTGCAGAAATCCACATGTCGTATGGAAGTACCGGTCAAACCTGAACAGGGATTGCAGGAAGTCCCTGTCTGCTCAGCTGCCCACGTCCGCACCCGGGACTGCTCCTCCCTGTGTCTATCACGGGTGACACCGTCCTGCTCCAGCACCCTGCTGCAGGGGCAGAGAGGGGTTATGCCCATGGCCCCATCATCACAGGTCTCTGCCGTTGCCCAGTGAGCCCATTTACTTCACCCAGGTGCTGGAAGGTTGTTCTGTCCCCTGGTCACGCGGCCCAGCCCACTCCCATCACCAAACCCCTTCCCAAAGCGTTAAGCATCCTTCCACGGGGGTTCGGCATGTTTTGATGCTGCAAATAACCTGGCAAACACCAAAGCGGCTTCAAACCCTGCCAGCTCCTTTTAAAAGGGAGCAATAACCATGCTGGGAGTGCCCCGAGCACTGTCGTTTGCTCCTACGTATGTCGTATGCCAGAGCCGGGGGGAGGCTTCGCTGGTGTTGACAGTGCAGAGCGTTATGTATGCAAATAGCTCCAACTCAGTCTGGGCAAAATAGCAACGAGGAGACAAGAGCAACTCTATCTAGACCGTCTTGCGACAGTTAAATGACAATTCAGCACTTCTTTTCGTAGCCAACCTGATTTGAAGCCGGTTTGCTTTATTACCATTTGGGTACTCTTCTAACGCCTAATCACATCCGACTCCTAGGTCTGTTTTTCAGAGGAGAAATGTATCCGTAACGCACCTGCATCCGCCTCGCTCCCTCTGTCCCAGATTCGCACTTAAAGGGA
Source organism: Numenius arquata (assembly GCF_964106895.1). NCBI lineage: Eukaryota > Metazoa > Chordata > Aves > Charadriiformes > Scolopacidae > Numenius > Numenius arquata. The sequence continues at coordinate 18,496,801 of NC_133578.1, forward strand.
ATTAAGGATGCGCTCAGGGAAGATCAAAAATAGAAATACCCAGAGCAAGCTAACGGTTATCATCTGAAATATAATTAAATTATATTTAAACACAGACGCTCCTACACCGTGGATATGAAGACTGGAGCAGGAATATATGAATGAGTCTCTGGGTAAGGCATGTCACACAGCCCAGGGGCGTTCCATGAGGTTTGCCGAGCACTAACAGCCTGGTTAACTAATAGCGAGTAGGTTCAGTTAATTTTCCGGAGGATGTCTCTTTGATACGGGCGTTGAGTGAACAAGTGAAACGCGATGACCAAAGGACCGGTGGGAAGAGCAGGCAGAGCCATGAAAATCACGCCCGGAGCAAGGAGCACGAGCAGGGGACGCAGCCCCCACTTCTCACACTGCAAACAGGAGCTGCAGGGGGTGAGTCAGCCCAGGGCAGGACCACAGTGCTCTGCCCGACCCAGAACTGGAAACCACAAGATGCTGAGAAGCCCTGAGATGTAAAACAGCTCAAAAAAGGATGAAACAAATGCAGAGAGGGCAGGTCCAGCCCTAAAGATTCAACACAGCCCTCAGATGTGGTTTCTGGCCCAGGAGTTTACTTCGGAGCTGATCCCAGATCCTGGAGGGCAGAGCTCACCCCACTTGGGCACCTGACCTCTGCTCTGATGTGAGCCAGGGGTCCCCCATTACTCACATACAGCCCACGAAGGCTGTTATAGGGACAGCACGTGTGGGGGACACACACGGCTGCACCAGCCCCTCACCACAGTGCTTTTCCACCCACAGCCAGGGCTGAAGAGGGCTAGAAACCTGGTCAGCAGGACCACAGATTTATGGCACCAGGAAAGACAGGGCAGTGCCCAGAGCTCAGCATGCTGCAGTGGGCACCGGGGCTTCCCGAGGCAAGGAGCTCAGCATCCTGCTGTGCCACCAGTGGCTGGTAGCAGTTGGTGACAGCAGGGTGGCCCCAGGGGAGGTGCAGAGCTCCTGCTGTGAGCCCCCAGGGGTTCAAGCTGGTATTTCCATGTGTCTGCTTGGCCTGGTGCCTGCTACCCTGTCCCTAAGCCGGCAGGCTCCCCCTGGCCTCGCTAAGGAGAAGCGGTCTTCTCCCAGCTCAGGTAGAGGATGCTGCTGGCAGCTTGGGGAAAGCAGCCTCCCTGGGAGAAAGCTGTCCAGCCAGCTGCAGCCAGGCTTTGTACAAGCAGCCATCCCCTACCCCCACACAGACCCCCAGGGGGAAACCCAGAGATGCCCCGGCAAAGAATCAGCCAGACCCATGGGTTCATCTCTCTGTTTTATTAGTGTAAACACCACCCCCCCACCCCCCCCTTCTCCCCACTATTAAATACAAACCAGGAGCAGAGAGCGGCTCCTCAGTCGCTTTCTCCTTAGGAGATGCACAGCCAAACCCTCTGCTGTGCCCACCAAGCCGGGCACTGTGTCCCCCACCCCCAAGGGTGGCCACACGTCAGGGAGGGCTCCCACCTCTGTCAGGAGGCTCTCATCCGAGGGCTGCAACCTCCGACGTCCTATCGATACAGCGAAGGCCAAAGCGGCCTGGGTCACGGTTCCCATGGGGAGCAGCTCACGGTACGCGAATACAGCAGGATCCCCTCCGGCACGCCCTGTGCCCAAGGGCCCCAGGGGCCAGGACCCCCCACCCCAACTCGCTGGGAGGGCTCCAGCTCATTGCCAAGTGGCAAAACCCCAAAAACCAACCTCCTTATTGCTCTTTTGGGGTGGGACATGTCCCATCCCGCTGCCCCTGCACGACCAGGCCGATGCACCGAAGCAGCAAGGCGCACAGCCCTGTCCCGGGGCACTGAGGAAACCAAGTGGGATCACCTCCAGCCCCATGGCAGTCACGGACCTGGCAGCAAGGGGCCCTTGGGCTCTCTGTGCCCCAAGTCGAGTGGAGACAGCAAGGGACAGGGCAACCCACTGCCTCCCCACTGGGCAGCAGGGCCAGGATGGAGGGATGGGGCCAGGGGCCAGAGGCCAGCAGCTCTGGGGTGGGAAGTGGGCATCCCAGCTCACAGTTCTGACCCCAACTCACCCCGGGGTCTGCACAGCCATGGCCGCTCTGGAAGGACCTGGGCACCCCAGGCTGGCAGACCCCGGCCCAAGCAGCCCCAGTGGGGCGAGTCATGAGCTCGGGCACCAGCAATCCCTGCAGCTGCTGGGAAGAGGAAGACAAATTTGGGCAGCAGAAGAGGCAAGTTGGGCAGGCAGGCAGGGCAAGGCAGGACCAGCCCCTCTGCACCCTGAGGTTCAGGTGCTGTTCCCTTGTTCCTGCTCGAAGAGCACCATGGCCAGCTGGGAGCGAGAGCCTACGCCCTCCAGGCTGCTCTGCATGCAGCGGTGGTAGATCTCCTCACTGAGCCGGGGGTTGCAGGCCTGGTGCCGGTAACGCTGCAGCAGGGCGGGCTCCACGGCCCGGAAGACGTGGAGGTTGGAGTACTTGATGAACATGTCGTAGATGTCCAGGGTCTCCAGGATGTCCTCGTTCTCCTGCACGTCACTCGCCATGCGGGTGCGTGCCGCCATGTAGTCGGCATTGTAGAAGCAGGCTTCATGGAAGACGTCGCGGTCGAAGCGCCCCGCATCCCGCAGCAGGTCCAGCGTGGGGGGCGGCACCTGGTTGTGGTAAGCAATGGCAGGGTTGTAGCCCTGGAAGTGGATGGGGAAGAAGACCTGCCAGTTGTTGATGGTGTTCATCCGGCAGCGATTCAGGAAGTCGACAGTGACCTCCGTCCCCACGCCGGCCACAAAGAAAAGCGTGTCTACAGGATGCTTCTTGGAGATGATATCCATGACCTTGATTTGGGAGGGAGCATCTGTCTTGACGCTGATCCATGGGATCTTCACCTCTGCATACTTGTGCTCATACTCGGTGATCTGGGCCTTCACAGAGGCGAAGATGTCATTCTGGGTGACCTGTTGGGCCTCAAAGGGGTCATAGATAAAGAGGAAGGTGAGCACCGCATTCTCGCTGCTCTCAAAGGCAGCCGTTGCATAAGCCTCCAAAAAGCGGGCAGCGTGGTCCCGGTCGTGGGCTGTCAGTGGCAGGATGACGTTGATGCGGCTGGCCTCCGTCACGTAGGGCATGGGGATGATCTCCACTTCACTGAGGGGCCGCACCAGGTGTACACGCTTGGTGACAGAGCGGCTGTGCCCCTTCTGGGTGACCACCTCCACCTGGAGGTCCAGCGTGTACTCCATGCCACGCGTGGGGTCGAAGCGCCGGTACCCGTTCACCAGCTGCTGCTTGCGGACGTGGAGCACCGGCTGGTACTTGCGGTTCAGTTCCTCCATGGCCTTGGCCACCACATCAGCCACATCTGCCAGGTCTGCGCCACGCAACTCACACTTGGGGGAACCGTCCACACAAGCATAGACCTGCTCCTCTGTGAAATAGTCCCAGCGCAGCACCTCGAAGCGGGTTTTGGGCTGGAAGGGGGGCGGGATGCCAATGGGCCATGTGGCACCATGGTCCCCATCGGCGGACAGGCTGCTGGCGTTCTGGATCTCCAGCTGCAAGAGAGATGGAGGAGTGAGAGCCCATGGCGGGTCCAGGCAGGTTTTCCAGCTCTGGTAGCATCAAGCTGACTCCAGATACTCAGAGACTGGCCACTCCTGGCCCAAAGAGCAGCAGCCAGAACAACTCTAGCTTCAGCCCAACTCCAGTCAGCATCTCAGGTTTCCTCCTAACAGCACCCCAAATGCGGCACACACCACCTCCATCAGCAGGATCCTCACCCTCTCCCACCCTGCCTGGCCTTTGCTGGTGGATCTCAGAACCCTGCTGGCTCCACCTGAACCACCACTGCAGCTCCAGGACCCATCCAGGTCCAAAGCTGCTCACACCCTGAGGGCTGCTCTCCATCCAGCACAGCTGCCCGCCCTGCAGCCACACAAGCTCAGCTGATCCCATCCCAAAGCAGCTCCGGGTAAGAAACCCTCATGTTAGAGCACAGAGGTGACATGGAGTAACCAGAAAGCCCACAGGGATGACAGGAGGAGCCCAGACCCTCCCAGCCACACCAGGTCTCACCTGGAGCTGCTGGATCTCCTGGTACGTCCTCTCCAGCTCCACCTGTGCAAAGTACTTGTGCAGCCGGTACATCTGGAGGGGATCCAGCACAGGATGGACAGTGAAGGCGCTCTGGAAACGGAGGTCTGTCTCCCGCTCAGGGTCCACGTTCTTTCCCAGCTCAAAGTAGTGGTAATGCAGGCCCTGCACCAGTCAGAAGGGTTGGGTCACGGCCAGCCCTGACCCATGCTCCCACCCCATGAACTGCCAGCCCAGCAAGCTCAAAGGATAATAGGGCACAAGGCCTGTCCCCCAGGCCCTAGGAGCCCCTGAGAAGGCAGGGAAATACACTGGGCCAGAAGCAGGCTCCTGAAGTCCATCTCTGCCACAGGACCTACCTCATGCTCCTCGACGCAGTTGATGGCCGTGTAGTCAATGATGCAGCGGCCCAGCCACTCGTCAGGCCGGGCACTGAGGATGTCGTTGCGGCAGCTCTCCAGGTGCTGCTGCAGGAGCAGGAGGAGGCTGCGGGACAGCAGGTAGCCAAAACCCCCGTAGCAGTAGCGTCCCTCGGTGTCCCCACCGATGAATTCCTCGGGACGGCCCAGGTAAAGATGGGTGTCGATGCTGAGGTGGGCGACCAGGCGGCTGATGCGGTGAGCCTCTGTGTAGGTATCATCCTGCACCAGGAAGAACCAGTCGAAGTCGTTCACATAGTGGTCCAGAAGGTACCTGATGGTCTGGTACATGTTCCAGATGGGCCGCTCATCACTGTGCGTCACCACCGTCATGCCATGGGGCACCTTGCGGCCCCGCGTGCCTGTGAAGTACACCAGGCGCTCCAGGCGGTGGGCCAGCGTGCGGTTGACAGCCACCCCCAATGTGTTCAGAGTGCTCTTGGAGGTCAGCACACCGACGAAGAGCCGCTGCCGCATCCCCAGCTCCGTGCTGATGTACCGGGTCCTGCAGGAAGGAGAGAACATCTGGCCCCGGGGCACTGCACCCCACCTTGGCCTGGACCCTCCCTGTTCCCCCCAGTGGTGCCAAGCTCAGTTACTCTGCAGGAACAGCTCCTGGGCTTGCAACCACACGTGCAGGACATCACCTTAGTGGCACCAGCTGCCAGCAGCACCCCTGGGCCAGAGGTATAGCAGAGCACTCTGCTGAGGTTCCCCCCAAATCTGGGACCACGGGAGACCTTCCCTTCCCGTGAGCTGGCCAGCCCAGCTCAAACCAGAGGCTTGCCAAAGGCTGGGTGCAGCCAGAAGAGGTCTAGTGGGGCCACCACCTGCCTGGCATGCTGCCATGGCCAGCCCCAGCCAGGACAGCTGAGCTAGGAAGGACCTTCCCGCCACACCGCTCTGGAACACGCAGGCAGAAGAGCCTCTGCTGCTGTCCCCAAGGAAGCCACCCACCCCAGCAGGGCCTGAAGCCAGCACGGGGCCGGCTGTGTCCCCACTCCCCACCGCAGCCCCCAGCTGTCCCCTCACAATGATTTCCTGGTTCAATTCTTCCAGCCCGGTGCAGCAGCAGGAAGCGACTCCCCCCCGGCCCCCAGCCACCGCCTGGCACACACTGGCCCCATTCAGCCCCCTCCATCCGCCCACCGCCTCGCTGGGACAAGGAGGCCCTTTCACTGCCTGCTCCCCGTCATCCCGGGGCCACGGGGACAGGCCGCAGCCAGCCCTGGAGCAGGCTGGAGTTTGCAGTGAGTAGGGGGGGACGTGCCACCGCAGAAGGGGTCCCTGCTAGGGCAGGACAGGAAAGGGACCAGGGCAGGGTGCCCGGCAGCACGTGCTGCAGCAGGACACCTTTGCACAGCAGGCAGCAGCGCGGGCATGAGGCTCTTCCGGGAGCTCCCGAGGCTGGCAGGGGGGGTAAGGAGAAGCAGGGGGTGGAGGGAGGAAGGGGAGCAGCAGGGAAAGGCGCTTGCAGTGAGAAAAATCCAGCTGCATCCCTGGGTGGTGGCAAGGGCTGGGGGAAGCACAGCGCCGGGTCACTTGTAAAGCCTCCCGGGCACCAGCCCACTAGGCAGGCTGCCCCCCAGCACCGGGCCAGCGGGCAGGCAGGGGCAGGCAGCCCCCAGCCGCGGAGGCCCAGCTCCCCCCGTCCCATCCCATCCCGTCCCGTCGCGGCCCCCCCCGCACCTGACGGCCTTCTTGGCGGCCCTGCCGGGGCTGGGCGGGCGGTAGGGCACGACGCGGGGCTCCCAGCTGTCGGCGCCCAGCCCTGCGGGCACGGCGTTGGGCCTGCGCGCCGCGTTGCCGTTGGTGTTGGCGGGGCCGGGGGGCGGTGCGGGGCCGCCGGCGTCGGGGCGCGGGCGAGCGTCGGGGCGCGGCGGCGGCCCGCAAGGCTCCTCCACCCAGGTGACGCTGAGGAGGCTGAGGGTGAAGCCCAGCGAGACGCCGATGGCCACCGGCCCGGCGGGCCGCAGCACAGACAGCACCAGCGACAGCCGCATGGCCGGGACCGGGGAGCGGCGGACGGGACCGGGGGGCGGCTCCGGCTGCCGCTGGCGCTGGCGGCGCCGCCGTCCGACGTGTCACCCCTGAGCCCCGCCCCGTCGAGGCGTCACGGCGGGCGGCCCGCCCTCGGCCAATGGGCCGCGCTCACGCCGACGCGTCACGGGGCGGCGGGGGCGGGAGTGGGGTGGGCGGGGCGAGGTTGCTAGGAGACGGCGGGGACGGGGTCCCCCCTCCGCTCTTCCCTGCCCCCCCCGCCGCCATGTGGGGCTGGGGGCGAGCAGGGGAGCGAGACTCTCCGAGGTGGTGGTCCGGTGGCCCGGGACCTGGCCCGGTATCTTCCTCCCGGGGTTGGGGCGGGGGGGGCGAGGAGGGGGGCGGCGAGGCCCGGGACCAGGCCCCACCGCCTCTTTCTTCACTGCCCCCCGCCCAGGGCAACTCCATGAACTCGTTCTGTAGTATTATTCGTGTTAATCATCTAGTCTTATTCTATTCAATGGCGGCTGGAAGACCTTTGGCCGCAGAGCAGCAAAGCATCCCCGGGCAGAGGGAGGGCAGGTGGAGCAGCAGAAGCTCCCAGCATCAGGGACCCTTGTCCTGCGAGCCAAAAGATGGACACGGACCTGTTGGAACGGGTCCAGCGGAGGGCCACCAAGATGATCAGAGGGCTAGAGCAGCTCTCCTGTGAGGACAGGCTGAGAGAGTTGGGTTTGTTCAGCCTGGAGAAGAGAAGGCTCTGGGGAGACCTTATAACTTGATGATCTTTAAGGTCCCTTCCAACTCTAACCGTTCTATGATTCTATGATTCCAGTACCTAAAAGGGGGCTACAGGAGACATGGGGAGGGACTCTTCATCAGGGAGTGTAGTGGTAGGACGAGGGGTGATGGTTTTAAACTGAAAGAGGGGAGATTTAGGTGAGATATTAGGAGGAAATTCTTTACCGTGAGGGTGGTGAGACACTGGAACAGGTTGCCCAGAGAAGTTGTGGATGCCCCACCCCTGGAAGTGTTCAAGACCAGGCTGGATGGGGATTGAGCAGCCTGGTCTAGTGGGAGGTGTCCCTGCCCGTGGCAGGGGGGTTGGAACTAGATGATCTTTAAGGTCCCTTCCAACCCGAACCATTCTATGATTCTAAAATGGGACCAAAGGGCTCCTTCGGCTGGGGCTGCGTCACTGTCCCAGTATGGGCTGTCTGCAGCACAGAGCCACCATGGCTGCCGGAAAGAGCCCCCAGGCAGACAGAGCTGGAGGAACTGGCTCAGGACAGACTTTGCCACACACATGGAGCCTCCGGCATGGGAATGATCCAACCTAGAAGTTCCAAAGCCAGCAGCCCTACATGGCCACTCGGCGCCAGGCATTACTGAATAAGGACAAGGAGGAGGACCCGGCCTTTCCGCCCGTTCCCAGCCTGTGGCTCCGCTTCCAGCAGCCTCCCAGCCATTGGGGCTCTCAAGGGCCCTTGGATTTACTCTGGCTGGTGGGGAGCCCACCCCACCCTCCCAGTGAAACACAGCCCGTCTGTCCTGGGGAGATCCATGAGCCGCAGAGCACGGCAGGGCAGCGAGAGCAGGCGGGAGCCCGCTCAGCTCCAGGGTCTTTCATTTTCTGGAACAAAGCAGCCTGTTTTCATCAGGAAGCATTTGGCAGCATCTCACCCCCAGAGATACAGGACCATCATCCAAGCTCAGCTCATTTTCATAGGCCTTTTTCTCCTGAATAGGCCAAGGCAAGCAATAGGCAAAGGCAGTCACGTGGATGGCAGTTTAATGAAGAACATATAAAAAACCAGAAACAGAGGGAATGCAATGGGACGGGGAGATGCCAGAAGTAAGAAAAGAGCAGAGATTTTCCATGGACAAAGGCCAAAAAGCAGCTGTGATCATAAACAACCAAACTCTCCTGTTTTCTGTACGCAGAGAAACGTGTTAGAAAAAGATATATTTGATTTCCTGGTACAGGTTGGAATATTAAATATCGGTCACCTTCATACAAGCCCAGATGATTTTACATGAGTGATAAGAGAGGTTTCGTGTTGAAAAGACTGACCTGAGCTTGTATTTAGAGATGCATACGGGAGAAAGTACCGAAGTTTTCAGAAATAAGAGTCTGAGCTCGGGAAAACTGCATGGAGCTGGAGCTGCGGGCACAGCAAACACCTCCCCAGGGCTCGCTGGGACAGTGGCCGAGCCCAGGGCCCCCATGCCGGGCCCCAGGAAGTCCCATGGGGGAAGAAGCCAGTGGGCAGCAGTGCCGTTCCTCCGGCAGCCCCCTCGCAGCCCCCCGCCAGCTGCAGCTCCTGCCTTTGTCTCCCCAGCGTTGGCGTGGGGCTGGGAAGGGGCTGCCAGGGGAACGGCCGCTGCTGCCAAGAGACTTTTTCCTGCCAGCATTTCCCGGGGGTCTCTGGGCGCCGCAGCCGGGAGGTGCCAGCTCAGGGGAGCTCCGCAGAGCGCCATGTCCTCCCACCTACCCACCGAGCCTGCGTATCCCGGCCACTGGCAGGGGGACGGGTGGGCAGCCTCTATAGGTGCCCCTTGCATGCATGTGTTTGCCCCCTCCGAGGGCAGGCACTGCCATCCCCGTGGCCCTGGCACAAGCCCCTGGGGAACCCCATGGCCTTCGGCGTGCTCTGCCAGGTGTGCACCGGCAGCACAACCCGGTTCACACCGCTCTCCGGCGGGTTTCAGGCGCACACCCCGTACCCCTTCCGTCCCCTGCGTACTGTGCCCAGGGGCCTGTAGCCCCCGCAACACCTCGCACGGGGCACCGGCCACGGTGCACCCTTGGCCCCACGCTGCACACGCGGCCTTGTCCTGGCTCCCTGCTGCATGGCCCGGTGCACTACCAGGTGCACTGCCCGGGGCACACCCCGGTGCACGGCCCGGACCACGGCCCGGTGCCGGCCCCGCCCCCTCGATAAGCCCCGCCCCCTCCCCGTAAAGCCCCGCCCCCTCAGAGGAGAGGCCCCGCCCCCCGAACGTCGCGGTGACGCAGCGCGGTGACGTCAGGCGGAGCTGTCCGCTCAGCACCGGGCGGCGGGGCCGCCCCGCCGGCATGCGCGGGGGCCGGGGCCGGGAGCGCCGGGCGCCGCCGCGGGGCCGCCGCCGCTGCGGGGCCGGGAGCGCAGGTGGGAGCGGGCGGGGCAGGGGCTGCGGGGGGTCGGGGGCACCACGTGGAGGGTCCGGCGGTCGGGGGGCGCGCCGGGCCCCTAGGGGGGAAGCACTCGGGCACCGAGCTCCTGGGCTCCCCCCTGCCGTCCCGAGGAGTAGAGCGCGGTGGTCGAGACGGGCGTGCGGAGCCCGGTGGGGAGCCCCCGGGACCCCCGCCCCGAACAAAGAGAGGGGCGGAGCGGCCCCGCGGCCCGGCGGCCCTTGCGGCCGTCGCTTAGCAACGCCGCGCCCGCCCCGCCGGCCCCGGGCCCGGCAGCCCCGGCGAGGGGCAGTGGGGCCGGCCCGGTGGGGTGAGGGGAGCGCGGCCTGGTGGGGCCGGGCCCCGAGCGCGGCCCCCGGGCCCCCGCCGCGCTGTGCACTACGGGGCAGGGAGGGCGGGGGGCCCGGGGCAGGCCGCGGCGGGGGGCCCGGGGCGGCGGGGAGGGCGGCAGCAGGTGGGTAAGTCCCGGCGCCAATGAGCAGGCGCTGGGCTCCCCTAGCAACAGTGCCCGCGCCAATGGGCGCCGGCAGCTGCCTGCAACGCTGCCTGCAACGCTGCCTGCAACCCTGCCGGAGACGGGTTTTCCCAGGCGACCCTTCCCCGATGCCCCGGCACCGGCATGGTGCGGGTGGAGGGGCGGAGAGCAGCGCCTCGCTGCTCTGCCAGCTGTCCCACGCCGCGCCACGCCACGCCTCGCCTCACCATGCCCACACCGGCCAGCCGGCCGTGCCATGCCCCATCCCCGGCCCCCTCGGCGCGGCCGGCCGGCAGAGCCCCGCTTTCACCCCGCACGGCATCCCCCCATCCCCGCCGGGGCAGCCAGGGCCGACGCGTCGCTCCTGGGCTCCCCGGTTAAAGTCCAATCCTGCTTAGCATCCCTCCCCCTCCTGGAGGGCTCAGGCAGGGCGGGCAGGGGCCCAGCGCTCGGCTACCCACTCCCTGCCTGCCTGCTTCCTTCCCCAGGATTAGGCGCTGTGCTCGGCTTCCCTGGGGGATTTGGCCTGGCTGGTGTTTCCCTCCCCAGACGGAGAGAGGGAGGGGGCTGGTGGTGGGGGAAGAGGTGCTGGCGGAGCCCGGCCCGGGCAGCAGCGAGGTGCTGGGCAGTGGGGAGCCATGACTGCAACCCTCTTGCCATCTCCTTCTCAGTGCACTGGTTTTGTTAACTGTCCTGAGCCAGCTGCTTTAATGTGGCACTTGGAAGGACTGGCGCTGGCATGGTGACAATAAACCCGTCCTAAACCAACTGAGCCCAGAAAGGGACCAGGGGAGCAAAGGGATGCTGGAACTGGCTCCAGGTGGGAGTGGGCAGACGGCCACTGTAATTAGGTTTAAGCTGGAGCTGGATCAGTCTTTGCAGGGGATTATGACCCCTCCGTCTGCGTGGGCACTGCAGGGGGCCCGGTGACCGCCTGTTCGGCATCCCGGCACGGCCGTGGCATTACGGGTGAGCCCTTGGGTAAGGGGCAGCGCCAGCGAGGGCCAGTCCCCCTCTGGTTCCGTGGGTCGGCGTGGGAGGGCTGGATCCAGCGTAGGAGCCTGCTTTGTTTTCACAAGGACACTGGGAGCTAGAGCAGGGATGAAAAATAGCCAGAAATATGATTAGAGGATTGGAGAAAATGCCTTGGAGTACAAGCTTTAAGAGCTCAATCTGTTTAGCCTATAAAAATAGAAGACTGAGGGGTGACTTAATTACCAAGCATAATTACTTCACAGGCAGAAAATACCAGGTAGTGGAAGTCTCCCTTTAATCGAGCAGGGAAAGGGCGCCGGAGAGCCAGGGGCAGGAAATTGAAGCCGCAGACAAATTATAAAGTGCTGTGTCCCAGTAGTGAAGCTCCCTGGGGGCGCGGGCAGGCTCCCTGGGGACGGTGCATCCCTGCAGCCATCCGTTGGGTGACAGTCTGTGCCCCCACAGCCCCCGTGGATGAGGCTGTTCCCCCATTCCCTTCCTTCCCACTCAGGTAGTGAGGGGCCGGAGGTTTTTTTCCGGCCTCTGGGTGCTGAGTGGTGGTCATCACCAACAGGCACGTGCCAGCGGTGCCTCCATCCCCTTTTTCTCTCTCTCAGCAGCCAGGGTGGGTGCCTGGGCGCAATTTTGCCGGCGAGCCATGGGGCAGGAGCGGAGATTTTGATACCTCTCCCGGGAGTCCCCAGAGCCATGACTGCAACTGTGCAGACGCTGCGGTTCAAGCTGCTGCCGCACGAGCCGGGCCAGGAGTGGGCGCACAGCTGCCAGCAGGAAATCGAGCGTCGCTACCAGGTGGTGCCCTCGGTGGTGTGCGCCATGTGCTGCCTCTTCGGCATCATCTACTGCTTCTTCGGTGAGCCAGGCCAGCCCAGCAGCTGGTGGAGCAAGCAGGGAGAAGGGCAAGGGGAACCCAGGGGGGTGTTGGCCATCTACCCCCTGACTGTAGTGGTCTCTCCACAGGCTACCGCTGCTTCAAGGCCGTCATGTTCCTGACGGGGCTGATGTTCGGCTCCATCATCATCTTCATGCTGTGCTATAAGGAGCGGGTGCTGGACACGCAGCTGAGCGTGGAGGCCTCGGTGGGCATCGGGCTGGGCATCGGGGTCCTGTGTGGGCTGGTCACCATGCTGGTGCGCAGCGTCGGCCTCTTCATGGTGGGGCTGCTCCTGGGGCTACTGCTGGCGGTGGCCACACTGGTGGTGATGGAGCAGTTCTACCACCCGCCGACGGTGTGGATCCCCATCGCGTTGCTCCTGGGTGTGGGGATGCTGTTCGCTGTCCTCACTCTGCAGTGGCAGCGCTTCTTCACCACCCTCTCCACTGCCGTCTTTGGCAGCGCCATCATGACCGTCACCGTCGACTACTTCATCGAGCTCTTCCTCCTGGTGCAGTACATCTACGAGCGCATCAAGGTGGCCCCTGCTCGCCCCGTGTGCTGGTACAGCTGGGTTATCCTGGGTGTCTGGCCGCTCCTCACCATGCTGGGCGTCCTGGTCCAGTGGAAGGTCACAGCTGAGGGATACTCCCACACAGAAGGTGTGTGGGGGCTGGGGGAGATGGACGCAGCACGGGGTGGGTGCGGGAGCTGGAGGGACTGGGGCAGAGGTTCTCAGCACCTGGTTTGTCTGAACGGAGAAGGGGTTCAGGGCTCTAGGGGGGCACAGCACTCAAGGGGAGGCCTGGGTGCACAAAGCTGGGCTGATTTGGGTGCGGGGAGTATTTTGGGGTGCTCCATGGTGCTCACAGACCCCTCTACCCCGCAGTGATCATCAGCCGGCAGCAGCGCCGCGTGCAGCTGATGCGCATCAAGCAGCGGGAGGACCGAAAGGAGAAGAAGAAGAAGCGGAGACCCCACCACCCGCCACCCCACCAGCACAAAGCCCACCCACCCGAGCCCGCCTACCGCCGCAAGCCCAATCCCGTGCGCCGCTTCGATGGGGACGTGCTCTCCCCCGTGAGTCCCGCACCCAGGGTAGAGATCTCCCCTGGCCTCTGTGGCCCTTCCTTCTCCGTGTGGGTGGGCTGGGGCGCGGAGAGGTGCCCGGGGACCAGCCACCATCCGAGCTCCCCAAGGCTGGGGCTTCCTGGTGACCAGGCAGCTCAGGAAGGGCTGAGCTGGGACATGCCCACCACAGAGCACTTCAGCCTTTGTAAGCTAATGTAAACTGATGGCCAAAAGTGCTGCAGCCGCAGTAGAAAGAGGCATTGGGTGAGGTGTGACACATGGGCTGTGCACCAGGGAAGGGACAGGGCTGTGCACCTTCCTGTGGCCAGCCCCTAGGAGGCCCGAGAACTGGGGTGGGTGGGATTGCGCAGGCCTGTTTCTGGTGGGCTGTTGCAGAGTTTGGGGTGGGGTGGGGTGGGATGGAGGGGGCCAGGAGCAGAGCCCCCCTCACTTTCTGTCCCCTCTCTTTCGAGCAGAGCTACATCCAGAGTTTCCGAGAGCGGCAGACGGGACCGTCCCTGAACAGCCTCATCGCCAGCTCCCACGCTGTGGTGGACCTGGACTATGACTGCAGCTCCACCGTGCCCCTCACCACGGGCTCCGGCCCCGCCGTGCGGGTATAAGCCAACCCAGTGACCTCGAGCAACACCAGCACCCCAGCCTGCTCCGACAGACCCCCTGGGACAGGCGGGGCTGTGCCCTCGGCCCCGGGCGGCCATGCGCGCCTCGGGGCTGTGGATGGAGACCCTTCCTGGGGACACGTGGGACTTGGCGGGGCAATCCCCAGCTGCCCACAGGCCCCGGAGGTGCTGGGGGGAGCCCTCCGGCAGGGACTCAGCCCCAGGACCGGGGACACCAGCACCCATGGACACGTGGTGTGAGCGGCTCTGCTGGGGCAGGGGGGGTCCCTGAACCCCCACTGCTGCGTGTTTCCCCATGGCCCAGGCACGCTCATCCTGCATCCCAACATTGTCCTCCCCATATTTGAGCCCCCGCTTCCCTGAAAGCAGCTCCCCGTGCCTGCTCCCACCCCATCGCATCCCCCAGTATCTCCCCAAGTGCCTGTGCCCCACGTCCCTTCCTCAAAGAGCAGGTCCCACAGCCCTTGCCCCTGCCAGGGGCTCCCCTGAGCATGTGTGCCCCATCCCACCCTGGTCCTGAGAGCAGCTCCCAGGTAGCGCTTCCCAAAACCTGCCTCCTCAGAAGGTCCCCCTGCCCTAGCCACCCTCCCTGCCTCCCAGAGGAGCTTGCCTCACCCCCTTTTTCCGAGCTGGACCGGGGTGGTCCTGGGACAGAGGCTGCCAGGGCCAGGTGGTTCCTGGGGTGATGCTGGCAAGTGGTGCCTGTCCAGCAGGAGCTGCACTGGCCGGGTGCACCGCATGCATCCCCCCCAACACGTTTTAATGGGAGACAGGATACTGGATCCAGCCTTTGGGCAGAGGCTGGGCTGCCTCAGGGACGCGGGGACCCCTGCAGCGTCAGAGGCCGTCGCTGTTTTCCTGGCGACTGGATTTTATAGTGGCTGGTGGGGGACCCTGGGATGAAGCTGAGCCTCTGGCTGGGGCAGGGCAGGAGCCCCTGCCCAGAGCACCGCTGCAGGCGGAGGCTCCCGCCTTGTATATATTTCTCTTGCTGTGATTTGTATTAATTTATTACGGAGTGAGCCAGGACTTCCCCACGGCCAAGCAGGCAGGATGGTGCCGAGGCTGGACTGGGGTGCCCCCCTGCTTTGGGAGCCCCCTCCAACCCAGCCCGGCTGGCCCCGCTGCCCCGGGAACTGCATGTTTCTGCCAGGCGCCCCTGTCCCCGCAGCGCCGCGCCGCCATCCCCCTTTTCAGTCTCTTTTGTAAATGTGCCAAACACTGCTGAGGCCACGGCCACACAGTAAAGAGCCTTTCGGAGCCCTGCGTGTGGGGATGGGGGCAGGGACGAGGCCGGGGGGCCCGAGGGCTGGGCTCCCTGGGGATGCTGGATGGGATGCAGAGTGGTGCCACCAACCCTTCTCCTAACGGGACCCCGACTCACTGGGGTGGAAGAAGCCATGTCAGAAAAAAATGCTGTTTAATGCAGAGCCCTGAGGCCAGAGCAGGCTGGGGATGGTGTCCGTGTGTCCTTACATCCCAGGGAAAGCATGACCCCATCTCCCAGCAGCAGCATCCGTCTGTCTATGTGCAGCCCCTGGGCACTGCATCCTGGTTTCTAGCTCCCTGTGGGGACAGTGGGAGTCAGGGAGAGCTGCAGCATCCCTGGAGCTAGTGGGGCACCCAGAAGGGGGTGTCCCAGCCAAGGGGGGCACTTACCCCTGGTGCCATATCCAGCCTGCTCCCCCCACCTCAGCACTCAGACCCTTGCAAGCAGTGGAGTGTGGGGAGAGCGCCCCCAATGTCCCTCCACTGTGAGGCATGGCAGCACCACCAGCCGCCCAATGGTGTCCCCCCCAGGTGCCCCCTCACCCTCCACGAGGAGCCGGGCGGTGGAGCGGTCATCGAAGGCATCGCAGGTGTACGAGTCCTCGTCCTCCGGGCCCACGCGGTGGATGATGAGCGTGCGGTAGCAGTCCAGGTTGCAGATCTCGTACTTGTCCCCGGCAAAGATCTCGGTGTCCCCACGGAGCCAGCGCACCCGGCCCCGGGCGTGGGACACGGTGCACTCCAGCGTCGCCTTGTGCCGCGCCAGCACCGTCTTGTCCCGCAGGGGCTTCACGATGCGGATGGGCAGCGCTGGCGGGCAGGGGGGAGCCATCGGCACCGTGGGGTGAGTGGGCTCCCATGGGGACCCCACAAGCTGACTCTGGTGCACCCCAGCCCTGCTGCTGGAGCCCGGCCAGCCCTCGCACCCCACACTGGTACCTTCCACCTGCAGACTGGCCTCCGAGGTGGCCGTCCCAGCCGAGAAGCGGATGAGTCCCGCGTCCTCGGGGCGCACGCCGCAGAACAGCAGGAAATGACGGGTCCCTGGGCAGGGAGAGGCTGGCTCAAGGGCACGGTGATGGGCACCCATGGTGTCCACACAAACTCCCCTTGCTTGAATTTGCCCCTTCCCAGCCCCAAACCAGTTGTGGGGCCACCTGCACCCACACCTTCTTGCCGTATCTTCACTGTGCTGGAAACCTTGATTTTCTCCCTGTCCCGGAACCATTCGCCCCTCACGTCCCCATGCGATGCCTCGCAGGTGAAGATGGCGTTGTCACCCTCCCGCACCTGGGCGTCCTGCAGGTCCTGCACGATGTGGACCTGGCGCTCTGCAGGCGAGGGGCAGGGTGCCAGGGTGGCCGAGGGTGAAGGGATGCAGGGGGTGCAGGGTTTGGGGGTGTGCGTGCCCCCAGGAGCTGGGAGGCTGTACCCTGGACGTGCAGCGTGGCGGAGGCCCGGCAGTCGCCCGCATCGCAGGTGTAGGTGCCCGCGTCGGCCAGCTCGCAGTGGCTCAGCTGCAGGATGCGGCGCCGACCCGCTGAGTAGATGCGGCAGTGGGGCCCCGGCCGCAGCTCCTGCCCGTCCTGCCCGGGGAGAGCGCACTCAGGGGTGCAAGCAGGCAGCACCCCACTGCTTTGCCCCCCCTATGGCCCCCCCCATCCTCTGTCCGCAGCCCCAGCAGGGAGGGCAGCAGCCGGGGGGGGGGGCGAAGCAGCAAGGAGGATGTGGCTGGGTGCTGCTGGGGGGGATTGGGACAAACCCTCACCTTGAACCACTTCACCTCCGCGCTGGGGCGAGACAGCTCGCACTCGAAGCTGGCGACCCCTGTCTCCAGGACACCCAGGTCCCGCGGGACCCTCACCATAGTGACTGGAGGCTCTTAGGGGGTAGGACACAGGACAGGAAGGTTTGGTAGGGGAAAGACATGAGCTTGGGGCTGCGGGGATGGGGAGCTGTGCCTGGAGCATCTCAGCATGTGGCAGGGGTGGCACTTTCCAGGGCACCACCATGGGCAAGCACTCATCAATGGTATCCCAGCTGGCTATGGACCCAGATCCTGGCCAGGAGGTCCCCACTGCTAGGTTTACATCCCCTCCCAGGGGACAGGGGGAGACTGTACAATGTGCCTGGAGTGGCCCAGCTCATTCCCCAGGACCAAAAGGCCACAGGACAGGCAGCACCAGTGCCACATGCCCTCCCAAGCCTGCCCCGGTGACCCTACCCTGCACAAGCAGGCGGGCGCTGCAGCGTAGGGTGTCAGCAGTGAAGGTGACGGTGCCCGAGTCCTCCAGCGCCAGCCGCTCCAGCGTCAGGCTGTGCCCGCAGCCCGTGGCACTGATCCGGCATGTGCCACTGGGCTTCACCCGGATGCCATCCCGCGTCCAGACCCCAGGCACACCGGGGTGAGATAGCTCCAGGTGGAAGGTGGCTGTCTCCTTCTCAAAGGTCTCCACATCTACCAACGGTGTCCGGATCGACACCTTCCGGGCTGCAAGAGACCCATGTCCTCGAGCGGGTGTCTGCTCCACCACAGAGACCCCCGCTCCCCAGTCTGTGCTTGTTGGAGCGATCCCCTAAATCCAGCCCTTTTTACCAGGCTCCCACCCTTGCCCATCCCTGACCCCCACACTCACCTCTCTGCTCCACCACCCCTTCCAGCCACATACCAGCTCTTGCCCACACTCCCTCCTCCAGCCTGCAGTGCGGTTTCAGCAGATGGATGCCCTCCCCATCCCCATCCCTGTCCCCATCCCCGTCCCCAGCATGGTACTCACGCTCCACGCAGAGCTTGGCCTGCGTGCGGTCATGCAGGCTCTCGCAGCGGTAGGTGCCATGGTCGGCGGGGCCGAGGCAGCGGATGGTGAGGGTGCGCCGGCACCCCGACTCCTCCAGCTGGTACTTGCTGCCCGGCTGGAGGAGGACGCCCTGCTTCAGCCACTGCACCTCAGCAGCCTCGTGGCTCACCTCCACCTCCAGGCACGCGTCCCCCTGCTCCTCCGCCACCACCACGTCCCGCAGCTTCCGCACGAACAGCACCTGCGCCTCTGCACGGCCCATGTGCCGGGTCAGCCGCTGGCCCCGGGGCTGTGCCCTGGGCTGTGCCCCGGCCGGCTCCTTCCCCCTCACCTTGCACGCTCAGCCGAGCTGTGGTCACCAGCCCCTCGACGTTGGCCATCACGGTACCCGCGTCACCCGGCTGGCACTGCCGGAGGGTGAGGTTGTGGCACAACCCACTCCTTGTCACCAGCAGCCGCTCGCTGGGGACCACAGGCTGGCCATTCAGCTGCCAGGTCACAGCCACATCCTCGGGGGACACCAGGCACTTGAAGGTGGCATCCTCCCCCTCCAGCACCGTCAGGTTCTGGAGCTCCGTGATGATCTCTACCACCCTGGGGACTACAGCCAGGGAGTCGGGGCACAGCACTGAGGACCCCGCATTCTGCAGAGCTGCTCAGCATCCCCGCACCCCCCCTGCCATGGCCATGCCCAGCTTTCCCACCACCCCCATGGCACAGGGATCCCCGAGGTGGTGGCCAAGCCTTGGGCACAGCTCACCCTGCACCGTCAGCATCGCCAGCGTCCTGTCGTCGTTGGACTCGCAGCAGTACTCGCCGGCATCCTCAGGCTCCACGCGGCTGAGCACCAGCGAGCGCTCTCGCCCCTCCACCATCATCTGCCGGCGGGGGCCGGGCGCCAGCGCCCGCCCGTCCTTCCTCCACACCACGTCGCCCCGCGCCTTGCAGAGCTCGCACCACAGCACCGCCCGTTCGCCCTGCCGCGCTCGCACGTCCGACAGCCCACGCAGGAACTTCACCTGCAGCTCTGCATGGCCAAAACACCTGCATCGGCACCCACTGCCACCGCTGGGGGTGGGGGGGGTCCCCGGGCTCCCCCATTGCCCCCCCCTGCCACCCACCTCGGACGCTCACGTCAAACTGCATCTGGTCGTGGGGGGAGAGGCAGGTGTAGATGCCGGCATCCTCCTTGGCCACGTTGCAGAGGATGAGGCTGTGTACGCGGCCGTCCCGCCGCAGCTCGCAGCGCTCACCGGCCACCACCGCCTGCTGTGGGCCCAGCCAGGTGACATCGGCTCGCTCCGAGGAGGTGACAGCAGAGAGGACGGCGCTGCCACCTTCCAGCACCAGCAGCTTCTCCCGCTCCTCCCGTTTGTTCACGAACAGCACAGGCGCCTCTGTGCCAGGGGAGCACCAGGCTCAGCCGTGACCCGGCCGGTGGCACCGGTGTGGGATGGGGGCAGGAAGCATCGCAGCTTGGGGCAGGGGACCATTTCTGACATGGGTGAGGAACACCTCCAGGCTCACCTTTCACGTGCAGTGTGAAATACACCTCGTCGTCACCAGCGTCACAGAGGAAGATGCCACCATCACCCAGCTCCGTTTGCTTGATGGTGAGGCTGCGTGCGGGGCCCTCGCTGCACACCAGCAGCCGCCCACCCGAGCGCAGCATCTGTCCGTCCTTCTGCCAATGCACCACCGCTGTCTCCGGGATCAGCCGGGCCACCAGCGTCACACTCTCCCCCTCCAGCACCTCCAGCGGGCTCTGAGCCTCCTCCTTGTTGACAATGCGCACAGGCTGGGCTGGGGGTCATGGGGAGACATGGCAGGGCTCAGGGGTGTCCCCATGGTGTTGGGCAATGCAGGGATGGGACCGCTGCGAGTGGAGAGGCGGCGATGCCCACAGTGGGTCATCGAGTGGTAGGAGGGCTGTGGGGCTGATGGAGGTCACGGTGCATCCAGCTGCAGGATGCTGTGAGTGGGTGGGGAGTGCTGTGGGGCTGTCTAGGGGTCCCAGTGGCACCAGCCTGGGGTCCTGGTGGTGCAGGCTGGTGGGGTCTGGCAGCTCAGGATCCCCTCGGGGAAGGGGCTCCAGGCAGGGACGGCAGCAGAACCCATCATTCCTGCATCCCTCCCTGCAGAGGCAGCTCAGCTGCTGGGTTGGGGCCATTAATTTTGGTGTGTTTCCCATCTTGAGCACCTTGCTGGGGAGCCAGGACATCCGCCTGAATCAGGCCCTCTCCCACCCTGCCCAGTCCTCCATCTCCAGCTGATAAGGGTCTGGGCTGGGCTCAGCCCTTGGCATCCAAAGCAGGAGGACTGGCGCCTGGGGGCCGGCCAAGGCTAAATTTAACCAGCTCCTGGCTGGGGGAGGCGGAAGGGATATGTCTCGCCACGACCCTGACATGTCCCTTTCTGACCAACGGCTCCTGCAGGGCTGGGGACAGGACTCCCACCCTCCCCTCCCATGTTGCCACCCTGGCCTCTGCCATCAGCGGGGGTCACAGAGGCATCCCCTCTCCTCACCCAGGACTGTGGCACCATCCCACCATGCTGGGGGTCCCCAGGGTGCTGAGCTCCTGCTGGCTCACCCGACACCTCCACGCTCATCACCACACGGTCGCTGGCAGTGTCGCAGACGTAGCACCCTGAGTCACTGGGCTGTGCCCCATGGATGGTGAGCTGCCGCAGCACCCCATGGGCCTTGACCTGCACCCGCTCATCCAGCTGCACCTCCTGGCCATCCCGGAGCCAGTGCACGGTGGCGTCAGGACGGGAGAGCTCACAAGCCAGCACCAGGTCCTCCCCAGCCACCAGACAGCGATGCTCTACGGTGCCCGTGCTGCCCACAATGGTCACAGGTGGCTCTGGGACTGGAGAGATGGGCTGTCACCATGGGAGCAGCAGCCTCTGCCGGGTGCTGCAATGGCCGGATTGTGTCCAGACCTCCTCTGGCTGCAGCTGGGCAGTGCAGAGGTTTCCACAGAGCCCCCGCATGGGTGCAGCCTGATCCCTGTGTCCCCCACCAGCGTCCCAATGCTTGCTGCCACCCAGCCTGGCAGCAGCCAGGGACTCATTTCAGTCCTCACCCCACTGGCCATCCCCTCTGGGACCTCCCACTCACCTTCCACAGTGACGAAGAAGATGATGCTGTCATCCCCGGTGTCACAGAGATACTCCCCTGCATCCCTGACTGTGGTGCCCAGGACGACGAGGGACCGGCGTGCCCCGTCCTCCTCCAGCCGCACATGCCCCGTGTCCTGCAGCTTCTCCCCATCCTTGTACCACTTCACCTCCCCATGGGTGTGCGAGAGGTGCACCTCCAGCACCAGGTCCTCCATGGCCTGGCAATGCCGGTGGGTCGGCAGGACGTCCCTCTCCAGGATCCTGACCAGTGGGTCTGCAGCACCCAACACCAACAGAGGTGGGGTCTCTGGGGTCTGTGCACCCAACATCCCCCCACCAGGCTCTCCCCCATCCTCTTGCTCACCCAACACTTGGACAGTGAAGGTCACTGTGTCATCGGCAGCATCACAGATGTATTTTCCAGAGTGCTCAGCTTGAGCGGCAGGGATGAGCAGGCGACGGTGGGCACCCTCCTCCTCCAGGACCAGGCTGCCCCCAGCCTCCAGCCTGATGCCCTCCTTGGCCCAGCACACAGATGCATCTGCACGGGACAGCTCACAGCCCAGCGTCACCGTCTCTCCCAGGAACACCGTCACGACAGGAGGAGGTCTAAGGGGCTGCAGGATCCTCACTGGCAGCTCTGTGAGGACAGCATAGCCATGATGCAGAGCAATGCAGAGACAACACGGTCCTGAGGACACCTCTACTGCCAGCCCAAGGTGAGCACCCATGCTGGCTGGCCCAGCACCCAGGAGGTGGGCACTCACCAGCTCCATCACTACAGAGAAGCTGGTCCCCCTCGCCCAGACTGGGAAAGACCCTGTGGCCAAAGCCCTGTCAGTGTGTTCCTGCTCCTCCTCCCCACTGACCTGACACCTTGACGTCGAAGGAGACGGCCTCATCCTTGCTCTCGCAGATGTACTCGCCCGTGTCCTCCGCGCTGCTCCTGGGGATGAGGAGGCAGCGCCAGGCCCCCTCCTCCAGCAGCAGCAGGTTGTCAGTCTCATCCACCTCCAGTCCGTCCTTGAACCAGCGCACGGGAGCGTCCGGCACAGAGACCTGGCACCTCAGCTCCACGCGCCCTGGTGCCTGCACCGGCAGCTCCAGCGAGCGCTGTGGAGGGTGCAGAATCCTCACCGGTGGCTCTGCCAGGGATGTGGAGGAAGGGTGTGAGACCTGCTCTCTGCATCACTCCTGGCTCTGCTGTCCCTACATACTGTCACCTGCATCCCTGTCCCCCTGGGGCTGTGGAGATGTTACAGCCCCTCACCCTAGTGCAAAGGGGCAGGAGCTGCTCGAGGGCAGGGACGGTGGGCACACGGTGCCAGCCCAGCACAGCTGGAGGAGGCACCCACCAGCCCCTGGGTCATGCAGCTACATCCCCTCCCCTGGGATGTTCAGGGCAGGGAGCAGTGCCGGTGACCCCATGGCACAGAGCTGGGGCAGTGCTGCCCTTCCCAGCAGGACATCCCTGCTGTGCCACCAACCTGCCACCAAGATGTGGAAGGAGAGAGATGCGTCCTTGGCATCGCAGATGAACTCCCCCGTGTCCTGCAGCTGGGCACAGGGCAGCACCAGCCGGCACCGTGTCCCCTCCTGCTCCAGCACCAGGTTCTCACTCTCCTCCACCTCCTTCCCATCCTTGTACCAGCGCACTGGGGCCACCAGGTGGGACAGCTGGCACCACAGCTCCACGCGCTGCCCGGCCACGTAGGCATGAGGTGCCTCCTTGTTGGAGCTGACAATCCTCACTGGGGCCTCTGGCAGGGGACATGTGGCAGGTCTCAGCCGTGGTGGTGGGTGAGCCCTGCAGGAGGATGGGCACCCCCCAAGCAGCTCACCATTCACGGTCACCCTAAAGCTGGTGGCATTGTCCCCGGCATCGCAGGTGTATGTCCCCGAGTCAGATGGCGCAGCTGCTGGGATGTGCAGCCTCCGTGAGCATCCCTCCGAGCAAATGGCCAGGACCTTGGTGGGGACCACAGCCTCACCATCCTTCAGCCAGTGGACAGGCGTATCTGGAGGGGACACCTGGCACTCCAGCAGCACAGGCAGCCCTGCCAGCACCTCCTGGAGCTGCTGTGCCTCAGGCACTGGTGTGATGTGGACCTGTGGGGCTAAAAGGACCAAGACCCTGTGTCACTTGGCCTCCATCCTGCCTGCTCTGGGATCAGCAGCCAGGGTCATCCCAGCCCTGCGGCGCTGGTTGCTGAAAGGCAAGGGAGCAGCAGGGCTAGGGTGCGAGGTGGCATAACCCATGGGCAGGCAGCGTGGCTGTCCCCTAGGGTACGGAGGGACAGCACAGCACAGGGCTTTAGGAGGAGGCAGAGCCACCAACCTGCCCCTGCCTACATCCCCCTCCAGCCCAGAGGCATGGGCAAGGAGCCACTTGTGAGGAGGAGTGGGGCAGCCAAGATGCTGCAGCTGCTGGTGGGATGGCAGCAAGAGCAGGGAGACAGGACAGAGGGAGAAGGGGGAGAGGGCCATAGCTGTGCACCGCACCCACCTGCCACGGTGACGGTGTAGAAGACAGAGTCTCCCCCAGCATCACAGACGAACTCCCCTGCGTCCTGCAGCCGGGCACAGGGCAACACAAGCCGGCACCACGGCCCCTCCTGCTCCAGCACCAGGTTCTCACTCTCCTCCACCTCCTCCCCATCCTTGTACCAGTGCACCGGGGCCTCTGGATGGGACAGCTGGCACCACAGCTCCACACGCTGCCCGGCTGTGTAGGCATGGGGGGCCTCCTCGTTGGAGCCAACGATCCTCACTGGTGCCTCTGTCAGGGAGAGACATGGATGAGCTCAGCCGGGATGTAAAAACCAGAGCAGGTGATGGTGGCAGTCACAGCCCTGCATGGAGTGATGGCTTCACTGGCTCCTTGGGTTTAAAGCACCACCTCATCCACATCCCACATAGCACAAGTGCTGGACTGCCCTGCCCAGGGCTCCTGCTCTCACACCTGGCATCTCTCACACCTGGCAGGAGCACCTGGCTTCCCGCCTGGCCATAAATCACTGCCGTGCCCCAGCTCCCACGGTGCCTGCCCTGCTCTGCGCCAGGACACAGCTGAGGGACACAGATGGGGCATGCAGGTAAGCAAGTGCCTCATTAGAGAGCCCCAGCACTGCTAACTGCCATCTGTGATGCCAACACTGGCCCCTGTGGCTGCCCTGCCAGGGGGTGCCCATCCCTTCACCCGTGTCCCTGTTTCGGAGGCCACTGAGTCCCTGCCTGGTGCTTCTGTCTCGGCTCAGTCCTTGGCACTTGCTCACACTGCAGCACAGGCATGTGGCTCGCTTGTGGCCAGCATCCCCATCCCTCCGGCTCACTGGGACCCGGGACACCACGCCAGATCACAGTGCTTGCTGAACACCACCATTAATGGGTTATACACAAAATGTGTGCCACTGTTTATACCTCCCTGACTTGAATCTGGACCCCTAAAGCCAGAGAGGCTCCCAGTACAAGCATGAAGTGACCAGCTCTGCTCTACCCTGGGAGAAGGTCAGGATGTGGCCCCTGCCTGCAGCAGCCAACACTGCCTGCACAGCCACGTGTGTTGCAGTGGGCTGTAGCTGGCCCAGACTGTGCTATAGTGGCCAGTCAGCCCGTGGCTCCTGGTGGGCATGGGGCACAGCCGACACCAGGGCACACTGGTGGCCGAGCAGCGACCTGCCCTTCTCACGGCCCGCAGCTGCCCCATGCTGGGCATCCGTGCTGGGCGTCCGGGTTGCAAACTTCCCAGACAGTCTCCAGCCGCGATGCCCGGGCTCAGCAGCACACCGCAGCCCCGCAGTGTGCCAGAGCAGCGCGGCGCCACTTTGCAGCACTCAACCCGCATCATGCTGAGCCTGCGTCCGCCCCGCTCCCTGATCAAACGCTCAGCGGCTGCCTGTCTCCCTGGACCTGCTAAAAGCAATCACATTGCTGAAGTAAGGCTGGAGATGTTGAACAGGACTGAAGTGAGGAGGGGGCCATGTGCCAGCCCTCAGCGGGCAGACCTGCTCTGGCCCCAGCCCCGCTGCCGGCTCCAAGGGAGCCCCGGCACTCGGCAGCTGCTGGAAAACCCAGAGGCAGACAGACTCCATGTTGCAGCCGCCCCTGGGGATAGCTGGGATGCCTCAGGGAAACCCAAGCGTGCCACAGCAGTGCTGACTGCAGGAGCCAGCCCGGAGCTCCTGTCAGAGGGGTGCCAGCCTGAGCTTCCTGGCACCCGCACTGAGTCCCACCGGTGACACCAATCGCCGAGTCTCGATCGAACCGAGCCAGCCTCTCTAAGACCCTTCCATCTAAGTTATGCAAAGCTGCTCAGCTGAAAGCCTGAGCTTCAGCAGATGGTGTTTCCCCCTCCCATCCCAGGGAAGCTGAGCTCTCCATGCCCCGCACTCCTGCGGGGCGGACGGTGCCTCCTGCCTCTGCCCAGAGCACACGCTGCCTGTCCTTCCCCCTGCCGATTTTGCCTTCATCACACCAAAACCCTCCTTTCTTCACCCGCTTGGCGGTCACCATTTCACTGACTCTTCAAATATCTCTTATCACTCATCTCATCTTCACTCCTACATCCTCTGCCGTCAACTTTGGCCCTTTGCCACGTATTAACACCGTGAAGAGGCTTTACCGCTGCGGTCATGCAGCCTTTTAACCGGGCTTTACCTCTGCCCCTGGTCGCCTTCCTGTGGTTGTGGGATTGTGGGTTTTGGGGCCAGCAAGGGGAAGTCTTTCGCTCGCTTTCAGCTTTCATTATCCTCTGCCAGCCGGCCACACCAGCAGCCGCTCCACGGCCGGGGCAGCCGCCGCGGGACGCCGTCCTCCCTCGCACCCAGCAAACACCGCCCAATCATCGGTATCCAGGCAACCGCTAATTTTCAGGTCAGTAATTAACACTGTCCATCAGAACGATGTCTGACTGCAAGTGACCCCACGCCAGGTGCTGGGCACACTATTTTTAGGACCCTGGAGGAGGGCTTGTTTACTGGCCATGGCAGAGGTCCGGCAAACACCCTAGCATGGAGATGTTGGGTGCCCTTGGGTGCCTGAGCATTTCAGACTGGCAGCGCAAGTGGTCCCCTTTGCCAGTCAGTTTGGGTGGTTTTATGCACCAGAGCTGCCCCAACTGACCGACCTGCTGGTGAGGATCTGGCAAGAGCATCTCTGACAAGCATCCCAACCCCAGAGCAGTGATACTGACAGTGACCCGTGCTGCAGCACCCCGCACTATGGAAGAAAGCCCCCCAGGAGGTGATCCCACAAGTCCACCTGCATCGCACCCACCTGCCACGGTGATGGTGTAGAAGATGGAGTCCCCGCCAGCGTCGCAGACGAACTCCCCCGCATCCTGCGGCCGGGCACAGGGCAGCACCAGCCGGCACCGCGGCCCCTCCTGCTCCAGCACCAGGTTCTCACTCTCCTCCACCTCCTCCCCGTCCTTGTACCAGCGCACCAGGGCCTCTGGACGGGACAGCTGGCACCACAGCTCCACACGCTGCCCGGCCATGTAGGCATGGGGGGCCTCCTCATTGGAGCCAACGATCCTCACTGGCGCCTCTGCCGGGGGCACATGGAGGGGCTCAGCACAGGCACTTGACTGACGGCAGCTTTCTGCCCCATCACTGGGGCAAGAAGAGGGGCAGGGGCACTGCTGTTAGGAGGTGGGGTCTCACATGCGGTGCCCAGCTCACCGGTCACGGTCACCACGAAGCTCACAGCATCATCCCTGGCATCGCAGGTGTACACACCGGTGTCCGAGGGACCCGCCGAGCGGAGGAGCAGCCTCCTCACACAGCCCTCTGCCTGAACTGCAATAACATCATCCAGGGGCACGGCCTCACCGTCCTTCAGCCAGCGGACGGGGGCATCCGGGGGGGACACCTGGCACTCCAGCAGCACAGGCAGCCCCGTCGACACCTCCCGGAGCCGCTCAGCCTCGGGCACCGGGGTGATGCGGACCTGCGGGGCTGAGAGACATCGCAGAAGGGTGAGAAGCATCCTCCAGCACGAGAGCCCCTGCTGCTCTTCTCCAGGCAGGACACTGCTCACCCTGTACGTGCAGCGTGGCCGAGTCCCGCACGCTGCCGGACACGAAGGTGACCTGGGCCCCACTCTCAGCCAGCCGCGCTCCCCGGATCAGCAGCGAGTGCTCGGTCCTGCGGCGCTGCACGCTGCACCGGCCGCCTGCAGCATCCCCCTCCTCCTCCTCCTCCTCGCCCAGCCTGGTGCCGTTGAGGAACCAGGTGCCCTGCACTGCAGCCGACAGCTCCAGGGAGAACCGTGCGTCCTCGCCATCCCGCACCCGCACGTCCTGCAGACCCCTCTCCAGGCGAGCTGCCGGGGCTGGAGCACAGCCAGACTCAGCCCCAGTGGCACCGGCCAGCAGTGTGCTGTGGCACAATGTCCTGGCTGGGGAGAGCCAGGTCCTGGAGGGGGGGGGGGGTGTCCCAGCTTGGCACCCTCACCGAGATGCACGGAGCCAGGGAACTCCACGGGGCTGCTCCGGCCGTGCTCGTTAGCGGCACAGACGCGGAAGCAGTAGTCGGCCTCGCGGGGCACGCTGTCGCCCAGCACCCGCACGCGGCCGGGCAGGTCGGTGGCGAGGCACTGCACCCACTCGCCCCCGGCCACCTCCCGCCGCTCCAGCAGGTAGCGGCCGGGGGGCCGGAGGTGGGCGTCGGGAGCGGGGCACCAGGTCAGCAGGGCCGCGTTGCTCTCCGCCAGGCTCATCTCAGCTGCCACCGGCGCACTTGGGGGGTCACGCTTCACACCTGCAAGTCACAGCCTGGGTTGCCTCCTTGGGGATGGCGGAGAGGCTCCTGGCGGGGTGGCATTATGGCTGAGTGGGGCTACACAGCTTGTTTCTCTGGGGAAGCAGAGAAACAGGCTCCCTCTGATGGAGAGGATGGCCTTACTCCCGTGAAGCACGATGCTGGTGACAGGGGTCTGTGAGTGCCAGCGAGCCTGAGGCCTTGGAGCCCTGCTAAAAGCCCACTTCCCCCAAAAGCCACTGCAGCATCATATTCCCAGCACCGTGGGTGCCCATCCCATTTCTTTCCCCATGTCAGTCCCCCATGAAAGGGCAGGAAGGAGGATGTGAGGCCCCTCCGAGCCTGGTGCTTACACTTGACCCGGAGCTGGGAGGACGTCTGCGATTCCCCAACAGCAAAGGAGATGATGCCCGCGTCCTGGCGGGTGACGTGCACCAGCACCAGGAGGTGTGTCCTGCCAAAGCTCTTCAGCACAGTGCGGGGCGACTCCCGCAGCTGCAGCCCATCCCGGCTCCAGCAGATCCCCTCCAACGCCTCCCGCGTCTCCACACAGAAAACTGCGTTCTCTCCTTCCATCACGTCCAGCTTCCGTGGCAGCCGCTTCGTGATCACCCCTACGAAAAGAGATGAGGGCTGGACAGGGTGCTGGGGAGTGGGCTGGGCTCCTCGAGATGGGAGAGAGGAGAAGGTCAAGGAGGGACCACAGCCAGCAGGCATCATGGCCAAACAGTGGGAGGGGAGATGCTGGGGGTGGTGGGGAGAATGGAGGGGGACAGGAAGGAAAAGCTGTACTGCCGGAGACCTGCTTCCCAC
Organism: Numenius arquata; assembly: GCF_964106895.1. Classification (NCBI taxonomy): domain Eukaryota; kingdom Metazoa; phylum Chordata; class Aves; order Charadriiformes; family Scolopacidae; genus Numenius; species Numenius arquata. The sequence goes on from NC_133578.1 coordinate 18,525,262, forward strand.
CTCGGACGGAGACCTCGGCGATGCTGCGCCCCTTGTCCTTCATCTGGCAGAGGTAGATGCCGTCGTCATCGGTGCGGGCGTCGCGGATGGTCAGGCGCCGCACCACACCTCGCTCCTCCATCACATACTTGTGGCTGGGCTGCAGTTCCCTGTCCTCCAGGTACCAGGCAGTGGGGATGGTCTCCAGTGGCACCTGGCACTCCAGCACAGCATCCTCCCGCTCTGCCACCTCCACATCCATCAGCTGCACCTGGAACCGCAGCCGGTGCTCTGCCACCGGGAGAGATGGGCACTGGGGGGGGTGAGTGGGGCACGGCACCCACTGGCAGCACTTTGCTCAGGACTCTCCCAGCTCATGAAAAGTGCCAAGCCCTTGGCCCTTCTCTGCCCCTCTCCTCTTCAGCTCCTGTGGGATGGGCAATACCCCCAGGATGCACATTCCCCAGAGTGGGGGGAACCAGGGCATGGGCTGGGGACACCCAGCAATGCTCCCAGCATCTCAGCAGGGAGTTTTGGGGGACATAGGAACATGCACACCAGCACCCTGTGGAAGCCATCTCAGCGGAGAGGAGGGAGAGGGGAGCAGCAGTGTGCCAGCAGGGGATGCACCAGGTGCTGGGTCACCCCAGCCACGGGCTGTCCCCAGCTGGCAGGGCGGCTCTGGGGGACAGGGCTGCCACCAGTGCAGACACTTGGAGCCAAGCCCTGCAGGGCTGCCTGCCAAAACCACTCGGCACTCAAGGGGAATTTGTCACCAAGGCACTGTCCCCCCTCCCTGCTCGTGGCTGGACACCCACAGCCCTCCAGAGACACCACCTCTCTGCTTGTGAGGAGAGAGGGGCGCAGAGGGGGACACAGATCCCCAGGGGAGGTCAGCATCCCCAGCTTCCATCCCACAGCTCTGTCTGGAGGAGCCTGGGATGACCCCAGCTGCAAAGGGCAGGAGGGAGCCCAGGGATGCTGTGCTCACACACAGATGCATCCCTGCCAGATGAAAAGCCCTGGACCTCCTCCCCCACCAGTGCCTGGTGGCACCTGGCAGCACTTGGGCATGTTCCTACCTTTCACCTGGAGCTGCACTGCGCTGAGGGTCCGGCCGGCAGTGTTGGACGCAGTGCAGATGTACAGCCCCTGGTCCTGGGGTTTGCAGTACAGCACCTTGAGGATGAAGTAGCCCTCACGGTCCTCATAGACGAGGTGCCTGCGGCCAGGGACGAGGGGCTCACCATCCTTCTGCCAGATGATCTCCGGCTTGGGCTTGCCAGTGACGTAGCAACGAAATTTGGCGTGCTTTCCCGCGCTCACGGTGAATGCCTTGGCCCCCAGCACCCCGGCTGACACTGTGCCGTTGGGCACCCGGGTGTCTGGTCCTGTGTGCCGTCTTGCCACATGCTGCCGTTGCCGCTGCTGCCGCTCCGCCAGCAGCTGGGGGCCATCAGCAGGAGAGCCATTGGGGAGCCCCTCCGGCGGTGCCCGGGGTTCAACCAGGAGCACGGCAGCAGCCAGGGCCTCCCGGGAGCCGCTGCGTGCCCGGCACACATACACCCCCCCGTCCGGGGGCCGGGTGCCAAACAGCTTCAGAAAGTGCCAGTCCTCCAGCTCCTTCCCCACCGCAAAGTGGCTGCTCTCAAAGAGGTCCGAGAGCTTGCGCCCGTCCTTCTCCCACTCCAGCACCGGGCAGGGCTGACCGGACACCCTGCAGGTGAACATCACGTCCTCCCCCCGGCACACCCGCGTGGATGAAGGGGCCACAAGGAAGGTGGGCACCTCGCCACCTGAGCATCCATCCTCCTGCAAGGGCTCCCCCGCCTCCACCTTGAGTGTGGCAGCAGCATAGGTCTCACCAACGCTGTTCTTGGCTTTGCAGATGTAGAGCCCGCTGTCTTGAGGGGTGGCACAGGACACCAGCAGGCTGTACAGGTCCCCCTTGGCCTCCACATGAAAGCGGCCCGAGGGCTCAATCGGGGTCTTGTCTTTCTCCCAGAGGATGCTCGGCTGGGGGTCGCCTGTGATCTGGCAGCTCAGGACCGCGTCAGAGCCACTTTGTACCGTGAAGGCACGTGGATAGGCCAGGAATCTGGGGGCTCCCCCGAACCCCTCCATCACTGCCTTCCCAGGGTCACAGAAGGAGGCTGGCCAGGGCAGCAGCGGGACCATCAGCCTGGGTGGGGATACATCAAAACCAATGGGGTGGGGGCTCAAGCTTTGGCAAAGGGGCTGGCATAGAGCACTGCTGGGAGGGACCCCCCTTCCCAAAGAGAAGCCCCCAGCATCAAGCCCAAGCTGCAGGAGCGTCACTCTGAGAATCCCTACCCTACTGGATACACTCTCATCTCAGCCCAAAACACCCATTTCTCAGCCCAACAGCAGCAGAAGAGGTGACAAAAGGCAACTCTTTGCACCCCGAGGGGCCAGAGCACCCAGAGCCCAGGCTGCCTGCCTAAGGATCACAGAGAGGACCCCAGCTCCGGGAGCGGGGGACCCCGGCCTAGATGGGGAGCAGCTGCTGGCTGGGTGCTGGGGACAGGGATGGCCGAGGGAGGACCGCCCAAGCCCGCCCCTTCCCCACCCGCCGGGCATTCCTGCAGTATCGGGTGGTGGCAGAGCCGCATTCCTGCAGCATCTGGGCTGGCTCAGCAGGCAGGTGCTGATACGGGGCTGTCGCAGGCAGGAGGCACCCAGCCCGATCCAGGCGCTTCCTCCAGGACTCAGAGAGGCAAGGCACCCCCCTGTACCCACTGGTCACCACCCAGGGCCCTGCCATGGGGAAAAGTGGGGCTCCCACAGGAACAGGTCCCTCTCCAGAGTGTGGTCCCACAGGCAGGATCCAGCCCTTGGGTGCTGAGAGCCATGGCTGGAAATAATCAGCCCCAGGCACAGAGGGAAGGCTGAGGAGAGGGGTCCCGCTCTTGGAGGGCTCTGCCTCCATCCCCAGCACTGTGGGTAACTGCGCTCACGGTCATGGGCAGGAGTGGGGCTGGGTGCTCCATGCCTCCCCTGGGTGAGCGCACCCGGCCTCTGCCCACACCGTGTCTGGGGCTGGTGCAGAGTCTCTGGCCTCCCTCTGGCAGGGCAGGCGAAAGAGAAACCAAAATATTCCCTGAAGGAGCCAGAGGGGACGATGGGAGAGGTCCAGTCCCTGAGGAGCGGCAGGGACAAGGGTCAGCTTCTCCTCCCACACCCCTGCCCCGGGGACGGTGCATCCATTCAGAGCCACCTCCCCGGCCGCTTTCCCAGACACACGGGCCACCCCACGACAGCACCCACAGACCCACATAGCCCGGATAGCTCGGCCATCCCGCTGCCCCCTTCAACCACCCCTTTCCCCCATCACCCTGCCCCATCCAGCCCCACAGCCCATTCCTCTGCCCCACGCACGCACCTCGCTCCGCTGCCTTTCCCCTGTGTCTACCAGTGCCGGCACCAGCTCCTGCCACTTCCCCCAGCTCCGCTCCTGGGTGTAAGCGCGCAGGGACCAACCGTTACAAACGCCTGCAGCTGCTGTCCCCAAAAATACCCTCTGATGACACGCTGGGTTGATAAGACTGAGCCTGCTCCATTCAGCGCCTCGCCGGGGCAGGGCTGGACTATGTATAGCAGCCCGGTGGGAGCCACCCGGCCCGGAGTGGGCAGGCAGCACCCCATCTCCGGGGTCCTGGTGTGCTACAAACCCGGCCATGCCTCCATGCCGGGTCAGCCGGCAGCAGGAGGCAACACACCTCACGGCACGGAGTGCATGGCATGGGTCACCAGGCTACAGTAGGACAGGACACGGTGCACAGGGTGGGATGTGCCGCACCAGATGCTGCACGAGATGCCAGGCTGCAGGGGATGGGATGTGCCAAACAGGCCATGCTGTGTGGCATGTGGGGCTGCAGGAGGAGCGGAGGGGTGTGGAGGCTGCCCACCATCCTGCAGGCAGGGCGGCTGGATGGGGGGATGCCTGGCAGTGTCCCCACAGGCAGTGGTGGGAGGAAGGGCAGGACACACTGAGTCCCCCCACTGCCTGTGCCCCTCCTGGCCCAGGAGCCAGCCTTTGGCCAGCCAGCCTGAACACCACCATGGCATCCTTCTCCTGGCTCTGCCATGGGGTCTTAAGCTGGCCAGGCTCTGCCTCATCTCTTCCTTCTCCTCCTCTTCTCCTGAAGCTGGTCCAGCCTCCCTCAGCCCCAGGCAGTGCGGGAAACTCTTGCCATCCTTCCTGCTTCATGGTCCCAGGACCTCGTCAGCCTCCAGGCTGCCCTGGAGATGCCACAGCCCCCCATTCTCCAGCCTGCCATCCCCAGGCCCCTATCCTCACATCCTGGCTGCCCCATGACCCTGATGTGTCCCAGCCATCCCTGGCAGGAGGGTGCCCTGCCTGCCGACCCCCAAAATGCCCCCCCAACAGGGGCCTTGCAGGGGGTCCCTGCCCAGATGTCCCTGCTGCGCACAGCTGCTGCCACCTCCCACTGTCCTTTCAGAAGCCCCAGATCTGCAGGTCCTCCACCATGGGGGGCACCCAGCACTGGCAACAGCAAAGCTCACCCAGGGTGCCCCTCCATCCCTGCCAGTATAAGAAAACATTCCTGGCAGCACCCTGCCTGCAGCCCAGTCTCCTCAGCCCCACGCACCCACTGCCCCCAGTAGCATCCCCTCCCCAGCAAGCGCCATCCCCCCCCACACCACACTGTCCTTGCAGTCCTCGCATTCCAGACGTCTCAGTGCTTTCGCTGCCCAGAGATAATATTCACAGCGAGCAGACGTTTGCGTCAGTGTCAGATAGGTCTCAATGCCACCCTGTCCCGGGGGGAGTGCAGCGGGCAGACGGGCTGGGCAGGCAGGCAGGAGCCCGCAGCAGAGCCCCCCGAGCCACCAGCCCGCTGCACGCCCCATGGTCATGTTGCTCCTCCTGCACCTGCTGCCTGCCATGCTGCCCACCGCCGTCCTGGCCAGCTGCACGGGGGCTGGTGCCGACCGGCAGCTCATCCTGGCCAAGGTACGGGCTCGGGTGTTGGAGCATCTGAGCCCCCCGCTTCTCCAGGAGGAGCCCCAGAAGGAGGCGAGAAGGGTGCACCGGAGAGACGTCCTTGAAAACACTAAAGTCGAGCCCATGGAGCTGGAGGACACCTCCCAGGTGATCCTCTTCCCTTCCACAGGTGAGAATGCCCTGGTGGGATGGAGAGGGCAGAGGGGTGAAGCAGAGTCAGGGCTTGGACAGTGGGGATGCAGCAGGATGGAGGGGCTGCTGTGGGGGGCTGCAGGAGAAGAGAAGGAGGGTACACCAGGCTGGGGCATTGGCAAGGTGTGGTGGACAACCAGGAGGTGGAAAGGGGTGGCGAACAGGGACAGACAGAGTAGCCCAGGACACAGGCAGGGAGGGAGAGGGGCAGGCAGTACAAGAGGGTGCTGAGCAGCTGGGGAACGGCTGGGCCAGGTGGGATGCAGGGACATGGGGAGGGCTGAGGAGAAGGACGGGTGGGATAGGGTGGGATGCTCAGGAATGGGGCAGGAAATGGGATGCGATTCTAAGGAACAGGGCAGGATGCCCAGCTATGGGGCAGGACACTGGGGGACAGGGGCAGCAGAAATGGACCAGCCTATGTCCACAGCAGGGCTCAGCTGTGGGTCGCAGTGAAGTGGCTCCTGCATAGCACTAGACACCAGCTCCCCTGCACCCCGGGGACCCTCTGCAACACCCCAACTCCCACCTAGCATCGGGGACCCTCCCTGGGTTTGGGTGCGCACCCTGAGCGTCTTTCTCCCCTCCGCAGACGTGCCCTGTGAGCCCATGCAGCCGGACAAGCTGCTGGAGGAAGAAGGGATCTTCACCTACCTCTTCCAGCCCTCGGCACACACCCTGAGCCGCATGGTCACCTCTGCCCAGCTCTGGTTTTACACCGGCCCCTCGGCTGCCCCCAACCACTCGACCCCCGATGTGCTGACCCTGTCACCGCAGGGCCGCATGCCGGTGACGGCCACGGTGGTGCAGACGCCCGAGCACTGGACAGTGTTTCACTTCGCCCCGGCATTGCTGCCCCAGCTCTCGCAGCCGCTCTTCGTCCTCCTGGTGCGCTGCCCCAGCTGCCCCTGCCTGGCTGAGGGGGACAAGATGCCCTTCTTGGTCGCCACCACCCGGGCGAAGGGCAGCGAGAGGTCTCGCCGTTCCGCCATGCCCTGGTCCCCAGCCGCCCTGAGCCTGCTGCAGCGCCCGTCCGAGGACCTGGCCGCCCACACCAACTGCCGCCGGGCTTCCCTCAACATCTCCTTCGAGGAGCTGGGCTGGGACAAGTGGATCGTGCATCCCAGCAGCTTCGTTTTCCACTACTGCCATGGGAGCTGTGCCGAGGGCCACGGGCTGAGCCACCGCCTGGGCGTGCAGCTCTGCTGCGCCGCCCTGCCTGGCACCATGCGCTCCCTGCGCGTCCGCACCACCTCTGACGGCGGGTACTCCTTCAAGTACGAGACAGTGCCCAACATCCTGGCCCAGGACTGCACCTGCGTCTAGGGCGTCCCGCAGCCCATCCCCGGACAGTGATCCCAACCAGGAGTTGCTCGCCCAGCGGACTCCCCCACCCCGCGGGGACCAGAGGGACCCAACAGGGGGGGTTGGGCTGTGTCACCCTCCCCTGCGCAAGCCGGAGTTTGGGGTTGCCCCTGGTACAGTCACGCTGCCAGACCTGCCCCACGGCTGTCCCCAGCCTGGAGCAAGCTGAGGTATGGCAGGTCTGGGACAGGCACCGCCTCGGGCAGAGGCATCGACCCCCTGCTGAGGCCAGCCCGCTGTCTGCAACCAGCTCAGCCCCCCGTTTCTCCTCACTTGCTCCCCCCCAGCAATTTCCGCCCCCCATCCCAAAAAGGACTGGGTCCCACTCCAGCTGCTGAGTGCAACAGCCTCCCCGTGCTCCCAGGCAGGGCCAGGCTGCCACGGCAGGAATTGGGATGTCCCAGTGTGAGCCCATGCCAGGATCTGGTGGCAGGGCTGGTGGCACACGCAGCGCTGCAAGCGAGCCCTCTCCCGGTGGCACAGCCTGCTGGAAAGCTTAATGGGATGAGTGAAATAATAAACCTGTTCCTTTTACCAAAACAGCCTGGAAATGCCGGTTTCCACCAGAGGCAGCCACGGAGGCAGCATGCAGTTGTGCAGTGGGATGCAAGCTCCGCGGGGGCTTTCGGCCGGAGGAGGGAGGGGACGGGTGAGTGCTGCAATAGGGGTCCAACTCCGACACAGGGTCCCAGAGAGGGGATTGGGGTGCCTTGGCCAAAACCAGGGCATGGTGTGGCTGGGTTCGATCTGGCCTCAGGGCAGGGGAGCGCAGGGCAGGGCAGCATCCCTTCTGCTCCCGGCTGCAGCGCGACGGGGAAGGCATGGGGGCAGCGGTGGGACGGGGAGCTGTGGGGGCAGCGGTGGGACGGGGAGCTGTGGGGAAGCCCCTCATAGGGCCCCTCACTGGGGATGGGACCACGCAGGAATGGGGCCGGAGCAATCTCACTCCATCAGGCCGATGGAGGCTGCCCCGGCTGCAGCCGCCTCCGCACGGCAGGAACGACTGAGTCACCCCGGGGCCAGCAGGGAGGTCCCAGGGCAAGCCGGCAGCGCTGCCCACCCCAGCTCAGCTGCGTAGGATTCCCTTCCCACCCCTTCCTCCCGAAGGACCGGATGCAGCAGTTCAGTACAAAACGTCTTCAGCCTTTACTAATATAGATATAAAAAAAAAAAAAAAAAAAAAAAAAAGAAGAAAAAAACCAGAGTGACAATCATTTCTGAGTAAAAAACAACACTACAAAAATCCCCGCGTGACCCAGGCTGAGATGATGAGAAATGCCCCGCTGGCTCCCGGCCGAGCCTGGCTCAGGGTGCCGCGTCCCCCCCAACACGGGACCAGGGTCTGGCCCTGTGCAGGGGGTCCCAGCCCCACGGCCAGAGCGGGAGGGGATGGGATTTGGTCCAAGGGCAGCCGGCCAGGAGTGGGGCGGAGGCGGCGGGAAGGACAGCCCCTGCCCTCTGCACAGACATTTCCCAGCAGGACAGCCCCACGGCTCGCACCCCAGTGCCAGGATGCTGTGCAGCACGGCTCCCCCCCGGCACCTTCTGGCAGTGGCGCCGCCAGGACCCCCTCCCTCCCGTCCGGTCCCCACTGTCCCCTGTGCCTCAAGCACAATGCCAGCCCAGCACTGTGCCCCATGGTTCAGCCCGGCCAGCCGGACCCCCAGGCTCGGCTCCCCGAAACCCCCACACCGTGGGGGCAACACCGGCATCGCCGGTGTGGTCTGCACATGCACAGCACCGGCTGGCGCAGCAGCGGCTGGCAACGGGCACGGGAGGGCAAAGGGAGGCGTGAGGAGAAGATGCTGCGGGAAGGGGGTGCGGGAGGAGGAAAGGGGGGTGAAATGGGAGAATGGGGGGAGGCACAGGCCCAGAGCAGGAATCGGGAGCAGAGTATAAAAATGCCAGGGTGCACACGCTGACGAGTGTATAAAAATGTACAAAAATAAGATATTCCCTTTTTGAAAATCAAGTAGGAATGTCCCCCGAGGCCCCCATCCCTGCCGCTGCCCGCCAGGACAGGGCTGCCCAGCCAGTCCCCCAGGGCAGGCATGTGTCACCCTCTGTCCCGCGCTCCTGGCAGGCTGCCCGTCCCACGGCGGTGGCAGCAGCCACTCCGGCAGACACCACCGTCCTCCCTGGTGGCACTCACAGCCCTGCGGGAAGCAAGAAGCAAGTTAGCACCTGCCCCAGGGGAAACAGCATCCCCTCCCCAGGGAAAACCAAGGGAAACCGCCCCGTGTCCCCACTCTGGTCAGCCGGATGCATCCCCCTCCCTGGCTCACCCGTGGTCCTGTCGCAGGTGGCCGTCCCCTTCTCGTGTGCGAGGTTGAGGCGGTTCTGCTCGGCGGCGATGCCGTTGGCCTCGGGGCTGCTGCTGCGGGCAGGGCTGGGGGGCCGCGGGGGGGGCTGGAGGTGGAAGGCCACCTCCAGGTGCTCCTGGGCCAGACGCAGGTGCTCGCGCAACCGGTCCAGCTCGTGGGCCGGGGGAGCCCCGGCCAGGGCAAAGCGACCCGCCACCGCCGCCTGGGCCAGGCTCTCCCGGTAGTCCAGCTTGCCATCAGGCAGCGGGGCTCGCGGCGGCTCCTTCTTCAGCGAGTGGTAGGTGGGGGGCGCGCCGGGGGCTTTCTTGGGGTACTGCGGCGCGGGGCTGCCGCCGGCCGGGAGCGGGGGGCTGTCGGGGTGGCTCAGGGCGTCGCGGATGCGCCCCACGCCGAGGTGCACGAGCTCACAGAGGTTGAGGAAGAGGCAGAGCCCGCTGACGGCGTACATGATGAGGAGGAAGATGGTCTTCTCGGTGGGGCGGGAGACGAAGCAGTCGACGGTGTGCGGGCAGGGGCTGCGGCTGCAGACGTAGGAGGGGCTCACCTCGAAGCGGTACAGCAGGTACTGCCCGAAGAGAAAAGCCATCTCCAGCAGCGAGCGGCACAGCAAGTGCAGGACGTAGGCACGCATCAGCCCGTCCTGCTTGATGCGGCGCCGGCCATCATGCTTCTCTCCGCCCTCTGGGCTCTTCTCCTTCTCCACCTCGATCTCCTCGAAGATCATGGGGTCCTCTTCATTATCGTCCTCCGCCTCCTCGTAGTCCCGCCCGGCCCCCCGGCGCACCACTGGCATGCGTGCCCGCCGGGCTACCGGTGCCCGGCGCCGTGAAGACTCGGGCATGCGGGCGATGCGGTGCATGGCGAAGCCCAGGTAGAGGACCGATGGTGTTGCCACCATGATGATCTGGAAGATCCAGAAGCGGACATGGGAGAGCGGGGCAAAGGCATCGTAGCAGACGTTCTCGCAGCCGGGCTGCTGCGTGTTGCAGACGAACTTGCTCTGCTCGTCGTAGTAGATGGACTCGCCCCCCACGGCTGTCAGCACGATGCGGAAGACAATGAGGACAGTCAGCCAGATCTTGCCCACGAAGGTCGAATGGTTGTTGATCTCCTCCAGGAGCCGCGTCAGGAAGCTCCAGCTCATCCTGGCCAGGCAGTTGGCTCAAACCCTGCGGGGACGGGACAGGCAAACAGGCACTGAGCAAGCCAGCATATGCCTCACTGGGCACCCCCAAACCACCAGCCACCACCCCAGCTCTGCCACTCTCCCTCTCCCAGCACCGACAGCCCTTCCCTTACCCACAAGTCCACAAATACAGCCCTGCACAGGCAGCCATCTCCCCCAAACCACGTCCCCTGCCCAGTGCCTCCTCCCCACACTCCCATCCGCATCCTGCTCCCGCCCCACCGCCAGCCAGGTGGGTGGAAGGACACCCGGGGAAAGTCTGGGACATCCCTGTTCCCCGCAGGACACATCTGGGGGAAAAGTCAGCACAGCCAGGGTAAACACAGCAGCATGGGGCAGCACCAGCTGGGGACTGTGAGGGGACAGGAAGGGGACAGAACTGCCTCCTCCGCTCCCGGCATCGCAGCACCCATTTGCCACCTGCTCCTGGGCAGGTCCCCAACCTGCACCACACCCTGTCCCAGCACCCACACCCTCCCACGGGGGTCCACGGGCCCCTGGAGGAAGGCAACACATGGCAGCCCCTCTAGCCCGCTGCAGCTGCCAGCCCTGAGCCCCTGGCCGAGGGGGCTCCCCTGAGCAGTATCCCCCACCACATGGGTCCCCCATGGTCCTCTGCACCCCCCAGAGCTCTTCCTCAAGGGCCAGCAGAGACGCAGCACCATTCTGCCCCACCAAACCTACATGCTGTGCCCTCCCTCCTGCAGGACCCCCAACTCCCCAGTCCTTACAAGCCCCCAAAGCCCATGGTGGCCGGTGGTCAGAGCACCCCACAGCAAGAGCTGGCGGGGGGGTGAGGAGCAGGAGAGTGATGGCAAGGTGCAGCATGGGGCAGCCAAGGAATTGCACAAAGTTCCAGAAAAACAGCTGATACCGGAGGTCGAGGAGGAAATTACGAGGACCACGCCACAGCTCCCGGCCAAAGGAGAAGACACAAGAGGAGACACCCCACCACCATCCCTGGTTTCAGCAGCTGGCACATGAGCTGATGCAAGGGCAGCAGGTGGCAGGGCTGCCCGGGAGAGCAGAGGGGACGTGTCCCCACAGAGCCCCCCAGCTTCCCCTACGCTTCGCCTGCCCTCCGGCCAGCCCTGTCCCATCACCTCTGGCCGGGGCACGTCCCTGCGGACGATGGCTCCCGCTGCACTCACGCCACTATTGTCCAGAATAAGAGGATCTTTTTGGCTTAGCTCAGCCTGCTTCCTGAACAACCTCGCCTCAACAGAAAAGCCCCTCCAGCTCAAGCACGCTTGCGGTCTTGGGGACCTCACTGACAGCCTGTGGGAGGTGGCACAGGCTGGCACCAGGGACCCAAACCCAGCCCATCAGGGCCACCATCCTGCTGTTGTCGAGCACCTTGCAAGGTGTCACTGCTGCCCCATCTCCCTGGTGTGAGGCCCTCTTCCCCACCACTCTGATGGATGGAGGATGCTTTGTCTGCTGCCTGGCAGCAGCACACCACCCCGGCCCCAGGGCAAGGGGCTGGGGAGGCGACAAGGTGCGGGGACCAGGTAGGAGAGCAGCCCCAGGAAATGGCAAGTCCAGGGAAAGCAAAAGCACACACGTGGGCACTGCCATGGTGGTCAAGCACGGGTGACACAGGGTCAGACCTCAGCAGGGGTCAGGAGCTGCAGTAGGCACAGCCAAGGCAGCACAGATCTTCCCACACCCCTTCCCCCCGCCCGGGGCAGGGTCCCCCCCAGGGCAGGTAGCCAAAGCCCAGCTCTCTATCGAGGTGGCCAAGCCACCCGCCGCCTCCCGGCCACGCCGTCAGTCAGGACCAGCACCATGTGCCTTGGCTGGGCCCTACACCTACACCGATCCCCACAGCCTGGGGCCCCGAGTCCCCTCCGCCCCAGCCTGCCCTGCCCAGGGACCCCAATCTTCCCAACCCACATCTGGGTCCCCCTGCGCCACAGCCCACCCCGGAGATCGCCAGCCCTTGCCCTCTTGGGGGACCCCCGCCAGCCCACGCTGGGTCCCTGCCAGCCTGGCGACCCAGCCCCCCCAGCCCCAGCCTTCCCGGGTTCCTCAGCCCCACTGATTCCAGCCCACCGGAGGGGGATCCCGGCCCCCGCGATCCCCCCTGCCCGCGGCCCCCAGCCTCCCCGACCGCAGCCCACGCCCGGGGCTCCCGCCCACCCGTCCCCAGCCCTCCCGGGGTACCGGCGCCTGCCCCGGCTCCCCCGACCCGCGCCCTCCCACAGCCCCCCGCTCCCCGGCCCCACTCACGGCAGGCCGGGACGAGCGGCTCCCGCCGGCGGACAAAGCGGCGGGGCGGCGCGCCGCCGCCTCCCGCCGAACAAAGGGGCCCGGGGCCGCCCCGCCCCGCGCACCGCCCGCCCGCCCGCCGGTGCTCACCGACCGCCCCGCACCGACTGACCGCGGGGCTGCCGTCCCGTCCCGCTCCGTCCCGTCCCGTCCCGCTCCGCTCCGGACGGTCCCGCGCCCGCCGGGTGACTCAGCCACCGGGCGGGGCGGGGCGGGGCGCTGCCGCCCCCGAGCTCCGGTCCCGGTCCCGGTGCCGGTCCCGGCTCGGGAGGCCGCGCAGGGCCGCGGGCAGGGGCCGGCCCCGGCCTGGCCGCAGGGGGAGAGGAGGGAGCCAGCGCTCCGGCCGTGAGACTCACCTGGACAATAACCTCCTGCCCCCCGTAACACCAAATTCTGCCTCCCCCGGTGAAGAGAAGGGGAAAGGAGATGGAAGGAAGGAGGGACCTGGTAGCTCCAGAGGGGAGGTGGCCCCAGGCCTGGTGGGAACGTGGAGCAAAATTCCTACCTGAGCGGTGGGAATGTGTTTCAAATCTTTTGAAGCCTCTGCTGCTTCTCCTGCCCCAGGCCAAGTCCCTGCAGCAGGGCCGGGGCTGAGCACAGAGCACCTCCAGATGTGCCCTTGGAGAGTCACCACTGCTCTTCCTGGGCAATAGCACAGCTTTGAGTCACCGCTCCAGAGCTGTGGACTGTCCCTCTGTCAGAGAACCCTGGCCATTCACTTTCTGCACTGCTAAAATTGGCTCTGGGGGGTTTTCTCAGGGCTGAGTCCCCTCACAAGGCCAACCATGCCTGTGACATCTTGTGCAGAGCACCCTGTCCTTGTGCCCTTGCATGGGACAGGGAGGGATGCCGGGCTCCCTTGCGCAACCTGAATATCCAGGGGGAAGCTGGTGGTGTCTGCGTCAGCTGGTGAAACGCTGCTTCTCCCCTCTGAAACACGTGCTCCCTGTTGCAGAAGGGTTTCCATAACTGGCACTGGTGGGTGCAGCACCTCTGCCCCCTCCCCGCGGGCAGCACCGGGGGCAAGGAGCAGGGTGGGAAGCACAGCCACCACATCCGGTGTGGGTTTTTGGTTATTCTGGGCCCACTGAGTAACGGCAACCCCAACGCTTCCCCTGACGCTTCCCTAAGTCAGCAAGAGCCACCACGGCGCTTCCCCAGTGCCTCCGCAGCCCAGTCGCTGTGTGCAACTGGAGCCCCCTAGAGCGGCATGCTGCACCCCAACATGGGTGCAGGTGTGTGTACAAGAAGAAGGGGGAAATGGCCCCACTTCAGGCTCTCTTGCTCAATCTTTACCCCCTGCCCATAGATGGCTCCTTCCCAGGAGACAGCTTCAGCCATATGGAGGGAGAGCTGCAGCAGAAGGAAAGGGATTTGACCTGGCTATGAAGAAACACTTTCCGTTCAATCCCACCCTCACCCACTCAACTGCAGCATTAACATTTCTGGAAGGGGAAATGCTTGTAGTAGATCCAGCAACGGATGATCTGGGAGCAACCCCTGGGCACCGTCTCCATCCCAGGCCAGGAGCAAGAGGCGGAGGCAGATGCAGGGAGACAACAAGCTGAGTGCAGAAACTCAAGCTTTTAGAAGGCTGCAAGGAATCATCCAGGGCAGGGAAGGAGCCTGGGACTTCAGCCAGGTGACACCCACAGGGTGGCACGGAGAGGCGGGAGCAGAGCAGGGGGCTGCCAGCATGAGAGCCACATCCCAGCAAGCTGGGGAGGACAAGCAGCACATAGCTGATGTTGAACCAACCTCCTGCTCCTGCCAGGTGGTTAAAGCAGCTTGGGGTTTTCTTTCCTTAGAGTCACCAGAATTTTTCAAGTGCTCCTAGGTCTTGCCTCCAGCCGGGCTTCACCCCCAGGCAGTTTGCCAGGGACCTAAGTGACCCTTTGGCTCTGGTGCTCAGCGCATTAAGAACAAGCCCCCACAGCAGCCTCGCATTAAACCAGAGAGCGTGACCCACTGGAGCACTGCAGACCGAGGCCGTTGCGCCCAGAATGAAGCCGCTTGTTGGGCTGGGGCCAGGTACAGCTGCGGCAGCATTTTTGTGCAGCACAACCCATCCCACGCCTGGGCTGGGGGGCAGAGCTTGCCTCGGGAGGCCAGGCCCAGAGCCTGGTGTCGGACAACCCCATGGACAGGCGTTACTGTGCTTGTCAGCATCTGGCCACGGGCGCCAGAGCCCCTCTGTTTCCCCCAACATGGTGCCCTGTGTGTCCCTGGGCTCTACCCTCATCTTGAGCTTGCAACACCCAAGCACCTGCAGAGGCATCACCCTTTGGGCTGGGGCAGAGGGAAAACCCACAACAGCCAGGAAAGGAAGGTGGTGGGATGAAGGGTGCTGCCCACCCTCATCCCTTCCCTCATCAGCTGAGGCTGACGGAGCCCGGGCCCGTCGTGGGCGGGAAGGATGTGCAAGACCAGCAGCCTTGCGGGGTCCGCCTCAGAGACGAGCTTCGCAGAGGAAACAGGAGCACCGTCACCAGCCACAAACACCAGGATCAGCCCAAAACCACTAAACATGTGGGGCAGAGGCCAGAGCTGGAGCGAGTGTGTGGAGCACGGCAGGGCAGCTCATGGCCTGGCAAGAGCAAGGGGAGACAGTAACCGATGAGATATCCCCAGTGTAAGCGCAGGGATGTAAGTGGAGAATATCCTCTTCTGGAAGAAACACTACAGCCGCAGCACTGCAATGGAGGCAGCCTCACGGACTCCACCACCAGACCTTGCCTCAGCTGCCAGATGGGGTACCAGGGAGGGCACTGGGGCCAGTCTGGCTCTCGATAGCAGCCTCAGTTCCTGCTCTAATCAATAGGGCAGGACGGGCTGGGCCCTGCCATGACTGCCTTTGCTTCCGGGGACGGTGGCAGCGTGGCAGATGGTGGGGCCGGGCGCCCCAGGTGTGTCTGCTGTGGGGCGGCGTGGACCCTGCCCAGCTGGTGCTCAGCAGCAGGATGGGGAAGGGGCAAGGAAGGGGTGAGCTGCCTCCACCCTCCCTGAGTGGGGCCACGGTCGGGCAGGGCTGCAGGTGGACAGCGTGAGTCTTCAGCCGCAAACACGCTCTTCCCAGATTAAACAACTCGTGTGGCACTGGGACAGGGAGCAGACGGCTCCATTAGGGACTGTTTGTCCTGATACAGGTCAGCTCCACAACCAGCTTAATAACCTCCTGATAACAGTCTGAGGCACGCTCCGCCGCAGGAGCACAAAGGGCAATGACAATCCCCTGTAACAGCAGCCAAGAGAGGGCTGGGATGGCTCCAAAAATAAAGATCCCTTCCCTTTCCCCCCGGCTTGATTACACAGACTAGAGAGGGGCATATGGCACAGCCCCTGCCCATCTCCCTCCTGACAGGGTCTCCTTCCCAGTTCCTAGGTACTGACTTCTGCCGGCACCCCCGTCCTACATGTGGCACTCAAGCCCAGCCTGGGCTCGCTGCTCTTCCCCTGCCAGCCAGGCTGGAGGGCAGCCCCAAGGGAAGGGGTTTACAGAGCCCCGGGCCATCGCTCTGTAATTTGGGTAAGGAGTGTTGGCAGATGCAGGAAGGATGAAGCTGGCCAGGCAGGTCCACGAGCTGCAGGGAATGTGTGCCCTTTGCTGCTACATCTCCAGTTCCCTGGAGATGAGGCCAGCAGGGATATCCTGCTAGAAGTAAGCGACCAGTCCCTCCCCTCTCCCAGTTTGATTAGAAAGAAGGCTTCGTTAGATACAGTGCACGGGGGCCGACAGCCAACCCACTGGCTATGTATGCGCAAGGCAATGCTGCTTCAGAGGGCAGAAACACACAGCAGGGAGCACTGAAATAGCCAAACCCCGTGGCTGAGGCACCATTTTCATCAATGTGTTGAACAGCAAAGTAAGACAGGGCTGGTAGATGCCTGTGGAAAAGCTCCAGGCTCGTGGCAACAGCCAGCCCGAAGCCTGAGCCCACGGCTGCCTGCAGCCTGTCTCCAGAGGCCTGTGGCTACTCCAGGCCTGGGCATCCCTCCAGCTACACACATCTTGAGAAGAGCCTGATACAGCAGGGAAATGCTGAGATAGAGACCAGCCTTGCTCCATACTGGCAGCTGAGTGCTGGAGCCAAGTGCATCCAGAAAAGGAGAGGGGAAAGAAGGGTAAAAATCAAGAGTGTCTAAGAGCACAGCTGGGGAACTGTATGTTCAGGGTTATGACACGCAGAAGACCTCTGCAGCTGGTTCAACAGATATCACACCTTTTTGCAGACCCTGGCTCTCCTACGCAACCCTGCTCCTGCACAGCCCTCAGTGGGGGCTGGCTGCAGTGCGGGAGTGAAGGAGCCTGTTGGGGAAGCCTTTGCACGCACCCAGCTGATGCAATGAGACCGGTTAATCCCATCACTATGCCTGCCACAAGGAGCCCCACAGCAAAGCATTCACCATCATGAATAAACCACAAAGGGGTTAATCCGGTAACAGCCAGGAGAAAACCCTGAGGGAAAACAAAGCAAGTGTTTCATGAAGAGGCAGGAGACAGGTTGCATGTGAGCTTCCCTGTGCCTGGCTGGAGGAATGCAGAAGAGCAGGGAGCTGTTAATGGGACCAAGAGGTTAGTGCTGAGCTGAGGGCACAGACCTGCAGAGACATGGCAAGGAGCAGAAGCAAATGAGTAGTCACTTCTGCAGTAAAATCCGGGAAGAGCTTGAGAAGAGCTATGGCCAGGCACACTGCTGAAACCTTTGGTTCTGGCAGCCCACACTTTGTCAGGCCCCTCAACGCCCCCAGACACAGGCACGGCAGAACAAAGGTGCAGTTAAGATGGAAAAAGCAAGTTCCAGGGATGGGCTTTCTCAGGGGATCAGCTTACGCAGAAGAGACATCAATGAGCTGGTCCCAACAACTCCAATTTTGACTCTTGCCCTTTGTGAAAAACACAGATATAGGAGATGAAGACAACACTTAAGCTCCTTAAATGGTAAGATGAAGACAGAAAACCCTTACTGGTCTTTACCGGCTCAGCTCTCTCAGAGTCCTTCCCCCGGACAAAGTCCTAGGTGCTGACAGCACTTCCACTGAGCTCACTCCCACTTGCGGTCTGAGATCGCTCCAAAGGAACAGAGAGCAGCAGCCATATGCCCATTTAGGAAGAGGGGAGAAAGTGGAATGCGTTGTGACATCCGCCTCAAGACAGTATAGATCTTGTCAATCAAGTCTATAGAAGGCTAGATAAAAATATCAGCCACTGCGGGCCTTCAGCATCTCAGCTGCTTCTGGACATGACAGGAGAAAGCATAATCGTGCAGCGATTCCAAGAAAGCGTCCAGCAGCACGCTGCGAGGTGGCCTTCAGGCAACTACAAAGTATGGAAACTGAACTTCCCGCTCTCTTAAGGCTAGGAGGATGGTAGGGCTCGGTTTGAGCAGGGAGGGAAGCTTTATCTCACCTGCCCAGGTGAGACTGGAACAGGGGGATGCTTCGGGACCCAGCCACTGCCGTGTTCTAGACGACAGAAACTGAAGCCACAGACACCAGCTTTGGGTATGTGGAAGGTCTGGATGTCATAGAGACTGTTGCAAGGAGCTGCCACACTCAGAACCCAAAGAAAACAGGCATCAGGTCACTGAAGTACAAATACATGTCTTTGTAGCCCCACCTCCAGTCACAGCAGCAACAGCTCCTGTGAGAGGCATCCTCCAGGGACCTGCACAGCCAGTAAGCAACTTGCTGGGGCTGGAAGCCCACACGATGCTCACCTGAAGGCAACTGTCATAGGAGAACACCACAACCAGTACCTTCTGTCAGACTAGTCCTGTTTGGGCCTTGTTCCTTGGCTGCTGCCTGGGAGCAGGCAGGTGGAGAAGATTAGTTTAAGCAGCCCATCAGCACCCACCCTGAACAGGAGGGGGAGAATGGCTTGAACCTTGTGAGATGTCAGGGAACCCTTGAGGCTGCTGCAAAGCTAGTATACAAGACCTTACAAAGACATTACAGCAGTGCAAGAGAACGTAACAAGGAAAGTGTGACAATTCAATAAATATAAGCTTTTATTACAATAGAAAATAGTAAAAGTCATGTTAAAATAGACTCTTGCTTTTGGACTGCTCAGAAAAGCCTAAGCCTCACTTTTACCTGCCGGTGCCCACCAGGGTCCTGACCCCTAAGCGATGAGCGATACATTTCTGTGCCAAGAGCCTCACAGCTCCTCCCTCCCCCAGTGACAGTGAAAGACTACAGCAGCGGACTGAGCCCTGCCCCACCAGGCGGGCAGGTAAGGGCTCTCTGTGGGGTTATCAATACAACATGCCTCGTCCCCTTGTGCAATCAGGCTCCTGTTCGAAGCAGGCAGCTTTAGGGAAGCCGTGGACAAGAGGGAAGGGGAAGAAAAAAAAAAAAAAAAAATAACAACAACAGCAGCAGCAGATAATGGCAGCTGTCCCAAGACAGCTAGGAAGGCAGCAAGTACACCTGCTAGAAAGGCCACAGCACCCAACTGCCTCTGTCCTGCTGTTTGCCTAGTACCACCGCATGTCCCACTGAACATGCTCTGGCCTGGCTCCCCTCTTCCTTCAGTGACACTCCATACGGCCCTGAAGGAGACTAGTAGACACTGCCAACTTAAAACTCCGTGTAGCTTATGCACTATTACAGGGAACACCCTCCACCTCCTCCTTCCATGGCCAGCCCAGTGTGAGTGAGTGAGTGACTGTGCAGTCTGGACCATCGTGTGCTCCCCTCCTCCTCACCAAAAAGGGCCAGGGGCAAGAGTCGAGTAGAAAACAGAGGCCACAGGACAGCAAAGGTCAGATGGGAGTGGGAGACACTTCTGCACCATTCCCAGCGCAGCAGCACTCTTGGCTCCAAGTCCCGCCTGCCTTCAGCCAGCAAGCTCACTCCAGTCCCTCGTACACAGCCTTCCGTAGCTCGATTGAGAACATCTCCTCCCAGGGTCCACGGATCCACTCCACCAGCTCTACCAGGAGCTCAGGGCACTCTGTGCGCATGTGCCAAGTGCTCTCCACCTTCAGCACCTGGGAGGAAGAGAGGGAGGTGGATGAGCAGGGCCTAGCCTCAAAAGCATCGATCAGCCCTGAGCCACTACTCCCCAGTGAAGCTGCCAGCTCCTCCCAGTTCCTAAGAGATATCCTCCTCCTGCTTCACTGCCAGCCACGGAAGTGTCCCTGCATGACTTTTGTACAGCAGCAGTTCACTGTGCCCCCCGGCCTCAGCAGTGTCAGGCCCTAGGTTAGGATGGGAGATGACAGCCCCAAGACGCTCTTGGCAGGAGCGGGATCTGAGCACAATCCAGCCCCCAGCATCTTGTGTGCCCCATGACCACCTCCTGGTTACCTCATCATAAAGCATCAGCTTGATGTCACAAGGACAGAGGCGATAGGTTATGACATTGCTAATACTGCTGATCGGCTGCTTCTCCTTCAACTGGATGTTGCTCCTAGGAGGCGTTTCTGCCTCATGGTCTTCATCCAAGGAGGGCTGCACCTGCCACTGGTGATTCTCCTCCAGCAGAAACAGCATGCTTCGGGTGCTCAGCAGGGTCACAGGGAAAGCAGATGCCCCTAAAAGGATATGAGGGAATAGGAGAGGCTTTGCTGAGAGCCTGAGTCACCACAGAACCAGCTTTGCTTTCCATTCCCCCCCTAGGGAAATCCTTTCCAGCAACAGTAACTGGGTGAACAGCCTTATCCAGCTTCCTGACTGAAGAGGGGGAGCAGGGTAGCTAAATGTGGCTGGGCTTGACCAGCTTATCCAAGCTCATTGCAAGAGCGTGTATATGAAAGACCACCACCCAGCAAGCCTTGTCCAGCCGATGGCCTCATGCGAGGCAGGAAAAGACACTCGAGTCCTTTGACCTCTTAAACAACACTCCTTAGCTAAAATCAGCAGCTTCCTGACCACCGCCTTTTTTGGCTTGATTTCGTCTGGCTGCAGATCTATCTGATGGTTGGAACAGAGAGCACACACAAAGTTCAATACCAAGTTGGGACGCGTCTTAAGTATGGCAGGAAGCAAAGTAGGGTTGATAAACTGTAGGGAGCATAAACATCATCCAGCTGATTTCAGGGGATGCAAATTAAAAGCACTAGAACTTGAGAATAAGTCAGATGCGCAGAAATAGGGAACCACTAGCAGAACTGTCTGAGGTCACAGGGGATCACAAGCTGCTACAGCAACATGTTGCTTTTCTCATTACATGTCACTCTTGGGAATTAGTAGGAATATCAGAAATGGGATGTTTAATTAGTCCTGTCTACTTGGCAATGAGGCCTCAGCTGGAACCGTGTCTGGTTTTGGGCACCATACTCTAAAAAAGGAGAAAACTGTAGAGTAAGAAAAACACGCTTGAAGTTCTGCCTCTTACAGGCTGTTTGTTCAGCTTGAGGAGACCAATAAACATACTTCCCACAGATTCCTTCCGATTCCCGTTCTCTCATACCTTCCCAATGGCCAATGGTGAACAAGGGTGCAAGAACAGTAACAAATTGGTCAGAATGTGATCAACAGCTAGGTTGCTTTTTTCAGTGTCCCAAGCTGAGAAGACACTGGAATTGTTCACTGAAGACTCATATCCCAGGTTTAGCACATTTCACCCTCAGCAAGTCCTAGAACAGAACTTGATGGGCTCCAGCAGGCTGCTCCTGTCCTACTGTCTCAGGCTCCGGACACCTGCTTCTATTTTCCCAAACCAAGGAGCCTTTCAGCTCCTCATACAAACCAGCTGTGAGTAGGACCCCTCAGCTCAGGGCAACGATCCAGCCCTTAGATAATCTTCAGTTTCTAAGAAACCATTCTGAGTTGTCACCAAACCTTGTGTGCAAGACTAACTGCCTCCTAGAGCCTGGACTTCCATGCAGAAAAGGGCTGGGAGACTCACTGGACATATACGAAGAAGCATGCTGTTATCCTACACATCTCAACAGCAAAAAGAGCCCTCACCCACGTCCCCACCCCATTTCGCTGCTGGACCAGTGGCCCAGCTCTTTCCCACAGACTGTACACTAAAAACACAGGCTTGTAAGCAGACAGCACCAGGTGTGGGACACTTGGCCACTGAGATCTCCTGTACCTTGGATCAGGTAGGCCAGCAGGTAGAAGAAACAAGTGTCATCTGCAGAATCTGTGGTCTTGGAGTCCAGCAGAGGCCTGGAGGAGATACAACAGCAGGTCCATCAAGGAAGCACTCTGTTTCCAGTCCAGGTTTGCTGTGAGCTAGCTACTCTTCACTGTCCTCTTAGGGAAGGGAGGGACCCATCTCTTCCAGATGTTGAGAAATTCCTCTCTCTCCTTTTACTCTGCCCACCACCTTGCCAGCTAGGGACCAAATGCTTCTTGTAGGGGAGGAGGCTGCCCTATGCCTCCCCCTTTTACCCCCTCCATTATATTTTGCTCAGGCTCATCCAGAAGCTCTGGAGTTGCTCTGCTGTCAAACCCCTTTGCCTACTCACCCCCTGTAGAGCAGACACCCGAGCCAGCTGCCTTAAACCTATCACATAGGCCTGGCTGCCACTCCAGCGGTGCCTCCTCCTGTGCCACCCTGTTTTGAGCAGTATATTTCCCAGGCACTGCTGGGCAAGCAGACATCCTCTTCTATCCAAAACCCCGACCCACCAGAGGCTGTTCTTACCATAGCCAATGCTGTGGATTCATTTCCACAGTGGGGATTTCCTTCACCTTGCTCCTGTGCTTAGCAGGCAGCTCTTGCAAGACATCTAAAGAGGGGGAAGAAGGTAGATATCTTTTATTGCAAGGGCAGTACGTAACAGCTCAGGATGGTTCTATAGTCTACAGAGAGGCACTGGAAGTTTTGATGCCAGTGGGGTTCTCCTCCAATTTTTTTTTCTGAGCTGGCAAGAAGTGATTTTCCAACATACATCCAACTACAGCTCTCCTGGTAGCTCTCCAAGAGCGAATCTTCCGAATCCTCTTCCCCGGCACCCCCCACCCCCACTACAGCTCTACTCTTACATGTCAGGGTCTGCAGGAACTGGTCACAGCAGCTTTGGTTCCGGATAAGCAGATTGTAGGAGGCTTTTGGGTTCTCAAACTCCATTCGCAAGCTCTGGTGGCAGAGTCCCACTTCCAGATGGGAAATATCGGACAGGTAGTGAGAGTCATTCTTCTTCAGCCAGTCTGCAGGTTGTCCCCTAATCACAGAGCACAGCCCTCAGCTGCAGCAGGCTGCCCCATCTCCTCTCCCACATCAGATTGCAGCATGGGGATTTGGCAGAAGAGCCTTTGCATGTCACCACACCTCCAGGGTAACGTTAGCACAGGCTGGCACTACCCAGCACTCACAGCCTTGCTGCGGGGTCTCACTTGCCACCATTCTCCTCACCTGATAGCCCCAGTGACTTCCAGCACATAAATCTTGAGATCAGAGACAACCAGGATTGAGAGGAACTCTCCTTGTCGGCCAAACTTCACCATCGTCACCTAGAGCACAGAGAGGGTGGGTCATAGCACTGGCCTGACCCTTGCCAGCCCACCCATGGAAAGGGACAACTCAAACACACCTCAGCTCCCTTCACACCCCACAATCTCTGGGATGCCACCCCAGAGCAGAACTTGCAGGGTGGCAAGAAGGACAGCTGTAGTAGCAGTGCTGCGGGAGCTCACCTTGAGGAAGCACTGGAACTCCTCAGCATTCTCCTCAAAAACCTCCATGTCCAGGTACAGCTTCAGGCGATGATCCACAGAACGGAAGTCCCTCGTGTTCAGGTTGCCATTTACAGCTGAGGAGAGCGAAGGGTAAGACTGACACTACCCACTGACCAGGTGCTGCCCAATCATGCAGACTGGCACCAGGGCAGCAGTGTCACCCCCCTCTGCACACCTGCTTCCATCAAGCCCACCAAGTCTCTCCTCAAGACAAAAAGCAAAAGGGCTCTTTTGGGCTTTCCAGGCCACAGGTCTCAATGTGGAGACATGAGGGGACTCCATCACTCCAACATTTGCTTTTTCAGATATACAAAGCTTTGGTCTAACCCATCTTCAACCTCTGCTGAGCTGTTCAGTCACAGGAGGACACTGCTTTGCTGCCAAATTTGGCAGGAGAGCACTTCTTTGTCACAAAGCCAGAAAGATATTTCTCCTTTCAGCTGGTGTCAGCTCAGGTCAACTTTTTAAACTCTTGACTTTTGTCTATGGTAAGGTTAAAGTGGACTGAGGAACACACCAATAAAACTGCAGAAGAACATAATTATAGGTTTGTCACGCAATTGTATGACCAAATAATTTATACAATAGCCACAATACTGCCCAAGAGTACACACTTCCCAGTGGAGCCTGTTCTCCACCAGAAACACCACACTAATCAACTTCTCCTCAGCAGGAACTTTTTAATGGGCTCAGTTTTAAATTGGGACCTTGCGATTTGACCCCAAAGGTAATGCTCCAGCTGGCAGCTCACTGGTGCTACAGGAACCCAGCATCTGTAACAGAGCAGTGCAACTCCCAGAACAAAATCCTATTAGTCAGAGTCTGAGCAATACCTAGGGATTAGGAGCTGACTCAGTCTCCCTATCTTCAGGCAGGAGGATTGAACAGAGAGGGGAATGAAAAACTCTGGTCACAAGAACCATGGTCACTGCTGCTTATTCTAGATGACCTCCTCCACCCCCATTAAACAGGAGGCAGCACATCCTGCAAGCACAGTGATAAACCCCAACAGCAAGCTGTGCACACCCCTAAACCCTGCACAGCTCCTATATACTCACAGGGACTGAGATTCCATGTTTCCTCAGACTCGGAGTTCAAAGAGAGCTGGGAAGGAGTGGGCCCACGAGAAACACTGTAACGGTAGCTCCCCATCAAGCTGCCCCCATTGGTGTCTGTGTGGCTGAGGGACAAGTACTGGCTCCTCACGCTCAGCTCCTTCTTCCCGCAGCCCCCATCCGAGCTGCGGGAGCTGGAATGGAGAGTGCCGTCATGCTCGCCACTCAGCTCTGGGGTCCTGGTGCTGTTGCTGGTATCCACCTCTGAGCTGTCCTCCTCACCGATGTAGAACTTCCCACTCTCACTGGCCAGGGCAGGCGCTTCCTCTGAGCCCTCTTGCTGGCTGCTTCCCTCCAGGATAGAGTCTGACAGGTCCTCACTCGTGCTATCAGGGCCAGGTGGCAAAGGTGTGCTGGAGCACACCTCTGAAGGCAGGATGACCACATGGTCACTGGAACAACTGGGACAGGCTATGGGCTCACCAGCCGCTGCAGCATCTGTGGAAGATTTCGTCAGGGATAAAGAAAAAACAGAACAGCTCTCCTGCAACAAGATTTTACTTTTTTTTTTTTTTCTCTCTGCAAACCACAAACCATCCCTTTCGAAGTAGACAACAGTTATATTCCAACTTGAGCAGCTTGTTGAGCAACTCTGTTCAGAATCATAACCTACACACCTTCCCTCACAAATCACTGAGAAATTTTGGATCAGTGCCAACATCCACCTAAAATAGCTCTGCTCAGATTTAGGGTGACGAGCACGTGCTGTAGTTGCAACTGAAGCTACGACAGAGCTTTGGCTCATGACTTTCCTCCCACTTCACATCCACAAGTGCTCACATAGCCTTTGAAGCCCAAGCTCATGGCCAGTCAATCCAGCCTTCTGCAGACACAGTCATCCCCAGCTCGGTTTATCCTCCAGCCAGCCAAACCACAAGCATGCCATGTCCCTTCTCCAGCTGTCCTCATCCCTGCTGACCCCAATTCCTGATGCTCCCTTCACCCACACCACAGCAGACTCCCAGCTGGATCTTGGGACTCTCACTACCCTTGCAGTGGGGAAAAGTGTCCCAACATAGAAGAAAGCACTGCAGCCAGGAAAGCACCTCTGCCCTCACTGCAGCACTTAGGTCCTAGGATACTTCATCAAAAACCAGCATTTTCAGAGCTAAGTCTGGGCGCTTCCCACTTCAAACAAACTGAGCTTTGAAAAAAACTTAGCGATCAGAAGTTGCCTATCCAGCACTAGCCATGTCTCAGCCAAAATACCCCATCTAGTTTCAGACACCCAAAGAAAAATGTGGACAAATGGGAAAGAGTACAAAGGAGACCAGCAAGAATAACTGCATTGTATAAGATATGACTGACAAGCAAATTATCTAGGGAGTTGAGCTTATTTAGTCTAGAGGACAGAAGACAGGACTAGTCACGGGGGGAGAACAATGGCTCTCAAGTACAAAGAAAGGAATAAATCATTCCCCATAAAGGAAGCAAGAGTGGGCATAAGATCACAGCCAGGGAGACTTAGGTTAGGGTACTGGAGCAGATTCCCCAGAAGCCTCTGTTAGCAAAAGCCCTTTAGAAAAAATTAGTCTCTGTGGCAGAATTGACCATGGTTTCAACAGGATGAGAGACTACATGACCTTTAAGGCCTCTCCCATACTTTAGATTTCTGTGAACCATCTGCAGTTTCCAGCACCTTTACATTCTCCCAGACCCCAGGCCACACACCGTAGGGGTGCTCTTTGCTTAACCTTAAAACAGTGGCTTATTCCTGCTAGGGAACAAGGCAGGCTCCTCCCAGTCCGAGTGGGCCAAGTGCGAGTACATCCCATAACAGGTTATAATTCCAGTACAGCCAAGACATCACCCTCTCCTATACACTCCATGCTCTGCACCATAGCTGCCATTCTGGCAGTCAGCCTGGGCATTAGCAAGCATCCTTTTTCTGGGCACTACATCCTACCTTGATTTGAGGCAACTAGGGTCTCCAGCATTTTGGCATCTCCGACCTCTGAAGGATAGGGACCTTGATGCCAGGGAGCCAGGGGCTGCGAAAACTCCTGTTTGCATTTCAGGCACTGGAGCTTTGTGGATCCCTTCTCCTGGTCCTGATTTCGCCGATTCTCCTCAACAGCTGGGGACAACACTTCAAGGACACACTAAAAGTAACAGCACAGGGAAAAGAGTGCTAGCAGGCAGCTATAACCATCCTAATAAAAGCAAGCCTCTGACATCAGCAAGTCTCCTCGCATGCCTCATCAGAGCATTTCAGAGTGTAAGGGGTGCAGGGCCATTTCCCAGCTAACAGAGTGCAACAGCCAGTCTGTGCAAGACTTACCAAGGGCACGGAGCTTCACTGCAGAAGACCAGGAGAACCTCGTTTTGCAGGTCTGTGCCTTGTACCTACATATTGACAGGCTCTCCCTGGAACTCTGGCCTCAAAGGTCCCACCTATTTGTGCCTTCTGTGTAACAACTTTTCTAAATGTACTTAGACAACAGCACCTCGCGAAAAATACTTGGATTTGAGACCAGAGACCCTACAGTAGCTGTGCAGACCAGAGCTGCCATAGCACTGACATTCTCACTGTCCAGAGAGCTAAGCACAGGCTAGCGCATCACTTAGCACCCAGGAAACATTACATTGCACATGAATAACAAGTAAGGATCACTAACTTGACTAGTAACTTTTCTTCCCAAGGGAAAAGCTGCAAGGCTTTCTCCTTGAGAGCATCCTGTATGCTCCAGGAGCTTCACTGCCCATGGCCATGCTCACAGGGCCCTCCACAGGTCATTTGTGCAGCTGGAGAAATCCTGAGGTTACAAGGCATACGTGGACTGCTACAGGGCAGCAGATGTGCACGTGCTCAGAGAACTGGGGTCCTGTGCTGGCTGGAAGAAATCAGTGTCTCCCAGTAATAGTGTCCCCTACCCAGGCTTCCACCTCCCCAGCCCCCCCTACCTGTAGGCACTGCTCCGGGCAGTCATCCAGCACCACATATTTGCGCTTCTGCCGGTCCTTGCGGATGTAGCTGAAGTGCAATGTGAGGACAGGGAAAACTCGCTCCAGGTCCTGCAGGAGACAGAAAACACCAGCTCTAGAAAGAGGGCGCAGCACTCAGTATACAGACTACATTAGTTTGCAACTGGCTGAAATGCGGCCATACAAGCACTTAATTTAGTAAGCCTTGAGTAGCCCTCCACAGCTGATAGCATTTGGGAGCCTGGTAGAATGGGCATAAATAAATAAATAGAAAATAAAGGTCACGAGCACTGAGGACAACAGTTAGTTTCAAGGCACAGAACAAAGCATTTCAAACAAAACACCTTTTCACGAAGGTATTTCAGAAGAATATCAAGCCACAAAGATTCAAGAGGTACAAGGGCAGGAAAAAAAAAAGGGTTGGAGCTTTTGGGGAAAACAGTATTAGAGAAACCTGTGAACATGTCTGTGCACACACTGAATATTAAAATCCTACCCTGAGGAAAAAGATTTCCAAACTCCCTTTCTAAAGAACCACAAAAGCAAAATAGGGCTGATAGTGCTAAAGCATGCACCTGGAGTGGATGGAAAACTGCCCACTGAGATACCAGTAGCTTTCTAAATGTTGCGCTAGGCTCAGCACTGCACTGTCTAAGAAAAAGTGCAATCCACGAACAGTCCTCCAAGGCCAGGGTGATATCCCAGTGAGGAACGGATGGGAAAGAGATTTCCATTTCATTTAGGCTCCTCTTGAGAAGTCTCTCATCTCTGCACGCTGGAACAAGTCCAGCCATTGTCTTTTTAACTCCAGGTTTGGAATAGAATTGATGCTGGCTTCTGCTGCATTATAACAGGTACTCTGAGCAATAGAGATGCTGTTAGATACACATGCATTGGATGGTAGAGTTGCTCAATCAATCAGGCTTTGCAGGAGCTAGGAAAAGACCTGCAGGGTACTCTTGACAGAAGCCCAACTCCAGAATGCTGGCCCACACAGGGAATAAGATGCCAAAGGCTCAGAGAGACATAACTCACCATCCTCTTCCAGTTCATCTCTGATGTCTCTACCTTCTGCAGGCATTTCAGCTCCAGCTTGTGGAGGACTCTGGCAGCCTTCAGTTCCACCTCAATCACATGCTTAGCTGTGACTCGCAGGAAGATCCAGTCTGGCTCCGGGTCCCCTTCACCTTCTATTTGGCTCACCAGCACTGGCTGGCAAAGGTCCACTGCCGAACAAGACACAGCACAGGTCAGTACACACAGCAGGTCTCAAGGCCTGCTTGGCCCAAGTCCTTAGAATTCCCACAATACTGGGCAGCACAATAAAGCTTCAGGGATATCACAATTTGATCCACCTATTCTATTGTCACCTAAGCCCTCAAACACAGCAGTGAAAGGACCTGCCTACCTTCTGGCTTCTCCTCTTCTTCCTCCCCCAGCATTAGCTCATCTGCCTCTTCTTCTCCTATCTGTTCTCCTTCTGCAGGTTCATCCAGCCGTACTTCAGGCTCTTCCTCCTTCTCAGTATCATCCAAAGGAGGAGAAGATTCCTTCTGGGATACTTGGGGTTTTCCTTGCTCTGGGTCAGAGCTCTCACTCTGCAAGTCCGTTGCAGCAGGTCTGCCTGCGATCTCATCTACAGAACGGCTACGGCAGATGATGGGTACTTGGTCATGCTCCTCCAGCTGTCTCTTGTACTGCAGCCAGTCAACGCCAAAGCGATCTCTGAAGCTGTCCAAGCGCTCCATCTCCTTCTGATGCTGTAGGACCAGGTCTGCAGAGAGAAAACTTGGGAAATATCAAAATATTCACCATGTCAGAGCACTTCTCTGACTGTGGGCAGCAGTTCAGGAGTTGTGTTACTGAGGAAGAAGACAAGCCTCACCAGTAGAGAGAGGTAAAGCCTGGGGCTCATGTTCTGTGTCACTGGGCTCCGAAATGCTCGCTCTGC
Organism: Numenius arquata; assembly: GCF_964106895.1. Taxonomy (NCBI): domain Eukaryota; kingdom Metazoa; phylum Chordata; class Aves; order Charadriiformes; family Scolopacidae; genus Numenius; species Numenius arquata. Next base: position 18,554,198 of record NC_133578.1, read on the forward strand.
GCACTTTGACTTTTCCCTGAAACAGACAGGATAAGAATAGTTGGGAAGCACCAGAACAACTAGAACAGCATCTGATGAGGGACTCTGCCAAGCTGAAGGGTTCGTGGCTGTTACAGCACAGAAGCACACCATGAAACATTTGTCATAGCATATCAAAACTGATGTTAAGCTCAGCCCCTTCCTAACACACAGCAGCGTAGAGGCTCAGCACCACACAGTCAGTACAAGAGCACATCCCACAGCAGGAGGCTTTCATGCCGAGGCAGCCCCTTCACCCAGCATGCCAGCTACATGCTTAAGAAGCTTTCTCAGTCCCAGACCTTGCTTTTCTTCCGAGGAAGCCTGACAGCCACGTTCTCCGCTGGCGACTGACTGTCGCTGAAGTCTGCAGCACAAGAACTGTCCAGAGCACTGCGGTCCAGTATGGTCTTCTCTGAGGTAGAAGTGTGGATGGACTGTGACACACTTTGCACAAGTCTTGGAAGGTGCTAAAGCCAAAAGAAGAGAACACTGCCTGCTGAGTGCAAAGCGGGGACAAGGTAACCAAGCCACCACTTAGGCTGACAACGTCCCTACCCCTCACGCCAAACTTTCACCACCTCAGTGGAAGTGGTGACAACAGGTCCTGCCTGGTTGACTGGACTGTTTATCACGACCACTCCAATTTTACTCAACCTCTGCCTTTCTTAAAAGCAGCAGTTGGGAAACTGACAACTGTTTGTTTTGCTGACACCTAATCCAAGTGTCAAGTGCCAGAGAGTACCTGAAAAGGAAACAGGCAAGGCTCCAAGTTCTGCAGGGCTACACAGGACAGAGTAAGTTACACTGGCCAGTCCCAACAATTACTAGGAATCAGCATGGACTGAGCCAAAACAAACTGTGTCAAAGAGTCAAGCCAGCCCATATTTAATGGGACACATGACAATGCAAAAACCTGCCAGAGTTTCACCCCCAAAGCCAGTAAGATGAGTTTACAGCAATTGTACTTACCATTAGGTCCGAGGAAGAGAGTGGCTCCCCATCCAAGAGGAACTGTAATTAGAGACCCATTTGCAGTCAGATTCCACTTGGCTGGCACATACTCAGGACAACATCTGCTGACTCCTATTCCCCTTCAGGCCACCCTAGGGTGGGGATCCCTGGCACAAAACTGCAAAGATTACCAGAAACAACCCTGTTCTCCTGCCTATCCATCATCACTCCTTCAGTTGTAGCTACCTGACCTAAGAGCATATAAGGCCAGAAGGGACCATTGTGGTTTTCCTGTTTACAGACTTTATGACTCCCAGAAAAGCATCCAAGACAGTTCGCGGAAGAGATACAATAGACTACTCTGCAACAACGCACGAATTCTTTTGAAAGGTACTCATTTTCACCTCAACGCTTGTACCCTACTTCTAGCCTGAGTCTCCCTTGCTTCCAGTAACTTGAGCTCAGTGAAACCGTGTTCCAAGATGCAGTTTGAAGACAATGAATCCAGCCATTTGCCACTAACCTGAAGGGCAGAGCAGCTCTGGAATACCTCTGACCCTTAGCAAGCAAGTTTACTTTGCTAAATTGCCAGAATGCTGTCTTTGCTGGCTTCTTTATTTAAAATCACATTACCAAGAACTGACCTAAGCATTGGAGTGCAAGGGAAACCTTGATGGACACCTAGCTGAGAGCAGAGCGATGGGGAGAAAGAAAGAGGTGGCCATGGCTGCCAAAGGACAATGAAATTAGGCAAGGTGGGCCAAGACGGTGACTTCCTTCTTTGCAAAGTCCAGCTACACAGTCACTATCTAGCAGGAACGGGGTAAAGTTTTGGGACCATCAGTAAGCAAAACTGATGAAGTAGACAGTGAAGATCATTAAGATCTGAGGTCTTGCAAACTTGAGATCAGCATTCAACTCTGTCTGCCCTGGACAGCACACCACATCAAAATTTAAGGATAAACTACTCTATCTGGAAAAAACACCACCATAAAACAATCACCACTGTTACACCACTGGAATAAGTTTTCAAGTTTATGAAATTCTTTCCCTTCATTTTTCCCTGAGCATCAGAACATCCTACACCTTCAACAGCAGGGGCAGAAGGCATGTGGCTAATACTCACATTGGAGGAGGCTGCCCTGGGAGAGACATGTGCAAGGGTTGCAGATCGGTGGTTTTGATGGAACCATAATGGGTTTCCCTTTAAATGCAGCTGGGTGGGAGAAATAGAGAAATTGTTATTAGAAACAATATTCTACATCCCAACTTAACCTGCCTGCAGGCTTCAGGCTTTCTCTCTTGAGAAGTGTTGAGAGAAGAGTCCTTTGCAGGCTATCTTCCTTTACAAGCACTACAGTGACTGCAGTTATCCTCCTTCAGACTTCTCTCAACACACAAATCCATAACAGGATCAAGGGAGGATCTTTACTGAACTTGATGGTGTTAAAATCGGGAAGGGGAGCAAGGAGGTGGGGATGAATACATGGAAAAAGGTTTAGCTTTAGCAGGGGTCACCAAAACCGAAGGTGTCTCTCCAAGGCTCTCCCTACAGCTTCACACATTAAAACTAAACGTTCAAGAGTTGAATTGATCTTTCAAAACTCTCTCCTTACCACACAGTCTCCGCCTTGCACCCCCTGATCATGACATCTCTAATCTACAAATCCATCAGGCTTTGTGCTTACTTTTTTTACATAGTGCAGAGTGGACAATGGTGCCAACTGGGCATGTTCCAGCAGCAGGTTATAGGCCACATCCAGGTGCTGCAGATTCACTAGCTGTTCGACCCCTGCAAACACAGCAGGAAGCCATCAGCACCCTAGAAGATGTCACTCAGGAACCTCCCACCTACCCCTCTCCCCCAAAATTTAACCCTAATGAAAATAGCTGTGCCCAAGATTTCAAGTTCTGCTCCTCAAGGAAGAAAGAACGGCCTCAAACTCAGAAATGCTCCTCCCTTGTGGGCTCACCATTAATGCTGTCAAGTTCATTGTTGCGCAGAATCAGAGTCACCAGCTTGGATCGGCTGAAGATGCCAAGGTTTGGCACCTTGGACAGGAAGTTATAAGCCAGATTGAGGTACTCTAGTTCTGTAAGGGTCTGTTCAGAGAGAAAAGCAGCAGTGGATCAATTGGGACCTTAGCTTGAAGCCTGACACTGGACTCAAGACAGGGCACGAGCTCCTACCCTTCTCTCCATCCCACCTACATCACCCAACAAGTAAGTTTCTCAAGGCTATTTCTGCAGCGAGACTTTGACATTCTCATTTGGAATGGTTTGTCTAGAGTCACTCAGCAAGATCTAACTGCTTTACAAAATTTGCTAGGAGCAGCTTTCTCCTTCCTCATCAGCTTCAATGGGGTACAGAAAGGGACTGAACCCCCTGCCTCAGCAAAAGGTCTGAACTACCAAAAGAAGCCCTTTCTTACCTTTCCAGACACGATGGTGAATGAAATATTGTGAGCCCCACCAACTCCACGAAAAGCTGTTTCTTTGCTTCTCTTAAAAGAAGCAGATCTAGCATGGATTTCAGTGCCATTCCCCAGAGATGCACATGCCACTGTGATGAACTACCAACTTTCTAAAGTAACTGACAGGAGATTTCTGAGAGCGAGAAGGAAATGCTACTGGCAGTCTGGACAAACCAAACAGAAGACTCCACAGCCCCATGCCTGACTACACAATTCCCACCTGCTGCACACCTCCAATTTCTTTTGTTATACTTCACGTAGCAGGCACATGGTCAACAATTACAGCACTTTAACAGCATCCTCTCCATCCGATGGAACTCCAGTGCTCAGCCTAAGATACTCACCGATAAATAGTGCTCACAATCCCGGATCTTGTTGTGACTCAAATCCAAGACTCTCAGAGCATTCAGTAATTGCTGAAGGACAAAAAGATACTAGATCAGATCCTACAAATGTCTCCACTGCAGCATGGAAACCCTGTCCTGCTGGGAAAGGCCATAAAAATTAACTATGCCCACTCCCTCCCACCCAGACCTATCAGCGTCAGTAAAGGAGTGCCCAGTTCTTAGCCACGATCATCTCCTCTCTTCCCCTCAGTCATGCAGGAAGGATGCCCCACTCACCAGTGAATCATCCAAGGCAGTGATCGAGTTATAGCTGAAGTTCACCATCTGCAATTCCAACCACGGAAGAGCACAGCTCAGATCTCCACCACACGCTGAAATGATTTCCTAGGAAGAAGTGAGGAGACATTCCTTGGTGAGTACTAGCTGGTACAGTAACAGCAGATGGACACAGGAGAACAGGTTGTCTAGAAGAAGGCTGGCACATTGTGCCTTACGGACCCTGCCTCGCCTAGAGTGGCAATGACTCTCATGTCACTGATTCAAGTATTTGGAGGTGGTGGTAATTCAATGGCTAGATATTTAGAAAGACAGCAAGATGCTTTTGCTTCTTTTGCTTTTGCCTCACGCTAACAAAACCTTTTTCAGACCTCCATCAAAGCAGAAGATAGATACACATGCCCTGGCCAAACAGCTTGTGCTCTGGCAGACAAAAGAAGCTCTCAAAGCACTCCCTGCCAGCAGCCCCTGTTCCCCAGCAGGCAGCTGCTTCTATGCCACAGACAGAAGCCCAGAGCCCCATGGCTAGCACAGCCCACGCTACTCAGTTTGCCGCTGCTGGAGCTTGCCTTCGTGTCTCAGAAACCTGCCAGGCACCAGTACAGATAAGGCCCTGACAATCAGCTCTAATTTAAGACTGCTGAGGTTACAATGAAATAAACCTCGATCAGCTGCAGGCCTTTGAATGTGGAAACGGCCAGAGACACAGAACAGTCAGACCTCACCGATACAAATATTGGCTGGAGCCAGAAGTTCTCAAGCAGCTAAAAAGGAGACTACAGAGCACGTGTGTATCCAACCAGGGAATACTTCAACACTGCTTGAGTCAGGAGTCAGACCCCAGAACAGTGAAGGGAGAAAAAGCCATATACAACATGGATTGATGTTTAAGACCATCTCTTACATCTCCCCTGCATGAAAGGCTGTCTTAATCCTAGTCTTTCTCCTGCAATTTCCCCCATGAGCTGTGTAGAGACACTCACCTCCAGCGTACTGATACATTTGCAACAGGTTAGAGATTCCAGCTGAGAATAAACAAATCGCAGTCCCCGGAGGCAGTGCGGAGGGACAGACCTCAACTGCAGCAGTGACGAGAAAGTAAGGACAACATACATCAAAATATTACAGTGTAAGAGCAGCTGCCATCCCCGGCCCATCTCTGCAAGGGATCTCCTGTTTCCCCGCTGGAGGCTCCCTCCCTAACACTCCAGCCTTTGCTCACATCCAAGCTTTACCCCAAGCAAGTGTTGCAGGAGTTTAGATGTAGCCTTCTAGGAAATCCACAAAAGCCTACCCAGTTTGCAGGAGTAGAGGCATTCTGCAACCCCAAAACTAAGTCAAGAAAAGCCAGACTGCAAGACTCGAAGCCAGTTCTGTCTCCTATACTTACTTCCAGATGCCGGAGGGACTTGAAAGGGAAGATCTTCACAGCAGATTGCAAAACACAGTTTGGAACATGAACGAGCTAGAGAAATCAGAAAAGAAGTCTCATGTCAAGCTTGATTTGTGCTGCAATACCACCCTCCTGATGCACTGACTGCAGCACCTTGAAAAGGCGTCCCCCCCCCAGCTCAAGTGTTCACTAACAAGCTCTTCCCTGATGCTGGCATCAGCACTTTCTCCTGGCCCCGTATTTCAATAGAGGCCAAAGAGAAAAGCATGTTAGCCAGCACAAGACCACGGTCTGCCAGACCATAGAGCTCCTTGTCTTCTCCCCTGCCCACGCGGCCTCACCACTTTCAGAACCACAGGAAGATCTGACAGCTGGATTCCTCATCAGCCACCACTAACAAATCTGCTAAATAAAGACAAATCTAACTGCTGGAGCTATGTTTATTGAGCAACTGAGCTGACCTCACACCAACTGGTGGGAGGTGTGCATGTGCATTTCACTAGAACAGGCCAAATAAGGCAAATCACAAGCAGATACAATGGAAAACAGAGTTGGTCTCCAAGACACTGTTAGCATTAGACTGAGGTACCTGCAAACCTCTTCTCTGCATTCTGTAGTGCAGCCACAGGCTGTTTCACCACAGGGTACTTAGGCTGTGTTCACATACCATAAAAGCAGCTTGTGAAACCCAGCTTTTTATGCTTTCTGTGGACAGTACATAAACAGTATTTCAGACAAAGCAGGTAATGAAGTAGTTAACACTTCCACTGCGGACACCTGCATACAACTGGAGACACCATCTCTACCAGCTACATCCACGTTCACGCAGAAGTGACTCATCAGGTGCAGAACAGACATCCCAAGGCCTCGTCACCACTACCGCTTCCACAGATACAGCCCTGGTGGTGATGAATCACTGCCCATTGCCTGCCAGCTCTAACGCAGCATGCTGAATAGGACCATTTGTAGGGGAAGCTTGCACTGAGAAGCTCTGATGATCAGATTTAGCCAAGTTTATTTCAGATGCGATCCTTGTTCTGTGTCCTGATCGCCTCCTCTCCCTCCACTGCCTTAAGAATCTGATCAGGCTGATATAAATTATTAGTTTCTCCAAGTTACCGCACCACAATGGGTAGCTTCCCCTTCCTTACAGGCTTTCCACAACATCCTCCTGACTGCAGCGTCCTTCCCTTCCTCCTCCTGCAGGGGACCCACATTTCTCCACAGGCTCTGGGCCCCACTCCAGTCTCTACCCTGAGCACACTGCTACAAAACCCTCCAAACAACGTTTAGATAATCTCTCCTATCTGTCTCATATGGAAAACTTTTAAAGACATCACAGGCCGCAGTGCTCAACCACAACACCTCCTGAGCACCACTGTGGAACCTAAGAACAGTTTCTAATTCCTCTTCCAGGCCCATTTCACCTCTACTACCCTCCTAGGTGTGCTCCAGTGCCAAGTATAGTCATGTGCAGCCTCGTAACACATGCCACCTTTCAAAAAGCCCTCTGAAGAATCCCTAGCTCCATACTTTTATCTTTATTACCACCTTCTTAAAAATTAATGAGAACACCTTACTAGCAATGTCCCATGCTGTGAAACAAATCAACCAGAACCACTGCCCAGACAGGAGCATGTAAGATTTAGAAATAAGCAGCAGAAGGTCTCAGAGCAGTGGACGTATACACCATCAAACTGCTCTGCTCAAATACCCTGGCTCTGCTGCCTTGTGCGGGTCAATCATCACCCAGGGAGCACTCAGCTGTGCTCAGCTGCCAGATACTGCCCGAATTGCTCAAGAATTTCGGGAAATAATCATTTTCCCCAACAATGTCATCACCTTATCAAGGTCAGAACACAACTAACCCCTGCTGCCCCTGTTTTTAACTCTGAAAAACTTTCTGCTGAGTTGCACGGCTGTTCCTAGGTGAAGTGGCTACACGCTATCATGCTGAACTATGGCTCCATGTAACAGCCCTCCAAGAGCTACCCAACCTACATAGCATGCATGTAAGAAGGGGAAGAACGGGTACCAAATGAGGCCACTCTGAAGCAGGCAGGTGTGCCTGCCACCTCCGCTGCCCGGCCTCGCAGTACCCCTTGGCCCCTCGCATCCCCGGCCGCGGTAGGTACGGACCTTCAGGGAGTGCGTCTTCTGCAGGACATCGAAGAGGAACTGCGCCTGGAGGATGGCGGCGGTCTCGGCGGGGTGCGAGGGCAGGGCCACGAAGCCCCGGTTCTGGTTGCGGGAGCCCAGGTGCTGCTCGAAGACCTGCGTGAGGTGCTGCAGGGTGGGGGTGAGCAGCGTCAGCGTGCTGGAGCCGTCCAGGACCAGGTCCCCTGCAGGGAAGGGGAAGGACGGGGCGGACCGTGAGCGCTGCTGCCCCTCCAACACCGGCGCCTTCACCCCGGCCCGGCGGGGCCCGTCACTCACCCGCGTCCTGCAGCAGCCGCGCCAAGCCGTGCACCAGCGTCTCCGCCGCCGCCGCCATCTGCAGGGAGGGGAGAGGTGGAGGCGGCGGAGGCCGAGGTGACCGCGGCCCGGCTCGGCACGGCCCGGCCCGCCTGGTCCCGTGCCGCCGCCGGCCCCTCTCACTTCCGCGTTACCACAGAGACGCGCCCTTCCGCCGCACCAGCGAGGCGGCCGCCGCGGCTAGAGCGCCGCCGCTTACATCCGGTTGCCATGGAGCCCGCCCCAGCGTCCCCCTCCCGCCCGGCGGGGCCCGCGCCCCCCGGCCCCCGCCCCGCCGCCGCCGCCGCCGGCGGGGGAGCGCCCGCCCCACCGGTAAGCGGCGGCGGCCCGGGGAGGGGGCGACGGGCCCGCCCTGCGCAGGGCCGGCGGGAGGAGGCCGGGGCGGCAGCGCCGCCCGCCGCCGTCGCGGCGCGGCGCGGCACGTGTCGGGCGGAGCGCGGTGGCGGGGCCGGGGCGCGGCGCGGCGGCGGCGGGCGGCTCTGCTTCTCCGGCGGTGCGAGGTACGGGCCGGGCGGGGGGGGCTGAGGGGAGGAGGGAGGGGGTTCTGGGGTTTGCCCCCCCTCCGCTGCCACCGGCCGCGGCAGCCCACGGCCCCCGCGGACACGCGTGGCGGGAGCCGCTGCCCCGCAGAGCCCGGGGCAGCCCCGGCTGGCCGCCCTCTCCACGGCCCCGTGTGCGGGGCGCTGCGATGCTGCACTGTGCGGGGTTGCTGCGGGAGGCATGGCACGGCACGGCGTGGCATGGTGCAGGGCGATGCACGGCATGGGGCATGGTGATGCATGGCACGGGGCATGGGACACGGGGCATGGCATGGGACACGGGGCACGGCATGGGACGTGGTGCACGGCACAGCAGGCAGCGCAGTCCCCGGCACGGCGCGGTGCCCCGTGCTGGATGCTGCACGGCGCGTTGTGGTCCCACGCACGGCGCGGCGAGGGTTGCAGAGCGCGGTGCGTGGTGCAGTGCACCCCCGGAGCCTGCCTACGTCCCTCCGCCCCCACGGCTGTGCGTGTGGCTGTCAGAGCCGTCCCTACGTCCGGTGGAGGGGTGTCTCCTTGTCACTGTCTGGTGCTGGTGCTCCGTTCTGGAGTGGGTTTTGTGCCCGTGTGTTTGTGTGTGTGTGTCGGCCGTGTGAGCTCTGTCCCGTCCGGCACCTCTGTGAAGGGCCTGTGAAGGGAGAGCCAGGGGATGCGGAGCAGGTCCTTGAGAAGTGCAGGGCTGTGGTGGCTTTTCCAGGCTAGTGCAGTAGGGTCTAGGATTCACTGAAATATTTAAGCCTTATAAAATACTTCTGTATTCTTAGTTTCAGTGTAGCCATGTGGCAGAGATCCACAGGTTAAACCCTTCATGCCTGAAAACTTTGTGTGTTTACTGTCTTATGTGTTGTCTTTTCATTCTGGTGTGTATGTGCCCCCGTTCCTCTGCCGTGGCAGGGGAGAAGTAGGGGCTGCGCAGCCCACTCCCCTTTCCTTCGGCTTTGAGGCTGTGGCTGTCACAGCAGCATCCAAATGCTTCGTTGTACGCAGCAGCCCCCTTCCTGCTCCTCTCCTCCATGGACAGGCTTGTCAGTATGTCTTCCCAGGAAAATCTTCCCAGGCCTCTAATCCTTCTCCTTTTTGAGCTCTTCCTGTCTGTGTCTATCAGCCAGTCTCTTCTTCTCCTCTATCCCCAAACCAGCTTGGCCCCTCTGGCTTTATCCCTATCTTAACGTCCACTCCTTGTCTAGACACTTCACGGCTAAATTATTCTTAGCCTGATGGCCAGGGGATTAGGGAAGAGCTGAGGAGAAGGATGCAGGGCCTGATGCCTGTCTCCACGCAGCCCCTTGCTCGTGGAGATGGGACAAACTGCTGGAGCCCTCCCGGCTCATCTTTACTGCAAAGGGGCAGCATGAACTGCTCCCCTCTGCCTCTCAAAGACCTGCCAGATGCATTTTTCTCAGCAAAACAGGAAAGCTCCTGCCCTGGCACTGTGAAGCAGCCTTTGGGGTCAGAGGAAGCCCCTCTGGAGTCCCTGTTAGCAACATGTGGGAGATGCCATAGCTGCCAGCATCACAGGGACATGCCTGCTCGCTTTCCTTCAGCGCTCCTTTAGCCTAGATGGTCGGTACGAAGCGCGGTGATTTAGGTGAGCCAGTTCTGTTTACTGACGTGTGTGCGGAGAGAGCAGGGAGGTGTGAGTGTGCGCAGGTTGGCAGGCTGTGGATTTTTCTGGCCTCCCTTCGAATCTGGCCTGCTGGCATGACGCTTCTATTACTGAAAATTACTTCTAGCGGGAATGCTGAATCACGTACTCCTGACAAACAGGAGATACAGTGGGATGAAGGTATCATTCATTCAGTTTTCTTTATTGTTGGGTTTTTTTTCTTTCCCCTTTTGTCTTGCGTTCTTCTTATGGCAGCCCAGGCAGTGATGCCAGCAGGCTGGGTACTTTAGCATGATGCTCATTAGCAGAATTCTCCTTGATATTCATTTTAAGTTTCTCTTTTAAATTTTAACCCACTTCTAAGTCTCTTTGTGCTGAAAAAAAAAATAAATAATTTTTAGTCGTGTTTTACACCCTTGAGATCTTTCCAGACTGCTGGCTTGTCCCCTCCCCATCTTAGTCATCTCATGTTGCGCTAGACAAATTTAGCTCCTAACCTTTCCTTATAAATCAATCCCTCTGGCCTACTGGCAATTTTTTGTGGCTCTTCTCTGAACTCCGTCTGTTGTGGGTAATAGAAAATCCAGGCCAGATCCGCGTAGGTGTCCGTCCAGCCTTTCTCCCAGAGGTTGCGCAGAGTAAGGGGCAAGTGGCCTCTAGTGGCCAGCCATCAATTAGTGCACCGAAAGGGAGCACCAGTGCTCCCAGGCCATGGGCTCTTCCTTCTCCAGAAAGCAGGAGAGCCCTAGGGTTAGGATCAGAGAATGGAGAATGCACCTCCCATCCTCACCCCCTTCTCGCACCCAGAGATGGAGACCCCTCTGGCAGCTCGGTCCCCAAGCCCTGCCGGCTCGGGGTGCCCAGGAATCACATCCCGATTGCACATGATTATGGGCGGGGGATTGACGGAAACCCCGTGGGCACCTCACAGTCCCTCTGAAATTTCAAAGCAAGTCCCAAGGGCTCTCTTATTTTACTGCTAGTACAACTTTCTTGCTTTTAGCTGTTCAGCAGTGTCATTAGAGTGACATATTTTCATCATATTTCAGAATATGCTGCTTCGGTGGGTAAAGAAAGATTAAGTGCTGGATTTTCCCTCCCTTTTAACTTCGTTTAGGCAGTCAGTCAGGCTGTAGTTTTAAACTCAGTGTAACACCTTGCAAAGCTGGAGCCAGCAGAATTTGTTGCATCCAGCAGTTCTCCTGGCTGTGGGTTTCCTCCTGCCTGGAGCACGGATGCCCCTGCGAGCCTCTGCCTTGCTCCAGACAAACCTGGGCTTGACCTGAAACAAAGCACATTGTTTTTGCTTCACAACATTGCTGATAGTTTGCAGTTTCCTTTGGAGGCCCCACAAGGCACATTAGTGGCACCGAGTTGGAGCTGAGCATTTTTTTTTTTGTTAAATTACCTTTACTGTTTTTCTAGTTTTCAGGGATTCTGCCACTACAGGAGCCGCCATCCAAAGCCCCATTGTCATTTTATTATATATTGTATATTATTTATTACAAAGTAGTAGTGCTTGCAACACGTTTTTGTAGGCAGTCTGTAGCTGTGGATGTTATGTCCCTTACAAATACTCAATCCTTTCTTTAACAGTCGTGGTGCCATGGCCTTGCAGGACTGCAGAGCCAGGTAGCCAGGTTCCCTTGCCAACTCTTCCCACTGGAATAAAGCGTTCCCTGCCTTCAGTTTCAAATGTGCTGCTGTTTGCTTTCATGGAATGATACCCTCTTCTTGAGTTAAATGTGAAAGGAAATAAAAGCCATGTATTACCCTTTTCTCTACCATGTCTCCTACTAAAAAGCAGCTCCGTCTCTGCTTACAGATGATTTCCAGACCTTTCTCCCTTTTCTGCTTTCTCTCAGGGAACCCTTTTGCTCTATCTTGCTTGGAAAACAGGGTGTAAAGTTGAAGATTGCAGCTTAAGATCTACAGAGTGGATTGTGTATTTTCATTCTTTTTTGGCCTGTTCCTTGCGGCCTGAACTCTGCATTTGCATTTTAGACGTCTGTCTTGGCAGCGTATTTCTCTTGAGCTGTTCTCATCGAGGAATTCAGTTACTGAGGAGTTCAATGAGGTGTGTTTGAGGGGTTTCTTCCATTAAATTTTGCCTTGCTCCTTATAGAGGAAGGTGGACCAAGGGAGCATGCTTCATCAGTGGTCGGATTAGCTCCTCAAAAACTTGCCTTACAGATGGCCCTGGGGTTTTTGGTTTGAATAAGCTCTTCAGGTAGGCAGAGTAAGCAAAGACTGTAGTAGCACCTTCTGGAGATCTTCAAAGGTAAAAGGAAGGATGGTGAAGTGGCCTTACTGGTGTCACCTTTAGACTATCTGTTTTAGTGGCCTGTCTTGAACAGTGGCCCATACTAGGTACTTCAGATGGGGTAGTGAGAAACCCCTCAGCAGATCACGGGGATATAACCAATAATACTTCTTCCAAAGCTTTAATAGCTGGAGAATAGCTTGTTCTGAAAGATGGGTTTAACTTCTATTAGTTTTCTTTGTCATAAATACGATAACTTGTTACCCAGAGAGATGGCCAAGCTATCCTCTGACTTTGCAGTTTTTTCCTCCTTGATGACATCACTGACAAAAATGTTTTCTTTTGCCAGTTTTGAATTAATTTGTATTCTACTCTTGTAGTTTTAACAAATGTCTCTTTTCTTGTGCTGAGATGAGAACACTTTGCATATCCCTGTGTCCAAAGCGCTGTGCATGTGCTTACATCTTCTCTCCTTCTCAGTATGAGTTCAGATGAGGTTCTCGAGATCGGTATCTTCCCAATGCCGGTCTCGGTGACATCTCCAATTCTTCCTGGGGTGCAGCCCATGCTGAGCTCAGCCTGCACTGTTGCTGTAGATGATAGGACTACAGCTGTTTCTGTGTTGGTCTCCATCCCACTCCTTGTCAACTGTGGCACCTCATTGCCTTCTTCACTTGCCTTTTGAGCAGAGCACTCCCTGGGGCTGCCCACAGGGTCTTCTGTGTCCCTTAGCGATGCTGGTGCAGACAGGGCACAGATCTGCAGCCTGAAGATTGGCCTCTTTCCCCGTAACATGTGTTGTTTTGTGTTTGGTGTCTGAATGCTGAACTGTTGTTTGTCCTTGTGCCATCTCTCTGGCCTGCACAGATCCCTCTGAGGTTCCTTCTGGCCATTTTGGGACCTGCCCAATTAAAGCTAGGTGGCACAGGACCACTCTGCTGCCTGCTCCTGGCATGCCCTCCCAGCACCCGATCTATCCAACTTTATCCTTCCTCAGCGGTCAGTCTTCCCCAGCTGTGCACAGATGTGCTGGTGCAGAAGTGGCTGAGCAGTAACCCTTTCCTCCTCTTGCACAGCCTGTGCAGGAGCCGCACGTAGCTGCTCTCTCAGTCGGCCCCTGCACCCTCCAGGCAGCAGGTCCTTCGGAGGAGGATCTCAAGGTCCCACCTGCCCTTGAACTGTTGGAGACGGTGCACAAAGCAGCGCGGGCTGGGCCATTCTCGCCCCCTCGCCGCAGTGTGCCAGGGGACAGGCATGTCCTAGGATGCTGGGGAGGTTCCCCAAGGGCCGGTGAGGTGACCTCTCCTGGTTAGGAGCCAGGGGGGTTGAGGGCAGTGGCCAGCAGTCTCCTACGACATTCCCTTGTCCTGCCCTCTCTCCACAGGTTATGCCACTCTCCAGGTTTGCTGGGTGCCTGCCGGTGAAAGAGAAGGGTTGATATTTTGCCCAGGCCCTTAGGTCCTGAAAACCAAAATGGCAGCTGGAGAGTCCCCTCCCGTAGGAGATGTCTTCATCGACCTGCAGCAGGTGAGGTGGGAATCCAGCAGGAGCGGGGCTGTCTCTTCCCCGGGGACGGTGCTCCTGCCAGGCTGAGTGCGGGACCCGTGTCCTGGCAGCCAGTAGGAGACACAGCCTCCATTCACCGGGGAGAGGTCTGCACAAAGGGTGCCCCAAGGCTGCCCACGAGCCCACACCCACTCGCCACGCAGACAGCAAACTGTGGTTCAGAAAAGGCCAGAGGCTGCTCCGTGGGGTCTTTGTGCCTTCGCATGCCGTGGGGTGGGGTAGGCAAACGGCAGGAGAAGCTGGGCAGCTTGCAATTAGGCTCTCCCCATTTAGGCTGGGCTTGGGACACCCATGCTAAGGTGAGAGGAGAAGCAGTCTCGCCCACAGACACGAAGCTGCTCCCGGCGCACAGCTGGGAACAGCTGGGGGATCCTAGGAGAGGCACAACTCGGCTAAAGCCGCCTTGCTCCCTCTTTCCGCCCAGCACAGACAGATTTGTCACGGTTGGGCCTCCTCCCGTTTCCATGGAAACACGGGAGTCCACAACAGCTCCGCGCTGGCATTTCGGCTATATTGACAGAAAATTTTACCAGCTGCAGCTGCTTGGGAGGCAGAAAGGACAGGAGTCACCTGGCGATGCTCTTCTCGAAGCGTCTCCACCAGCAAAAAGGCAGAGAAGCATCCATAGCCTGAAACGGGAGGAAAACAGGCAGAAAAGCCTGAAGAAGGCATGCCACAGAGGAACGGGGGGCCCTAGGAGTGCAGAGGGGAGGTGGGAAGGCACAGGGTGGTCACTGAGCCAAGGGCAGCTCACCAGAGCAGGGATGCTCTTTCCCAGGGGGAAATAGGGAGAAGGTCTAAGAAAGAGGGGGATGGCAGACTGGGAAAAGGGAAGGCCAGAGGGCAACAGTTAGATGTGAGGGGAGAGAAATTCCAGCTAAACGTGAGCTACACGTCTCCGCTGGTAGGAAAGACCAGACACTGACATAGTCCCTTGATACCTGCCGCTCGAGGGAGGTGTGGAGGACCACTAAGGTATCTCAGCAGAGTGTAGCTTGGAGGCTTGCTGGTCCATTCTGGTTCTTGGTTTTGAGCGAAACTGTGCCTCTAAGTGAGAAACTATGCCTCAGCCCTGTCGTGTGGAGCCTGCTGCTCCTCAGCAAGCCCAGCACTGTTTGCAGGGCACGAGGATCCAGAGGGCTGTAGGGGTCTGCAGTGTTTGATTCTTGTCTGGCGATTTCTGTGCAGGGCAGAGATCGCGCAGAGAAAGCCTCTCCTGGTGCCGAGGACGATGAGGACTTGGATAAGACTTTGTCAATCGAGAGATTTGGGGACCTGATAAGCAAGTCAGCATCAAGCAATCTGGAGAAGCAAAGACGCAGCTACAGTGAGAGAGATTTTGAATGTATGTAGGTTTGAACCATTGTACCTACTTTCACCCTCGCCACCAACCCTCGCTCAGCCCCACATGCTCCTCAGCCTTGTGCCAGGTCCCTGCAGATCTCATTAGTCTGCTATTCACTTCCTCCCTTCAGAGCATTCCCAAAGTGCTACGTACACCCAGTTTAGCACCAGTGCCCATGGCCTCTTCCCAATCTGTTCCCTGTTTTCCCCATCCCCAGTGGCGTAGCTACTGCCCAGCCCAGGGTGTTTGCTCACCTCCTCGCCCAGTGTCAGGGACCTCTGTGGCCACTTCCTCCTCGTTGAAATTTCCAGTTTGAAACTATTTTTTCTTCCATATGGCTGCAAAGAAACATCCAAATATGGCCAGAAGCCAGGCTGTCCTCCCCAGTCTGAAAGCAGATGGCTCCAGTCAGACATGCCTGTGTATTTCGGAATAGCAACCGTGAAACCATCAAGCTTATCTGCTCAAAGAAAGGACTGCAAAATAAAAATGGGGTGTGAATTTAAAATGCTGTAGCTATCTCACCTGAACTCCTCTGATCAGCACATTTATTCCTCTAACTGCCCTTCCACCATGAAGGCAACCAGTCTGCCCAAACTCACTTTGGCTGTAAAATGAGAGTGTGCCCACAACAGTGGCCGTAAGCTATTGCCTGGTGTAGGTGGGTCGCACTGGCTTGTAGTAACAGCAGCAAAGGGCAGGAAGAAAGGTCCCCCAGCCAGCAGCCTGCTTGTGTGGTAGACAAGTAGCAATGGTTGGGAGAGTTTCCCACGCTCTGGCTCTCCACGGTCAGATACTGCTTATTTTCCATCTTAGCTTTGATGGGACACCACCTAGGAACAGTATGTTCCAAGTATATCACCAGGCTGTTTTCTGCTTGGCCATTCATTTCCAATGGCTGTTGTAAAAGTTTGCTGATAAAAGTCTATGACTGTAGTGCACCGCAGCTGCTACTTTCTGCTTGTGTCATTTCTCTACAGAGGCTCCATTCAAATAGCACTTTCCACCTGAGCACAGAGTCACTCGCGCACATGGCTGCAAGCTGCTAATAGCTTTGCTGTGGATTGAATACCTGTTCTGTGCTGGTAGGACTTACCTGCTCTGAAGCTCCACCTGTGCGCACAGGTGTGTGGGCTGGTCTGGAGCACACGGACAATCTGCTTGAGCATGCATGGCAGAAGCTGCTTTGAAAATTTAACTAGAGATTTATACTATTTGGGTTTTTTTTTTCCTTCTTAATAGGAGAGTCTTTTTTTTTCCCTTTGTCAGAATCAAGCTTGTTTTTCTCTGAGCTCCTGACATATGCCTGTTATAGAATCATAGAATGGTTCGGGTTGGAATGGACCTTAAAGATCATCTAGTTCCAACCCCCCTGCCACGGGCAGGGACACCTCCCACTAGAGCAGGTTGCTCAAAGCCCCATCCAGCCTGGCCTTGAACACTTCCAGGGATGGGGCATCCACAACTTCTCTGGGCAACCCGTTCCAGTGTCTCACCACCCTCACAGTAAAGAATTTCTTCCTAATATCTAATCTAAATCTCCCCTCTTTCAGTTTAAAACCGTTACCCCTCATCCTATTGCTACACTTCCTGATAAAGAGTCCTTCCCCATCTCTCCTGTAGGCCTCCTTTAGGTACTGGAAGGCATTATCTAGGACTAGTTGTCTAGAACTACGTCAACCCTGGTTATCAGAAGTTTTATGCAGTTCGTATTCATAAATCTGGAAGGTCTGGTTAGGTCATTAGGCTTTGAAAGATAATATATGAGCCCATGGAGGTGAATGCTCTCTGGGTTTAGAAATGTTTCCTGCCCTATTCAAAGCCAGGAATTCCTAATATGTAGGCTCTTCCTTCTGGGCTCCCTATTCAAATTACTTTTTCATATCTCTTGTATCAAGTTCACTGAGAAGTGAAATCAAACATCTAGGACACTGGTTTGGCAATAACTTTCTGTACAGGCAGGCAGTGCAAGGAAGGGAGCAGGGAAGGAGGGCAGGGGCTGGCCACACAGGAGTTGCAAGAGGACAGGGAGGAAGAAGAGGGAGGCATGAAGCCTTTTGTGTTTGGGAGAGGTATGTTTTTCCCACCTCCAGGCCACCTCTGTGGAGACGTGATCAGTTGACACAAGGAGTGCTGAGTGCAGGGGTGAAGAGCAGGGCCACGCTTTCCTGCACCAGATGAGCCACTTATCCTTCCCTGCAGCCCAAGGCTTTGGTTTCCTTCTGATCCAAAATGTGAACGTTTCTGTCTTGGGCTGATGGGAACGAGCCAGAAGGGAAACGTGGGGCATGTCCTCACCAGCAGCTTTGTGCTGTAGAAGGAGCAACGAGTGTACAGTTGGGGCCTTCTTTGCTTGAGAAATTTATGGCTGGCCTGTCTGTGGCACGCAGAGCAGCTCTACGGCGAGGTAGCAGTGGGGCAGCAGGGCCCTTCTGCCAAAACCTGTGAGTGAAACAGGGTACATCCAGTTAAGTCAAAGAACTAGAAGACACTTGGGAGGGAAAAGTCTATGTTTATAAATAGAGCCCAAACTCTTTCCAGTTTGCAGATGTCTGACCATTCCTAATCTCCTCTAATCTTGCCACAAGCCTCTCCGGCTGAACCAGAGGAGTGTGTGAAATATCCCTGCTGTTCCCAAGGGGGGAAACAAGGGAGAAAAGACTTGAGAAACCAAAGGAAAGGAAACATGACAGCAGAACAATGAACCTGCCTGGCTCTCCCAGGGAGAAGGTTACAGCTTCCATTGAAAACGTCCTTTGAAGGTGGTTTTCACTATAAACAGATTTTGCTGCCATGTCACAGGAAAGCTGGGAAGGAACCAAATCAAAACAGACTGGAAACAATTCCTCAGGAAGAGCTGCTGAGCAAAACCCCCTTGCGAAGTGGCTGGTGCCCCCGTGATTTTGCTGCTCCGGGTGCAGCCCCAGGATCTGTGCATCCTGCAGACTGTCTATGGGAGGCTTTGTGCCTGCAGATAGACCTTGCAGGAATGGCTTTCTTCTCTCTTGCAGGGAGATGCTGAGCTTACCCTGTTCCCTGCGTAGTGCCTTATCGTTGTTTTTGAGTGAAGGCTCAGAAATGCCATTAATTTCTTCTCACTCTGTAATTCCCACGACACCCAGGTCAAGCCTGTATGAATTTCTCTTTGTAGATCAGTTTAAAGAAAAGTCATTCTGCCCTGTTTCTTACCCTGGTTTTTAAAAGACAGCCTCCTAATTGAACCTGCATTTCAGGGGCTGGTAAGCATAAGCCCTCACAGTACCTGGGATATGGACTTAGGTTGCATCTGCACTAAAAGGCTTGCTCTGTGGTTCCTGTGGGTATGCAGGAGGGACTTTCTGCCAAAACCTGGGGGATAAACAAGGTGCATCTATTTAACTCGAAGAACACTAGGCAGGAAAGAAATGTTTGTAAAATACCCAAATTGTGCTTGTTTGAGAATGCGAGAGACACTTCCCCATGTTTAGTAAGGGGATGGTGCCTCTGGCAGGCCATTGCAGGTCTTGTGTAGCCATGTGAATGGCTTTTGACAGCACTGGGAGAGGAGTCCTGCCTTCCCCAGGGCAGTGAAGCTGCCTTGAGGTGGTTTGGCACTGCATTGGGGCTGCCTCCCCAGCCACCCCAGACTGGACACAGCCTGCCGCATCACTGAAAGAGCTTTGCTATGTCCCTGTGGGCTGGTGGCTCTCCTTGCCCTTCCTGGCCCTTGATCTCCAGACCATGCTGTTTCCTGGAGGGGCGCCTGGCAGGTTCCTCCCAGCCTCTTCCTGCCCCTGACTCTCTTTTTCTCTCTCAGTCCACCGCCAAACCTCGCACCACATCCATCATCCCCTTTCCACTCACCTCCCTTCTGCCCTCAAGTTCCAAAAGAGGCCTCCCCGTGCCAGCAGGAGGAAAAAAAGGAGGAGGAAGAAGAAGAAAACCTCGTTACCCCCCTCAGAGGTGACCCCCACCATCCAAGAAGAGGACGAGGAGGGGGGAGAAGAGGAGGAAGAAGAGGAAGAAGAAGAAGAGGAAGGAGAGTCTGAGGCAGAGGAGGCCCAGGTGAAAGAGATCTCTGCAGAGTCTGAGGGCGAAGCTCGTGGGAAGGACACGTCCCCTAAGCTGGAGCCCCCAAGCAAACCAAAGGCAAGGCTAGGGCATCCCTACCTGGATGGGGCTCGGAGGCTGGGGGAAGGTGGAGGGAGGGTTGATGCCGGGAGGGTGCCAGGTTGTATGGTCATGGGATCATGCTGCTCAGGGGGAAAAGGTTGTGTCTGTGCAATATTGTGTGATGGTGGTTTTGTCCCTGCCTGGCAGAGATGGGCACTGGAGGACAGTGATAGATAAGCCATTGCTTGGGGTCAGTGCAGGGGAGGGTGCACATGACTGTTTTGGGGTTGTTAGACCCATGGGGGAAGATCAATATGGCTGGTGTTAGGGTGTATAGGATATGGGGAGGGGCTTAATATGGCCAGTCGCAGGGTGTGGGGCACATGGGGAAAGTTGGCATGGCCCTTTCTAGGCTGTGGGGAAGTGGGAAGGATCTGCATGTCAGGGTCTGGGGAGAAGTCTGCCTGTCCTGGCTCTTGCCATCAGCACTGTTGTCTCTGCAGTTCACCATCGGCAGTGATGAGGAGGAGTCTGGCAACACTCTGGCCCCTGCGCAGTTCCACGTGGAGGAGGAGTGTGGCATCCTGTCCCCCGTGCCACGCTTCACCGACCTGCTGCAGGAGAAGGGCCCTCCCTCCCTCCGCAGGTAGGGAAACGTGTGCCAAGCTGCCTGCTGCTCTCCTCTGCTCAGGGTCACCGCACAGACCCTGTCCTCAGGGATTGCAGCTGTGCCCAGCCTGGACTTGCCTGCCGAGCCAGAGGGGACATGGGGCCTGGAGGGAGAGTGGCTGTGAGTGTCACAGCTGCTCACCAGGGGGACAGTCCCACAGGGGACTCCTGTGACCTCCGTGGGTCTGTGGAATCCCTTCGGTGCAGGTTTGGGGGCACTGGGCTGCACACACGGAGTATCCTTCCTCCCAGGTAACTTGCGCTGTCATGCTGACCTGCAGGCTGAGAAGCCCCAGGAGGCTCGGCCAAGTCAGGGGACCATGAGGCCATTGACTCAGAGGTGGGTCCCAAACACGGACCACAAGCTGATCCTGTTCTGTGGTGGGGAAGGGGCAATCCTTCCAAGGGAAAGTGTTGGGACAGGTGACTCCTGGCTCTGCTCCTTCTCAGGGACTTGTTGGTCAGGGCTGTGCTGAGGGACCTCAGCCCTGAGAGGGGCTAGTGCCCATCCTTACTCACCCCGTTTGCAACCATCAGTCTCTTTGGTTCTTACAGCCTCCCTGGGCCTCGGGAACGTCTGTCTCGCGGGTGGGAGAAGCGCAAGCCCTGGGGCCAGGTGGCGAGCGGACAGCGGGTTACCTATGACTTGAAGGAGAGGATGTGCATCGGCAGCATGACCACACTGGAGAGCGCGGCATACCAGCGTGTCCCCACGGATGAGGCCGAGGCCCAGATGCTGGCGTCTGCTGACTTGGACGGCATGAAAAGTGAGGCTTTGCGACACTACCTACTCTACTAGTGCGCGTGTCCCTTGCTTCTCCCTGCTTTGCCCTCCTCCTTGGCAGCTCCAAGCATGGCTTTTGGCCTGCTGCAGGACCTGGTCCTCATCTCCCTGTCCCCCAGTCCCTGCTGTTCCAGCCCTGGCTCCTCTCTGTCAGCTTTGCAATGTCCACAGTGCTGGTCCCTGTGTTTCCAGCACCTCTGCTCACACCCACCCCACGGCTGCTTGCTCCTCCACCCGCCCCACTACCCTCTCCGGTTCAGAGCTCCCTGTGTTTCCCTGAGACCCAGCTCTCTCCTCGCCTGACACACTTTCCCGGCGACCAGCCCTCTGTGCGACACGCCAGCTCTGGCATCGCAGAAAACCTGAGGTGAGGAGCTTCCCCTCTCCTCCTCTCTCCTGGCAGAGGGAGAGGCAGCTGCCCCCTCCAGAGCGCCTCGGAGGGGGACTGCCCCCGTGCGCGGCATGAGGGCAGACAGAAGAGACGTCATGGAAATGCACGCTCGGGGCCCGAGGACATGGAGAATTCAATAGGTTGCTCTGCAGGCTGGAGAGGGAGGGAGACACCAGAGGGGAGCGAGGGAGAGAAGCGGTGCTGCACGCACAGCCTGGCTGTCCCTGGGCCACGGGCACTGTGTCCCTGGGCAGCCGGCACAAGACCCTGCGGCAGAGTGAGGATCCTGCTCCCGAGGAGCCGGTGGGCAGCCCCCCACGGAAGCATCCCTAGGTGGAGCCAACCTTCCCGGGACCTCGTCAGTCCCCAGGGGCTGCAGCAGCTGGTACCTTCATGCTCCTTGAGGACAGGAGGCAGGCACCGGGGCTGGCCGCAGGGCTGCGGTGAAGTCCCCCCAGGGGCAGCTTGATTTCTGCACGTCAGCCTGGCTACCCCGGCCCCTCCTCTGAAGGTGGGTGGCTCATGGCACCTGACCCCTGAACTTCGCAAGGACAAAATGACAACCCTTCGAGAGGGAGAGGAGACAGTGAAGGAATCGGAAGGGGGCAGCAGCCCGGAGATAGCGATAAGCACCTGCATTCGCAACTCACTCGGCTATGAAGACTTTGATGAATTTGCCTTCAATTTTGAAGACTATGATTTATGGGAAGCTATCAGAAACCATCTGGGCTACCCAGGCGGGGAGCCCACCTGTAAGTACCGGAGCAGTGACCCCACGGTTGCAGCTGTAGATCAGAGCCCCCAGCTAAAGTGCATATCCCCCACCCTGTGTTTGCTGTCTGCACCCTCTCTGTGTCAGGTTGGTCTCCTGAGTTAGAAGAGGTAACTGGTGACACCAGAGGAGCTGCCTGATGTCTGTGTGTCTGTCCAAAGTCCTTGTACAGATCTGTGTTGTAGTGCTGAGGTGCTTCCCTGTGTGTGTCTCGTTCGAGCAGCTCCAGAGGCAGCTGCATCTTGCTGTTTGTGCTTATCAGGATGTGGCCCATGCCACGGCCAGAGAAAATAGCAGCTGCTCTGAGGTGTGTATAAAGACAGAGGCATTTTCCCTTCCATCTGTGGCAAAAGGTGACAGTGTGCTGCTGCTCTCTGTTTGCTGGAATTTGAGCTGAGCTGCAGATCCGACAGCAGCAGTGGGTATCAGGTTCTTGGCTCTGCACCGTAGCCTAGTGTCCTGAAGAAAAAAATAACCTAGTCCCTATGTCTGCAGGCTTGAGTGTGGCTGTGAAACTAGCTAATGGCAAACTGGCCGGGGTGCCTGGAAGGGGGAAAAGAGGAAGGAAGCAAGAGTGGGAAAAGCAGGGAAGGAGCGAATAGGAATTGCGAGAGCAAAGAGTGTCTTTCTGTTCTCTGCATCTGTTTCCGTACCCACGCATCCCTGGCGGAGAGCCGGATCTCTGAGCCCTCCCGGGGACCATGCAGAAACCGGAGCCTTACTCCCACCTCATGCAGGCGATCCTTCCTCGGCAGATGGTGGTAATTCACAGTTAAAAGGTGGCTTTGTGTGTCACCTTGGGAGGGACACTGTTCACAGCCATAGCTCTGTGGCAGCTGTGGTCCTTGTCTGGATTGTGTGTTAATTTTTCAAGGGATTTTAGGAGCGCACACGGGAGGGTCCCAGAACTAGCCCATTTACTGGCTTTGCATGCAGGATTGGGGAAGCAAAGTGCTTGCAACAGGGACTCGGGATGCCTTGGTTCAGCTCTGGCTCTGCCACAGCCTCTGTGTGATCTCAACGCTTAACTTCCCCTGCCTCCCAGTCCCAGCATCATGTTCTCTTTCTCAGCTGGCCCATCCTTACAAGCCTTTGGGGAAGAAATGTCTCCCTGTGTGCTTCTGCAAGGACCAGCAAGTGGGAATTTGCTTCTGGCTGGGTCTCCACTTGTTACTGTAAATTGATAGACAGCAAAGTTCAAAACAGAAACCTGGAGCAAATTGGTTCCATCAGCTGTCCTGACCTGAGCAAGCTCTACATTAAAAGTGAGAAATTGCCCCAAGTTCACCAGGAAAGGATGGCTATTCTTGGGAAGGTAGAAGGGGCAGATTGCTTCTGCAAGGTGTGATATGCGTCACTTACAATGTGGGGAACTTTGGCTTGCTAGCAGTTAACACATTCATTGATTGCTACAGCTAATACTGCAGGTGCTTGAATTAGGATGTGCTGTACAGTCAACTCTTAATTATTTCTGCACAGTGAATCCACACTGTGGATTAATTCTGCAGAGCGATATGGCAGACACCAGAGTCAGTTCTGTGCAGAGCCAGCTCGCATCCAGCCAGTGCCACTTACTCAGATATTCACTCCGTGGCTTGTACCTCTTCCTGGACCAGCTGCAATCCAGGAGGAATTCAATAGCTTTTGAGCAGAGTAGAATCCTTGTCAGACCTGAGCTGGTTTCCTTGCACTCCTTTCAGCATTCAGAGCATGGGGAGTGCTGTGAAGGGACACCTTGGTGGCAGCAGGGATGAGCTGGGGTCCAGCTGTCCCTATCACATTGAGCTCAGCATCAGCCAGGAGAGACTTGGGCTCTGTGAAGGGCAGGGCAGGAGCTTTTTCCAGAAGCCAGCATAGGGTTGTGACTTGTTGCACGTTGATTAGGATTTTGTTTAGTCTAATTTGGAATGTTCCAGAGGCGGTTTCAGTCTCTTTTTCCTTGCTATAACTTAACCACTGGAAGCGTGCACCGTCCCTGTGAGACCGGGCTAGCAAGTTGCTCTCCGGTACTGGTGCAACTACTCTGTCTCTTTCCGGGCTTCCTGCTTGTGGATAGAGGGTAGTGAAAGGAGGGACGTAGGAGCTAACACTGGAATTGAAGGCAATCGCCTGCTGAGTTGGACTGACCAGCACAGGCACTCTGGGAGAAGACTTTAACCGGCGCAAAGTCATATTTGTCATTGTCAGATATAAGCTGGCGGGAGAGGAACTTGGTCATCCCCAGAAATCTGACTGATGGAAGCCCATGTGGCAAGAAGATCTTCTGAAGAAGGCTGTAGGAGATGCTGTGTGGGAGGTCACATTCCAGTTTGTTGTAGTGGAGCCGCCACAGGAGTCATGTTCTGTCCTCAGACATGGTCACTGTCTCATGCTCTGCTCCTGGGGAGCACTGGAGAGGAGGTACAGCAAGAGCTGTCCTTGGCTGTGTCATCTTACCCTGGGGAGTTTGGCTTTGACCAAAGAGGGCAGAGCTGTGCCCTGGGCACATTACCCTTTGGTCTCAGTCCAGGATCCTGTCCTGGGTAAGGACCCCAGACTTCAGGTGCTCACTTGAGCTTGACTTTTATTTGGGAGAAGCACAAATCTGGTAGGACACAGAAAAGCTCTCTGGAGAGTAGTCTGGAGCACCTGAGCTGGGCTCCGCATGGGACTCCCACAGCCGGTGGCCTTTTCCAAAATTAAGCACATGTGTCCACCCTGCTCCTATGGGTTGTCTTCCCCAGCTGGCATCTCAGCAACCACAAGCACTGCCAAGGGAGAGCAGCAAGTGGCTCACTTCTTTCTGTAGGGCTCTGGAGGTGTGCCTTCACCGTCTCACTCTGAGCTTGCAGCACTCTAGCTCTTGTCCCTGTCAGCAAGTGTGGGAGTCACTGGAGATGCTGGCAGGAAACTTGGCTCCTTCCGTTTTATCTGTCCTCCAGCCATTCAGTGGCTGAGGCTGAAGGCCCGTGTGTGCTTTCAAGGGATATTGCTGAAGAGCGCTGCGTGGCAGGTTGGCATCACCACGGAGGAGGGTTGCCGTGCTCCTGGTGAGCACTCTGTCTTGCTGGGCAGTGTCCTCTGGCCCTGTTCTTCTAGGGACACGATGAGAATGAATCCCAGGGTGCATGGGAGAATGAGAAGCTACAGGGATTGGAACAAAGGTGACGGATACCAAGATCATCTGCCTGGTGACCTGTTTGTTTATGCACGAATCCACACCAAGTGCAACGAAGTGGCTGCCGAGCGCACAGGAATTGAGAAATCCATGCAAAAGTCCAAGGAGGGAAGCCCCACCTGTGCAGGGCTCCCAGAAACGTTTGTAGCGGTGGGCAGTTATTGGCTCCTATCGACATTGCAGAGCAGTAAGTGGAGCAGGGAGGAGTCCAGCCATCCGCGGGACGTGCATCAGCAGGGCAGCCAATGGGGGAAAATGCCCTGAGGCTCAGTATTGATTCATTTTATATTTAATCTAGCGACCCAGATTTCCAAGGAGCAAGGCCATGGTATGCCTGGCCTGATGCTGGGCTGGGTCTTTGCATGTCAGAGATGCATGGATATTTTCCTGCAACATCAAAGAGACCACTTGGCCTTTAAGCCCAGGGCTTTTCGCTACCTCTCATGCCCTGAGAGCTGCAGGTCTTGAAGACAAGTGTAGAAAGGTACGTGGAGCCTGAACATTCATCCCAGCCAACAGAGAGCTGCTGGGGAGAAGACCTTGGCTGTGCTTTACAAGCAGGGCCAACAAACATCAATGGACCAAAGCTGAGCAGAACCCCTGACTCTGTCATCTGCCTGGGGGAGCCTGCCCATCCTGGAGCAAGCCTTGAGGCTTTCCCCATCCCCATGTGCTGTCTGTGCTGAGGAAGGTACAGTTGCTGTCTCTGAGTAGTGTCCAGGGAAACTACTCTCCATGACAGGCTGTTGCCCAGGTGTTGTTTCTCTGGCATTGCAAAAGGGGCTGGCATCATTGTGTCCAGGTTTTGGTGGGTGCTGACTAGCCAACAGCACTGGTAGCTTGGTGGTGGGCCTGTAATGCAGCCTCAACAGCCTTTCTGGAGGCTTCAGGAGGCTTCAGTTTGGCCAGCCAAACTCTGTAACACAGACCTTTCAGAGGGCATTACGGCGGCACTGTGGATCATCTAGAAACAGCGATACCTGGAGTTAACTGCCCAGCCTCCATGCCAGCCCCGGTCTGCACTCTTATCCTACAGTCTCATCGCACAATTAAATAAAACTGTCATTGATATTTCCATGTCTCTCCCAGGCCAGCAGTTAAATATCCTTCCCCTTCACTGCCCTTTATGCTTGCCGAGCACCAGGCCTTCCTCCAGTGGGAGAAATGAGCCCCAGCCAGGTGCCTGCCTGTGCTGTCTGGGTGCAGAGTTGTGCAGACGAGGCTTCAGGTTGCTTTTTGTTGAGGGAGTATGGGGAGGGTTCATGCACTACTTATTTGGGTACCATGAATAAAACCTTTTGCAGTGATGCTCCAGTGTGTATGCACAGCCTGGGAGGAAGCCTTCTTCTTGAAGGAATTAGCTCACAGGTGTCTGGAAGAGCTGCAAGTAGGCAGATGAGGCAGGAAGGATCTTCAGAGGTCTGGAGGATGCTGGTGAGTGCTCCAGCTGCCAGGACTTTGCTAGCATAAGCTAATGAGAGAAGGGGGGGCTTAGATGTGTTCTCCTGCCAGACGATGTGTTTCCACTAGACAAACTGGTGGTCTTTTTTCCTTTCCCATGTTTTCAGGCCACCGTTTTGAAGATAATCCTGGTGTGAGGAGGCATCTGATGAAAAAACCATCTCGTAGTCAGATCACCAGGACAAGCAAAAAATTAGTGTCAACTCCATCTGTCAAGAAAAAAAAGAAGAAGAAGAAGTTGGATAGAAAGCCCCATGAGGTATTCATGTGCTTCCTCCCACACTTGTTCAGAAGCTATAAATCATGACTAGAAACAGGCACTTTATAAAGTGATAAATGTGGTTTCAGTAGAACTAATTCTTTACATGACCTTGGGGGTGACATTTCAAGCTCTTATCCATTATCATGAAGGCTGAAAATACATTTTTTTTCAATAAAAGCAGAGATTTCTCTGAAATCACAAAGCTTCAACCTTAGATAAGATGTAAAAAAGTCACAGAAATGGTAGTGCTGTTGTGGAAGTTGGCAGCACAGTAACGTCACCATCTCTGGTAAGTGTGGGAAATTTTGGGGCAAACAAAGAAGCAGGCAGAAGACAAAAATGTCACAGTTTGGTAGAGGGGTGCAGCATTGCATCATTCTGTCTACTCTGCCCACACCATCTGACTTGGAGCTTTCTGGTGCCCCATGTGCTGACAAACGGTCCTGCCGTGCTGCCAGTGATATTTGTCCTGGCTGCTTCTGTTCACCCAACCTCTGGTTAACTAAGGCAGGTTTGCTCAGGCAGTGCTTTAGACCAAGTAGTACCTTGAGAACAAACCCAATTGTGTTGTTGATAGAGCTGTATACATCAAGGGAAGTCTCATGTCCTCACTGTAATTCACACTAGGTGTTTGTGGAGCTGAACGAGCTGGTGGTGGATAAGAACCAGGAGATGCACTGGAGGGAAACAGCCCGCTGGATCAAGTTTGAGGAGGATGTGGAAGAGGATACAGCAAGGTGGGGGAAACCCCATGTGGCTTCACTGTCCTTCCGCAGCTTGTTGGAGCTCAGGAAGACGATTGCCCACGGTGAGTCAGGAGCCGTGGGCCAGGGTTTGCATCTTGCTGTGAGACAGATTTTGCTAGACAACTTCTGTCACTGTTTGGCCCCTCAGTGGAGACACTCCAACAGTGTCTGTGTCCAGGGTTCATGTAGGGTCTGCAGAGGCAGACCATCCTGCAGCCCGTTTGCCAGGGTTTGCGTTAGCCCAAGGACGCCCGTGTTAGTTCCTTGCTCTGCTTTACTGCTCTCAGGCACTTGGCAGCTGTGCCACCCAGCTGTGCCTGGACCAGCAGGTCTTTGGTGTGAAAGGACAAGTTTGGTCAGGGTGGGGAGACCAAAATGAGAGGGAAGTACAAGAGCTACCAGTGCACCTTGGAGCTTTTGGGTTCTCTTGGATCAAGGGTTTATACAGAGGACGTGGGACACCTGGACTTGGTGCATTTCTTAACTGAGAGAATCTGTACCCCAATCAAAGCCTTGCTCCTGGTGGGATGGCTCTGTGTCTCCAGAATGTGCATGTGGTGGGGAACGCTGCACACTAGGAGCAGGGCTCTTCCTCTCCTGCTGGCAGGTGCCGTCCTCCTTGACCTGGAGCAGACCACACTGCCCGGCATCGCTCACCTGATGGTGGAGACCATGATCATCTCTGACCAGATCAGAGCAGAAGACCGAGCCAACGTGCTGCGTGCCCTGCTGCTGAAGCACAGGTGGGTGGCACGTGGCTGAGGGCTGCCAGGGCTCGGGGGTTGTCTGCGAGCCCCAGATAGCAAGGGAGGCGGGTCCCCTCACGGCCATCACTCTCCCCCTCAGCCACCCCAACGATGAGAAAGAGGGTTTCTTCCCGAGGAACCACTCCAGCTCCAGCATGAACTCCATCGTGGGGAACCACCACCACAACCACACCACCGACACCTGCGTGCCCCTCATGGGGGAAGAGCGTATTGAGATGGCCGACCCCAAGGCCAATGAGACCGAATGCAAGGAGGTGAGGGTGACATGGGGGGTTAACTGCTTCTTTTTCCATGCCCTGGGGATGACTGTTGGCCAGCAGCCGCCCTTGGTGCCCACCTCTGGGCCCCTTCATGGCAGGGAGGAGGGCTTGTTCTTGCAAGGGCTGAGCTCCCCTGGATCACCTGGAGAGCTGGAAATCAGGTCGCTGCATTATGATTTTGGGACCCAGTTTTAGCCTCACACTGTGTTCAGATGTCTGCTTGAGCACGCAATGGCAGCAACAGCCCTGGTGCTTGCAAGGTGGCTGTTTGCTGTGAGGGTGCCTTGCCTGTGGAGCAGGGTGTGAGGCATGCAGCCAAGGGAAGCCCAGCTGTGGCTGTGCTGTTGTGGTTTAACCCCAGCCAGCAGCTGGGACCACATAACTGCTCGCTCACTCCTCCCACCCCAGTAGGGTAGGGAGAAGAGGCAGAAAAGGAAGGGAAAGGAAGAAAATCATGGGTTGAGATAAAGACAGTTTAGTAGAACAGTAGTGGAAGAGGAAAATAATAATTATAATAATGGTAAAAGAATATACAAAATAAAGTGGTATAACACAAGTCACTCTCACCACCTGGTGATTGGTTGCCCAGCCTGTCCCAAGCAGCAATCGCAGATCCCTGCCTCCTGGCCAACCCCCATTTATATACTAAGCATGACATCTATGGTATGGAATATTTCTTTGGCCAGCGTGTCCTGTCTATGCTCCCTCTCAGCTTCTATGGGAAGCTGAAAAAGTCCTTGGCTAATATAAAAATTACTTAGGAACAACTAAAACAATATGTGATATCAACATTCTTGAACATTCTTCTCCTACTAAATCCAAAACACAGCAGCTCTAGAAAGCTGCTAGAAAGAAAATTAACTCTATCCCAGCTGAAACCAGGACATAAGCTAGTGGGGTGCAAGGCTGTGTAGGGAGACCGAGGCACGGGGACTGCATCCTTACTTGTTTGTATTCTTCCCGGGCAGAAAAACTTGCATCTCCATAACTCTGAGGGCCACCGTAAATACCTGAAGCTGATGGAGAAGATTCCTGAAGATGCGGAGGCCACAGTAGTCCTCGTGGGTAAGAAGTGGCATGTGGAGACGCCCCAGAGCCAAAAGAGACCAGTTCAGATCCTGGTCTGACCCAACTGTCTGTGCCCTCCCTCCTGAGAGATAGTTGGACATCTTGTACGTGTTCCCAAAGTTCAACTGGGGAGGGAGCCTTGCATGCTCTCTCCTCTGGTGGCGACACACATTTTGTCTGTAGTAAACATAAGGGGTGCTGGGGTAGTTACTTTCTTAAATTAAGAAGTACTGAATGTGAAGTGGTTGATAGACACTGCAGGTGGGAGCTGGGGCCCATCTTAGAGGAGAAATTCCCAACAGGCTCACCAGAACATCCCATTTTGCAGCTCAGAAGTAGGTGCTGCCCGAGGGACTGATGGCCAGGCACTGACTGTTGTTGGGCCTCATGCTGTCCTCTGACCATCGCTGTCCTCTGTCTGGCCTCTTCACACCTTGCCAGCAGCTGTGCCCTGCCCTGGCCAGTGTTGGTTGCCAGCTGTGTGTGCCAAGGAGCTCTGACTTTATGGGAGCAGGGCCTGGCTGGTGGCAAGGTCTCGGGTATCGCCCGCAGCGCTGCCAGGAGATATTTCTCTGTACAAGAGGGCTGTGGGTGGGCAGGTTTGAGCATCAGTGGGCTTGGTGCCTTCTGACCACAAGAGCAGCGCTTCTCAGCCCTTGGCTGGCATTCACATCTCAGCAAATGTAGCTACACGACAGGCAAAGTAAATGTCATTGCCTATCCAGTAGATGAAAAGCTCGGGCAAAGAGGCTTGGCAGCTCAACTAAGCTGATGCTTACCCATGATGAGGCCAAATCAGCTTCATAAACCTACTTTGAATACTCAGATAACTAAACACTTGCCATTTCTGAGGTAAGGCTGTACCTTGGGATTCGCTTGGCCACTCGGATGGCCCAGATTTGCCAATCTAACACAGAACACAGCTCTTTGCTGGACACAGATGGCAGAAAGATCAGTAATAATGCCAGAGAAATACAAGTATTCGATAAACATTTGTGTTCAGTATGGGAAGGAAGCGGCTGGTGTGCCGGAGGATGCAGGAGTACTTCCCAATCTGTTGGGAATCGAGGAGGCTGCCAAGCATTGATGAGATGCGGACATTGTAAAACAAACTGTGCAGTTTGCACCTATGATTCTTTAGAGAACTGGCTCATTTTCATCTGAAAAAGAAAAAAAGTCTAGGAACACAGGGAACATATGGAGAAAAACAGAAGAAAGCTCATCGTGTCAGTGCTCAAGAAGGAAAGGACAATGATCCAGTACCTATAGGTTGTTTAACCTGACATCCTTCCCAACTAAAATAATGGCAGAGCTAATATGGGATTCAATTAATAAAGAACTGAAGGATAAGAATGTAATTATTGCCAAGCAGTGAGGTTTATGGGAAATAGGTCATGTCAAGCAAACCTGATTTCATTCTTTGATGAGATTAGAAGTTTGTTTGATAAAAGTAACATGTAAGAGACTTCCTTCCATAAGGCAGCGGCTTAGTGGAAAAGAGCCTTCTGATTTAAAATTAGCCCCTTGTAGTGTAAGTAGAGCCCATCTGTAAGAGATTAAGAATGGGATAAGTGGGAGAGCTAAAGAAAATAGCACTGCTTGGGAATGATCAGTGAACAGGACACTTAGAGCAGTCCTCAGCAGGAAGCTCAGTGCTGTGTCAGTGGTCTGGAGACAAGCACGGGACAGAAGGGCTCATGGAAACCCCCAAAATCCCTGTTCCCACTGTTAAAGGCAGGCCAGTACAGCTCACCCCAATGATTAACTCTGCTCAAAATGTTGCCTCCTGGCAGGTTGTGTGCAGTTCCTGGAGCAGCCAACTATGGCCTTTGTCCGACTAAATGAGGCCGTCTTCCTGGAATCTGTCTTGGAGGTCCCGATTCCCGTCAGATTCATCTTTGTGCTGCTGGGACCGAGCCAGGCCAACATGGACTACCATGAAATTGGCCGCTCGATCTCCACCCTCATGTCTGACAAGGTGAGGAGCTAACAAGTGATGATGCTGGCGCAGGTGAGTGAGCTTCAGTAGCTCCTCAGAAGTCAGTCCTGGGACAAGAGGGCTGAGGCCCAGGTGGCACAGGCAGGCGTGAGCACCTGGGATTTTTAAGAGCAGCCTGACTTGACCAAGGTAGGATGCTCCATTATGGAGGGAAGAGTAGGACAGACACTTGGCTGGGACAGAGAGTGCTAGGCTGGGTGAAGAAGAAGGCTATACATAAAAGCAGGAGCAAAGGACTGGCCAGGGTTGGAGGAATTGTGTTCAGTTCACGTTTCACAGAGAGGAGGGGAGGCTGAGCGGTGCCTGTGACCATGATGGCAGTCCCAGGCCACGCTGACAAGAAGACCCAGCAGTGGCTGGGGACTGCTCATCAGCAGTTTGGATAAAGCTTTCTAGCTGAGTCCCATAGCTGGGGTGTCCATACAGAGGAGCACATCCATGCAGGAGGAGAAATGAGGAGGCAGAAAGGCATTTCTGCCAAGTATGTGCACTGCTAGAAGTCTCCCATGTGGCTAGGTGGCAGGAAAGTGAAATTCATTATCCTGGTAAGAATTTAAAGGCAGAGAAGAGCCAATCTGAACACCTACTGTCTACATCCAGGACAGGAGAATCGGGTTCACAGGGTCCTTCTGGCTGGTGCCATGTAACTATAGCAGAATAACAAACCTGCCTGTCCTGCCACCAGCGCACTACTCTCCCACAGTGAGAGTCTGCTCAGAGCGGGTCTGAAGGTCTGCTCAGAGCGGGTGGGTTGTGGACAACAAGGGCTCCAAGCTGAAAGGTCCCTTCCCAGGAGTTGCACAGGGCTCAGCTGACACTGTGTTTTGAACCAGCAGAGGTGAAGTCCCATATTCCAGCTTCAGCTCTGCATTTGTGGGCTGATCTCGCTCATCTGAGCCTCTGCTCCTCTGTTGCTGGAAAAAGGGAGCCAGCTGCTGCAGCCATAGCAAGGTGACACAGTGGCTGGCGCCGTGGAGAGTACAGTATCATTTACAGTTTCAGGCTGTGGCTCCAGGGAGTCTGTGTGCTTCAGGAACCTTAGCTGTCCCCTACCTGCTTTACAGGCTGTTCACTTGTTCATCTTCCTCCAGCCCTTCCTCTGCTGGCGCATTCCAGAGGCAATGCAGCACTTCCACCCGTTTGCCAGCACCTCTCCTCGTGTCTGCAGCAGTGCTGTCCCCTCATGGTGTCCTTGGAGTCCTTCCTTGTCATCTTGCCCTTGCTGTCAAGAGTATCTTCCCTTTTCTGCCTGTTTTCCCTTGCATGACTTCCATCATGCTGTAGACTCCTATTTTCCTTCCCTCTCCCATGTTTTACATTTTTATGTCCAAGTCTCTCAAGAGTCTTATGCTCCCTGCTCACACGTCTGACACCTTGATTTTTGTGCTTTATCTGTGGTGCTTTAGGGCTCCACCAGCTTCTCTGTCAAACCCAACCCCAGACCACACCAGGAGGACATCAGTCTGTTGAGAAGTCCTAATTCTGAGCTGCAGGGACAGGGAAAGTCTTTAATCTCTGTGGTGCCTGGGTTCTGGTACGTCTCTGAGCTGAGGTTTGAACAAGGGCCCTGCCAGACCAAGCGATGGCGTGCAGAGCTTGTAAGGACAAGGTTCTTGGCCTGATGCGGCCACAGTGGTATGGTGTGAACAGTGGCACAGCCTGGCCAGATGTAGCATCTAGCTTAGGCAGAGAGAGGTACCAGGCTATCTGGGAAGCATGGATCTGATTTTGTTTGGTGGAGAGGTCCTACAAGGTGCACCCTGTGGTCTGGTGGAGCGAGCAGCTGGCAGATGCTGCAGGAGCATGATCTTGGGCAAGAGCAGTGGGGCTTGGGGGAGAAAAGCAGGAGCAAGGAGGTGACTGGAAAGGATGGATAGGGTAGGGAGGACAGACATGGGATGCGATGGGACGTTGGGTAATTGGACAGAAGGCATTCAGGAGTGTGGGTCACAGAGTGGCAGTAGTGAGACAGGTAGTGGGTTGTGGGAGTGGGACGTTACTGTATGGTCACAACAAGCATTGTGTTTCCAGGCTGCAGACAGCTGGGTGGAGTCTTGGTCTGACCCTTCTCCCTGTCTCTTTTTCCCTGCCCCTCCCAGCACTTCCATGAGGCTGCATACATGGCAGATGACCGTCAAGACCTCCTCAATGCCATCAACGAATTCTTGGACTGCAGCATTGTCATCCCCCCATCAGAGGTGGAGGGGAAAGACTTGCTCAAATCCATTGCCACCTTCCAGAAGCTGCTGCTGAGGAAGAGGAAGGAGAGGGAGCAGAAGTCCATGAAGGAGGGGACTGTCCAGGAAGCCAAAGGTCTCTCCACTCACATTTGGGCAAAAGAGTTTGTGCCTAGTCCCTGTGTGCCCCAGTGGGCCATCCCCTAGCAGAGGGGTGAGGAGGGCCTGGCTCCTGCAGTGGGCAGCAGGGAGGGAGGCAAGGGGGGGCAGGACAGTGGCTGTGGGCAGCTCTGGCAGCTGGGGGCAGCTGGAGGCGGTGGGATGCGCAGTCGCAGGAGACCCACCAGGTTAACACTGCTGGAGGAAGGTCTCCACGGCATATGGGGGAGAGGGACAGCCCAAGGGCGGACCTGCATTCCCCTGCTCAAGCCCTGCC
The DNA here is from genome assembly GCF_964106895.1 of Numenius arquata. Lineage (NCBI taxonomy): Eukaryota > Metazoa > Chordata > Aves > Charadriiformes > Scolopacidae > Numenius > Numenius arquata. The sequence continues at coordinate 18,588,495 of NC_133578.1, forward strand.
CTCCATGCACCTCCAGAGCTGTGTGAAGTGAAAGCTGAGGAAGAAGAGGAGGAAGCTGAGGACGACCCTTTGAAGAGGACCGGGATATTTTTTGGAGGTCTGGTTCGGGACATAAAGCGCAGGTACCCCAAATACCTCAGTGACATCAGAGACGCCTTGCACAGCCAGTGTCTCGCAGCCGTTCTCTTCATCTACTTTGCTGCTCTCTCTCCTGCCATCACCTTCGGGGGACTCCTAGGTAATGGGCCTGCTTTCTGGTCTGCTCTTTGCACGCTGGGACACTGGCTGTGTCTGTGTGATGCTGTGCCGGGGTGGGCTTCGGTGCTGCTGGCTCGGGGACAGCGGCAGCGCTGCGCCTCCGCTGCTGCCTTGTCCCCTCCCTGCCGCTCGGCATCTCCAGCCTCGGCTCCCCAGGCTCCCTCTGCGCTCCCTGCCCAACGCAGGGGACCCCTGACTGATGGGACAGGGACCTGCCTCCTCCATCTGGAGCTGTGTCTGCAGCCTGCCTGCCTGCGGTGACAGTGCCTGTGTCCGGGCAGTAACACTCACACGTTGTTCTCTTTCCCAGGAGAGAAAACTGAGGGTCTCATGGGGGTCTCCGAGCTGATAATCTCCACCTCGGTTTTAGGGATCCTCTTCTCCCTGCTCGGAGCCCAGCCGCTTCTGGTCATTGGCTTCTCAGGGCCTCTGCTGGTGTTTGAAGAAGCTTTTTACAAGGTACACGTGAGGCGGTGTCTGTGCTTGGCACCCACGTGCTCTGCCCTTGTGCTGGAGAGGGCAGCTGACATTTCTCAGTTCTCCAAAGGGTTTGTGGTGGTGTGGCGTCCCTGGGTCCTGCCAGACTGCCCACAGCTCAGCTGGGGCTGGCCCAGGCTGTGCTGACCCTTTGCAGGTCATGCGGTAGGGACTTTGCCTCCTGTTGCTCTATCCCTTGGGCTGACCTCGTTAAGGTGAGACAGTGGTATCAGCACTTCTCTACCTGCTGACTGTGAGGGAAGCATTGTCCCCCAGCCCCGTGCTGCTGCCCATCCTGGCACAATGACCACTTGTAGCTGCATCCTAAAATGCTGGTCCATAATTATTCTTCTTGGGGCTTCCTTTGAAGACCATTTAGCAACTGTTACCTGTCTCCAGGTTTCCTTGTATGGGAACCCAATAACATTCAGTGTACCACCCCCACTAGGGACATCCCATGTACATTACTCCCACCTCTCAGGATGAGCCCAAGGGTGTGTGCAGAGATATCCTGGCCAGCCAGGATGGACATGTTTCTTTCTCAAGCAGCACGATCTCTTCACTGTTAAACACATCCTTGTGTCACCATACCTCCAAGCAGTGGGTCTAATCCTTCTCCTTTTTTCTGAGTCCTTGCATGTCTGGGTTTTTAAAGCATGGGTTTTCCTACCCCTGGGTTTTCACCTTGGTGTGTTAAGAGTTTGGAGCTGGTGATGCCATTGCACAGTGGGATGGTGATGGAGCTGGTGATGCCATTGCACAACTCTCCTGTGACCACACTTCTCACTGACTGCTTTGGCTTTGCCCAGTCATGGTGTATGAAGGGGTACCTCTGCCCTGTGTGAGGGCACCGTCTGTGGTAGTACCGAGGAAGGCTGCAAAGGGAGAGATGAGGTTTGTGCTGGAAGTAGCTGGTGCTGCTGTTTGTGGATGAGCAGAGACAGTGGAGATGGTTTTTTGTCTGGTGAGAGCCTGGGGGCTTTTCTCCACACACATACAACTGTGTGTATAGGCTGGGCATGGTCTGGGATCATGCCCCAGGTAGTGTACCCTTTATGCAGTGGCAAACAGCAGGCTGCTCAGGCTCTCCTTTGCGGGAAACAGGCTCAGGCTGTTGGGTGCATGGAGCAGTGGAGAGCTGTGTTTGAGTAATGGCACCTCCACATGGGTGGGATGGGGAGCCTCATGCATGGGATGTCTCCAGCAGAGAGTGAAGGAGGTACTGTTACAAAGACTGGAGTGGTAAAGACCTGCTTGGTGTGAGCTGGCTGGTGTTAATGCAAAGTCTGCAAATTTACCTGTGACCCCAGCCCTGAATTCACTGTCTGTGCTGGATGCTTTTTTCCAGGAAAGTCTGTGATCTTAATGGGAAGGAGACGCGGGAGGCAGCCTGAGGAACCATGAGTAACTCCTTCCCCTTTCCATTTCAGTTCTGCCAGACACAAGGCATTGAGTATCTGACAGGCAGAGTTTGGATTGGTTTGTGGCTCATCGTCTTTATCTTCATTATCGTGGCAGCTGAGGGAAGCTTCTTGGTGCGCTACATCTCACCCTTCACCCAGGAGATCTTTGCTTTCCTCATCTCCCTCATCTTTATCTACGAGACCTTCTACAAACTGTACAAGGTGAACTTTCCCCAGGGAGATGGGCTGCCATGTCTCTCAGTCCCCAAGGAACCTGCTGCTTTAGCGTACAGGAGGCAGGGGAACAGGGCCAGCACAGCCACAGCTTTCCTAGGCGCTCTGCAGAGCAGTTCTTCGCTGGCCTCTCATGCCCCAGCCCAGCTGGCCCCTGTGCCACCACAGAGGCTGGCAGGATGAGCCCTAATGTCTGTCTCCCCTTCTCTTCCTGCAGGAGGCATTAAAGAGGGGCCACTTTTCTCTCCCCAGCCCTCTCCAGCTGGGTAGGTTGTGAGGCGAGGTGATGGATGCTGGGATTGTCTGTGCCCACCATCTACCGCCCTCACCTCTCCACAGAGCAGGACACCTCCGCATTCCCCTGTCCCCAGTAGTGACAGTGCCCCCTGCCCCTCCTTGCGGTGACAGTGTCCGCTGCTTCTCTCGCCTGCCCAGGTGTTTGCAGAACATCCTCTGCTGAAGTTCTACCCACCGAACGTGCAGAGCGGCCTGAATGCCAGCATGCTCTCTGCGGATGCGATGTCGCTGGGAATCAGGATGCAGCCCAACACTGCTCTCCTCTCCCTCATCCTCATGCTAGGCACCTTCTTCATTGCCTTCTTTATGCGCAAGTTCAAGAACAGCCGTTTCTTAGGAGGAAAGGTGAGAAGTCTGTGGGACCTAGATGTTAAGGACAAGGGACATGCCAAACAAATAATGCTTCTTGCTACAGCCTTTTGTTCTCCAGAGCATTTGGGCTGTCTCCCAAAGAAACACCAGCTGTCCCTTAAATACCATGCAGAAGGGATGGTAGCCTGACTTAGGTTGCAGACCAGAGCTGATTGTTGATGATGGTGTTTGCAGTGTCCTGCTCCAGTGAGCTTTGCAGAAAAGTCCCCTGGACCTTGGGAAGGCTCCTTTCGCTGGATGCAAGTCTGTTAAACTAAAATATAGGAGGGAGAGCTTACAACTTGTTCCCTTTGGACATCTTTCTACATGCAGGGCACCTGTGTAATACCTGGAGCACCATCTGAATAGGCCAGTAGGAGCAATTAGCCAGTCACGTAAGAGTGGCTGGAGGACTGTGGCTATGTGGGCCCCATGGGTCAAGGCTGGGTTCCCTTGCCCTGCTCATCGGCAGTGTCGAGGTTTGCAATGGTGCTTGGCCCCACCTGGGGCTTTGCTTTGCCCCAGGTTCCCTGTAGCAGGGTGGGTGCATGTAGCCAGCCCGTTCCCTTTGCCAGTGAGGGTCTCTGTTCTGTAGGCTCGGCGGATCATCGGAGACTTCGGGATCCCCATCTCCATCCTGGTCATGGTGCTGGTGGATTACACCATCACTGACACATACACACAGGTAGGCACCAGTGCCGCCCTCAGAGCCCCTCCTGCAGCCCAGCAGCGATCCCTGTGGCCTGCTCTTGTGCAACGGGGGATTTGTATTTCCTGCCTCTTTAGTCATAAGTGTGCAAAGCAAACAGAGGTGCTCCCCTCCTTCTTGCTCCCACGCTGATGGGAAGCTCCAAGGGTCTTGCTGAGACTGAGACCAGAGCTACAGGGACTGGAGTACCCTGGTATCCCTCCAGTATTTCAGCTGTTAGTAGGGGAGGCTTTAGGGGACCGGAGAGACTCAGTGCAGTTAATTCCTTGTTTGTAACTCTAAAAACTAGCAGTCAATCAAGAAGACATAAACTGGTTATGCACGCTGAAGGGGTGGCATATAGGGTGGTTTCAGTGGGGTACTTGTCATGGGTTTAGTACCTAACATATTTATACTCTCCTTGATTATAGACTACTAAATATTTTGACCACTTTATCTCAAACACAAATTATCTCTTCCCAGTTTATGCACAAAGTTAAATGTTATCAAATAAATCCATCTCACAGGTTTACGTTTCTCCCTCCCTTTTTTTTAGTAGATGTGTAGTTATATCTTTTTGTTTTGGTATTTTTTCCAACTGACATCGGGGAGAGGGTGAAAGGTAGTTCTTGTTCAGCGTGCAAGCTTTTTATAAAGACAGCCCAAGGCTTAATGGAATCCAAATGCATTTTTATTCATTTAAATTTCAATGAAAAATCTGGTTTTACCAGACATTAGTAAAATCATGCACTTTGTTACATCCTTTTCATACCCTTCTACACTTGTACAATTAATATCAAAAGCATTATCATTTCAGTATTAACTCAGCATATGTACAAAGCTTTCTGAGAGAACGGTTCTTAGTTACACAGCTTAGCTCAAGCACAAGCATTCCAGGAATATTATTCATACTTATGCTGATTAACATAAATGCAAATCATAAACTCTTCCTGCAGTGCTCACGCAGGCAGATAGCAAGAACTGCTGAAGAGCAGCGCAGAGCTGGGAGTTCAAATGCTGATGAACGCAAGGTCGGGACGATGTACAGCTAGGAGTCTCTGTGTGGTCTCTGGTGGGAGCACAAACATGATATTCCCTCTGAACATGATCAGAGTGAGGTCATTTCCAGAGAATGTGGCCAATTCTGGGGTCCACACCGCAAAAACAATATTGGAAAAACGTCTTAGAAAAGGCTTGGAAAGTCTGGGAAGCCACCTCGGAGAAGAGCAGGGAGTTCAGAACACTTGATTTGTCCAAGCAGAGGTCAGGGAGCATTTTAGCCACGCAAGCACTGACATGGGAGTGAGGTTCCTGAGGGGAACATATTTCCTTGGTCTCTTGGACAAAAACCAAGAGAATTCCAGTAGCTGAAAGGAAATGAGACAGGCCCATGTTAGGGGACATGGGATTTTTTTGCACTGAAGAGGATTATCCATGAGAAAGTCCCACTTGGGTCAGGGTGGCTGTCCCATTATCTGAGATGGTCAGACGAGGGAGACCAGGAGGATCAAGGTTAGTCCTGTGTGAGGCTGTGTCACGTGTACGTTGATGAGTAACTGCTGGGTTTTGTGGCTGCACCACCAGAAGCTGAATGTCCCCTCTGGCCTGTCGGTCACATCTCCTCACAAGCGTGGCTGGTTCATTCACCCTATGGGCAGCAGTGGGACCTTTCCAATGTGGATGATGTTTGCCTCTGCCATCCCAGCCCTCCTGGTCTTCATTCTTATCTTCATGGAGACACAGATCACTACGTGAGTACCTCCTGCATCAACGCCAACCATCACAAACCCCTGGGCAGGCAAGGCTGGGATGGGTACTGGTGGCATTGGTGTGGAGATGTACCTGTCCCAATGGGACAGCAAGGGCAGGATCCTGGCCACTTTCTGGACTGTACTTTCTTGGGTTTTCCCCTTGTCTCTTGGCTCCCCTCCTGGTATACAGTGCGGTGGGGACCTGCCTTAGCCAAGCACAGGAGGAAACCTCTAACCTGAGGGTGACAGCCACCATCCCTCTCCTTAGCCATCTCCTTGTTGTCCCCATGTGTGCCCTCTCCAAGGAGTGAACGTTGTCCTCAGCCTCAGTGCTGTTCCTGTGAGGCTGGCACTGACCCGGGCTCTTTTTCCTCCCAGGCTGATTGTGAGCAAGAAGGAGAGGAAGCTGCTGAAAGGCTCTGGCTTCCACCTGGACCTGCTGCTCATAGGCACTATGGGGGGGCTTTGTGCCCTCTTTGGGCTGCCCTGGCTGACCGCAGCGACAGTGCGCTCTGTCACCCACGTCAATGCCCTGACGGTCATGAGCAAGGCCATCGCACCGGGAGAGAAGCCCAAGATCGAGGAGGTGAAGGAGCAGCGTGTGACCGGAGTGCTCATTGCTGCCCTTGTTGGTGAGCCTCTGCTCGGGTGAAGGAGTGAGGGGGGAGGTCAGGGCCAACCACCTGAATCTCCTGGCAGTGTCCCTGCCCCACCGGCCAGCCTGCACTCTGCCTGCTTGCTGCAGGCCTGCCCTCAACTACACTCAGCTCTCCTCTGGCAGCCTTTGATACCCCCCCATGGTCAGTTCATCTCTGCAACCCATCCAGCTAGACCCCTCTTGAGCTTCCTTTCCCTTGCACCTCGGGACAGACAGAGAGGAGGCGGGAAAGGGACGGAGGCCAAGGTGCCTTGTGGAGGGGTTGACGTGGGACATGCAGTGCCCTGAGCTCTGTCTGTGCAGGTCTGTCCATTGTGATGGGGAACATGCTGCGGCAGATCCCGCTGGCTGTGCTCTTCGGCATCTTCCTCTACATGGGGGTTACGTCGCTCACTGGCATCCAGCTCTACGAGCGGCTGCTCCTGATCTTCATGCCATCCAAGCACCACCCTGACCACATCTATGTTGTCAAGGTGAGCAAAGGCAGGTTGGGGGATACCAGTTAATGAGGAACAGAGGAAGAAGAGGCAGGTGAGGGGAGGATGGTGCTTTGCTAAAGTGATGTTTGGCTTGGTGACCCCCTCCTTGGCTGCAAGTTTGTGCCGAGAAGTAAGTGCAAGCCGTGCACAGAGGTGATACAACACTAGGAGAGTGTGCTGACAGGCTGCATGCAGGAGTGTATTGCCAGGATACTGTATGGATGCGCTGTTTATAGGAGTGATGCGTTGCTTGCGTGGGTGTAGGGACACTGCAGTGCCAGCTGGGTACTCTGCTAGGTTGCACAGAGGCTGATGGAGTTCTGCCTTGCTGTAGAGTACGGGCAGGTAGAGTGTGCAGCAGGATGGCGTTACTGTACTGTGCATCGCAGAAGGGTTATGTTTGGCCACTTGGGTCTTCATTAATCTCTGTGGAAGTATAATGCATTCTTAGGTCAGATTTAACTCCCTAGGTGAAGACCTGGAGAATGAATCTCTTCACCTGCATTCAACTGGCCTGCATTGTGCTGCTCTGGGTGGTGAAATCTACGGTGGCATCCTTGGCCTTCCCCTTCGTCCTCATCATGACAGTGCCATTGCGACGCTTCGTGCTGCCCCGCTTCTTCCACGACAGGGAGCTCAAAGCGGTAAGCAGATAACTGTCCTCACAGTATAGCTTGCAACACTGGGGTGAGGTTGAAGAGATTTGGCAGACTGAAAGGCTGAGAGATCCTGGGCTGGCAAAGCCTTGGCTTTCCCTGCTGTTGTCTGGGGGTCTTTGTTCAACAGCAATAGGTGGGTGGATGGATTCCTCAGAGCTTGTAGCCCTAGGAGTTCAGTGTGAGATGGATGGGCACCCTAGGGCAAGGAGACAGAAGATCCTACCACACAGAGGCCTGGAATAAGGGTTTCCTCTTCCACCTTCCTCCCCATTTGTGTCTCATTCATTAAGACACACCCCATTTTCCCACTGAGACAGCAGCAAGGACATCCCAGCAGCACACCAGAGCCCTTGGCTGCTTGGCACAGGAGCATGTAACCACAGTGCCAGGGTGCTGGCAGCTCCTCAAGTGCTGGCAGCTCCTCTGCTGCTGCCAACATCCTGGGCTCCTGTTGGAAAGCAGCCTGGAGCAGCACCCAGAAGTGGGTGCTTCCGGCAGGGGAGGAGGGAGGAGCTGTTGTGCTGGACCAAAGCTCCAGAGATGGGGCACTGTCAAACAAGGACACTTACAGGAAAGGGCATCAGGCTGGGGATGCATGGATGGGCATGAGGGGCAAAGAAAGGAGCCTGTTGGGAGGGGAAGGAGGAAGAGCTTTGCTCTTCCCGGCACAGCCCAGCTGCCTGGCTCGCTGCGCAGCGATCCCTTCATGCCAGGCTTGAGTCCATGCCGGGGGTGGCTGTGGCCTTCAGAGCCCGGTCTCTGCCTCTCCCCAGTTGGACTCTGAGGATGCAGAGCCGAACTTCGACGAGGACGGCCGGGACGAGTACAATGAGTTGCACATGCCTGTGTGAGCTGGGAGCTGCCCTCCCCACTCGTGGAACAGGCCGCTTGTGCCTGCTCATCCCTCCTAAGGACAAACTGGAGACTTGCTGTGAGTCACGCAATCTCTTGCCTGGACCAACGAATGGCTGTTCAATAGCCCCGCAGGAGGCAGCCATGGCTCCTGCTGCCCCATCGCTCGCTCAGCAGAGCCTGTGAGTCTCTCTCCTCTTGGACCTGGTGGACTAAGAGATGCCTCTCACACCCCAAAGCTGCGTGGGTCCCGAGTGCCCGTGGGTCAGGGGTCTGCTCCCTCCCTGCTGGAGGCAGCCTGTGCCTGGTCTCCAGGTGGTGAAGGGGAGCCATGCCAGCTAGTGCCACTGTGTCCCCTTCCGCTACCATGAAGCTTGGGTGTCTCAGCACCACCTGCCACCGAGCAGTCACAGGGATGGGCTGAATGCTGCCTGTGGGTGGCCATTGGGCTTCTCCCAAACCAGCAGCCTCTTTGGTTGGCTGGCAGATGCCTTGCTCCCGCTCCCTCTGCCTCCTTCCAGGAGCGCTCATGGTGGGCCTGTGCCACAACCCCTGGCCCACGGGGTTGCTGCAGCCTGGCTGGGCAAGGAGGGACCAACACCCTGGCCTTGTCTCCAGACCATCATCTGTCCAAGCACCATCCCACAGGACTGTTTTCAGCTGTTGCTCAGCATTGGGGAGGCCGTTTGCTTCTTCCCAGTTTTCCCAACCCTCTTCCCAAAGGAAAACCGCACGGGGAGGCTGGGGAACAGGCAGGTATCCTGAAGCCTTGAGTGCCTGCCCTCTTGCAGGGGCTGAGAGGAGTCCTGTGCCATCCTGCACCTCCACAAAGGTTGCGGGGGTAAAAACTCATTACAGTTCCTGATCCCCACATTCCTGTCCCCAAGAACAAACCATATGTAAGAAGCTATAAAAGAGACATAGTGCTGGAGCGCAAAACAGTCTTTTGGGTCCCCTCCCTTTCCCTGTGCCACTGGGTCTGGCTCCCTGCAGCCCTACAAGGAAGTCACTGAAACCCCCAGCCCCAATTCTGCTGCCATACCGGGGTGACCTTTCACGTCCAGGGGTGCCCTCCAAGTGGGAAGGGGCGGCATTCAGCATGCCCAGCACTCAGCCCCCGTCACCTCTGGGCAGCTTTGAGCACCTTTCCGCCTGGCAGGGCTGCCTTCTGGGGTTTCCCCGGGCTGGCAGCCCCCATTCAGAGCTGCCTCAGAAACCGCTGATGGTGCCCTTGCTGCCTGTGGCAGCTCTGAGGGTAGTGCCAGAGGAGGTGGGCACCCCAGCCTCTCCCTGATGGTTGGAGCCAGAGTGGCCTTGTGGAGGAGGCTGGGATGCTCGCTTCGCTGTTGGATTTGGGACAAGCTGCTGCCCTGGTTCCCACTTCTCAGCTTGGCTCCTGTGAGAGATGGTGGGTGCTTCATTACCTGGAGAGTCTGACACCTTCCCCAGAAGGCTGCAGAAATATCCCACCAGAGAGAGAAACCTCCCCCTGCAACAGGTTCCTGCCCCACAGCCTGGCCCCCCTGCAGGGCCCGGGGCAGAGAGACGAGTGTCTCTGTGTGTCTGTGGCTGTGTGTGTCCTGTCCTCCCCATGTAGTGTAGGAGGCCTGTTGTCGCTGTGCATTGTGACTCCTCTGACTGTAGTGGAAACAGCTACACCAATAAACTCTTCACAGGAACCATATCTGGCTCTCTGCCTTTGTTTGTTAATTGGCAATAAGTTAAACTGATTGAAATTCCCTGACACAAAACTTTCTTGCCCACAACAGCAACCACCAAGGGAGCAAGCCCCAACTGGAAGGGGGACTGTCACCTTGTCACCCGCTACCAGTACAGAGCTGGGCTCTCCACCATCACTAGGCAGGCTGGTTACTGGTGGGCCCAGCTGGAGCTCCCATGCTGGCTGCTGGAAACAGGAGGCTGAGCCCTGTATTTAACCAGAAACACGTACTCGTGCTTGCTTGCATCTGTGTGTGCATCCGCGTGTGCATCCGTGTGCCTGCGTGCTCAGCAGTGCTCGGTGCCCATCTCCTTACCCAACCTGGAGCCACACACCAAACAGCAGGGCCATGGGCTGAGCATGGAGAAAACATCTCATTAATTCCCTCCACGTTTTCTTTCCAGTCAGGAGCCGAGCCAGGTCCCCGTGAACTGCTGGCTGCCTGCACCCCACGTGGTAATGAGTTGAGGTCCTCCAGTCGTGCTCTCCTCCTGGGTGCTGCTGCTGGGACTAGGCAGTGGTCCCACCTCTGGTGGTCAGAGCCGCTGGCTGCTCCTGGGGCTGGTCACTGCTGTGGGACACATGGCAGAGGGTTGAGCCTGCCTGGGTGCAGGCGTGGTGGCTGTTCCGCTTCTGAGCTGGGCCTGCTGTGGGGCAGGCAGTGCCTGGCCTCGCAGCATCCTCTCCAGGTCCCGACAGCGCTGCTGAACCTGCGGGAGAAGGCAGTGTGGGTGCCCAGCTCCTGGGCATCCAGGTGGGCTGGATGGGAGCATCCACAAATGCTTCCCGCAGGCCGGTCCACCACATTAGGAAACTCTCCCTCTCCTATTCCCCACTCCATGGCTCTCCTTCCTCACACCTGAATGCCCAGGGCTGCCCTACTGGCCATCGGTTTGGACTGGAGAGGTTGTGGCTCTACCCAGTTCCACAAGATCTGTGTCTCCACCTTGATGTTCAGCCCTTCCCATGCAGATCCCCTGCCCATGGCAGGGCCCCCACTCTTGCCCTGGGATGCAGGACAGGGAGCTCAAGCAGAGCCAGTGTGTGCCCCTTACCGCATCGATCCTCCGGATGAGGATGGGCCTGACCTCCAGCTCCAGCAGCCAGTCGGCCTCCAGGATGCTGTGGTGGTACTCCTCCAGCTCCAGGTTCTTCTGCAGCTCCTCAGTCAGGGCAGCCCGGTGCCAACAACTCCCCCTCCCCGGGCTCTGCTGGGGCTGTGCCAGCTCTGTTCCTTCACCCTGCTGCTGCAGGCGCAGGACCTGGATGCGCCGGGCAACATGATGGACCTGGGCATGCAGGGCAGCTGCCCGCTCCCTGCGCTGCAGCAGGGCCAGCAGCTCCTCCTGGCTCTCCCGCAGCCGGGCTCGCAGCACCCCAGGGTTTCTGCCTGCTCCTGAGGACTGTGGTGGGACCAAGAGGTTGGGCAAATCCGGGGGAGAGCCAGGCTGCCGGAGGGTCCTGCTGTGTGGTGGGGTCTGCATGGTGCTGGGAGCCAACCCTGCTTTGCCCCGCGCTGGTGGCTGCTGTGGCGGTGATAGTGATGGAGATGGAGATGGTGATGGAGATGGTGGCAGGGAGAGGCTGTACCTGCTGCGGTGGAGATGGACCCACCGTTGGGCAAGCTCCGCCATAGCCAAGCTCTGGTGAAAGACATCAGGAACCAGCCGCAAGACCTTCACAAAGGGCTCCACGCCGGAGAAGCCACGCAGGTCACGCAGGCTCCAGGGGCTGAAGACCCGCTCGCTGAGGGACCCCCCCTGCAGCAGCAGCCCCCAGTTACGCCGGTGGGCGAAGAGCTGTGCAGCCAGGCGTGGGATGGATGCTGGGGAGGACCACCGGGTGGGGTGGGCAGCTGGTTTCTCGTGCATGTACAAGTACTCACAGAGTGGGACCACCACCCTGGAGTCAAACCACTCCTTCAGCATGCTCAGGTGCTGCAGGTAAGAGGCCATCCAGCCCACGTAGCTGGCCACGTTGGGGCTGGCTGAGCCGGACCAGTGCTGGGCAAGCTTCTGCAGGTGCTGCCAACTCTCCACCTGCCCCGAGGGGCTCTGTGGCAGCACCAGCAGCAGCACCTGGTACAGGCTGCGCAGGTCAAAGCCCTGCCGGCACTGCTGCACGTGCCCCACAAAGGCGCTGATCTCCCCTTCAAGGGCAGAGTAAAGGGACTCCATGGACGGCTACAGTGATGGAGAGGAGACAGCTGGGATTGCAGCTCACCCACATGGCCCTGGGTGCTCTGGAAAACACACTGCACCAGGATGCAATACTCAGGGTGGTGCAGGCAGGGTTGCTGCCGGGCTCTGGTTTGGGTCACCCACGGGGTCTCAGCCAGGAGACGGTGCTACCAAAGGCTGGCATCCCCCTTTGAAGGATGGGACATCTGGCCAGCTCAGATCAGTTGGTCCTGGTTGCTCTGCTGGAGAATAGAAGACACATGGGTTGGAAGGAGGGCAACAGAGGTGGGCTGGGGCAGGAGGCATGAGGGAGCTGCATGGGGTGAGCTCAGAGAGGCACCCCCACTTTTGCTGGACCAGGGAATGGAAAGGCTGCTGGGTGCTGCTGCACCAGGAGCATGCTGGATCGCAAAATGTCATTGAAGTGCAGGGAGAGGAGTGGAGAGGCTACCTGCAGTCCCAGGGGATGCTGCAGGTGGGGGGAGAACAGCCTGGGTGTGCACAGCTCCCCCAGCTGCCCAGGGGATGCTCTGGGATGGGGCAAGTGTCCTCCTGCTCCCTGGAAGGGGACCGTGTCATGCCAGACCAGGGCTGCGCTCTGACCAGCAGTTTCTCCCATCTCTTTGCTGTTTGAGAAGAGGTTTGTCTTTACAAAAGTAAGCAGCCACCCTTGCCTGTCTGGAGAACTGAAAATATGAGGTCTGTTCCCAAAACTACCAACTATATTATTTTAAACCATTGTGTGTTTAGGCAAACTATTTGGGTTTCTGTTTCTGCCGAGGTTCAAGTACACTCAAGCTATCTTCTCCAGCTATTTTTATTCTCTGCAGCCAGGAGGGGCTGGCACATCTCTGTTGTGAGATACCACTGGCACTGGTTCACATGGCTGTGTGGCTGGGAAGTTAAGGAAATTGCTGGCTAAGGTCATCCCCGTGACAAAACTGGGGATCAGCGCCACCAGCAAAATTTCCCCTTTCCCCTGTATACCTGGAAGTCCTTGCCTGGGCTTTCATGCCTGCTTTTCAGGCACTCAAATTTCATTAAAATACATTAAAAAGTACTTTTTCCTCTTCTTGATAAGGAGGGGATTTGGAAGCCCTGCACCTTGGGGGCAGGGGTGGCAGATAAAAATGGCAGGAGGGGGCAGCACGGTGGGATCCTCGCAGTGCGGCTGGAGAGGGCACGAGCGGCTTCGGTTGCACTCACCTTCCCCATTAAGTGTCTGTTAAACGTGAGTTGCACCAGTTTGGGGGGGAGCAGAGCTGATGCTGAGGGGGATGATGCCTGCACATGAAGTACCAGAGACCAGATAAAGATCCCTCCAGTTCACAGGTGCCCAGCTTGCTGTTGTAGATGCTGAGAACCACCAGCGAGTGCTGCCGAGCACCAGTGACCCAGCACGTCCCTGCCATGGTGGCAGCCCCACTCTCTCTGCCCCCATCTGCCCTCCATCCACCTCCCCTTCACATTGAAAGAAGAGACTCACCAGCCCCAGGAGCAGCACCGGGGAGAGGAGAAAGGGCTGATCTGGGCCCTGCTGCCTGCCAGGAGAGGAACCTGTGCTCCACGGGCATGGACACAAACCTTCCTCCCCATGGGAACGGCAGGTTTGGACGCGTCCCTCGCACGGGAGCCAGCCTTGTTGCTGCCCCTGTGGGCATTGCCTCAGAGCTACAGGGAGAGATGCAGCTTTCTCCAGCCCCTCTGCCTCGCACAGGTCTTTGCAAAGGACACTTCTCTCACAGGGATGCCTGAATCCTGGGCATGGGCTTGGATAGCACTTTTCCTCAATACAAGTGAGTACAACTATGCACGGCCCTGAATTTGTCCCAAAGGCTTGTCTGGCCTTGGCAAGAGGGAGGCTCCATAGCCTTTGGTGGTTCTCTGCCTGACTGCTGCCTTGTGCCCCTGCCCTGTCCTTCCCAGCATATCGTCCTTCCAGGGCTCTTCAACCCTCCCGCTCTCAGAGGTGCCTGTGCTGGGACTGCTCCCCAAAGGGACTCTCAGAAGTAGGAGGTCATTCAAGGGAGTGAGAATGGGGAATGGGAGCAAACGCTCTGTTAGAAACCTCTGATGGGGACAGCATCCCTGGAAACAGAGGTCTGACCCTGACGGTTCCCATTCCACCTCCACCTGGCTTCCTATGGGAGTGGGAGCCTTGACCGTGATGTTTCAGCCCACTCAAGCGAGCAAGTCCTGCTGCTCGGAGAGCTGGCTGGGGCAGTGCGCTCCTGCCTGGTGCCAGGACCCCATGGGGAGGGAGCCAGGGACCCCAGGCTGGGAGCTCTTCACTAGGGACAACGCTGGGACACTTGTCCTGTGCCTGTACAAGGTTCCCCCATCCGGGTGCACATTTTTGGCCGGGCTGCACCTACCCACGAGCTGCTATGTCACACTGTGCAGAGGTGGTTCACATGAGCTCCCCTGCAGAGAGGGGCAAAGCTGCTGTAAGGTCGGGGTGGGAAGGCTCAGGCTGAGCTCTGAAATGTGGCTCCTGTGGCTTTTCCTTGCAGGGAGCAGTAGAGAGATGGTCTGGCACCCATGGGTGTCTTCTCTCCCTCAGAGAGCGGCCCACGCAGGAGCTGGAGCGAGGTGAAGCGCTGAGCACCAGCACTGCACAGCATCCCCCATCGCTCCTGGGCCACAGGCTGCCAGATGTGACCTTGCCACTGAGCAACACAGACAGGTAACTCCCCTCTGTAGACTTCTGCAGAGAGGGGGGACCTTGTGGTCCCTGCTGTGGGAGCCCAGCTGCATAATTGCCTTCATCTGTCACCCCAGTGTCCCTGGGGCATGTCCCTCCGCTCCAGCACGCAGGGTGCAGCAACATCACTGGGGGTGGGAGAGGCTGGGCAGCGGTTGGCTCCTGCTGTGACAGGCTCTTGTCCCCAGCAAGGACAGATGGCCAGCTGCTGTGGCCGGTTCCTGGTGCTCTGAACTGGGGCTGCACTCACTTTTCAGCTCGGGAATGGACCTCAAAACCAGGCGCTCTGGCAGACAGGAGGTGTTAGCACAGCCCCACCTGCTCCCTGGGTTTGCTAACCCAGCAGCCCAGCGTTGCAGGTTGCCTCCTGGGGACTTACAAGGGGCACGTACACCAAAACAGGGCAGAGAATGGCATCGTTTTGGCTGCAGGTGCACAGTGAGGAGAAGAGCTCTCTCCTTTAGCATAGAAATGATTTTGCAGGCTGAGGCTGCGCAGGCGAGACCAGGAAAAGGAAATGTGCCGAGCTCCGGCTCCCGGCACCCGTCAGCAGACCTTGGCTACGGCCAGGGCTAGTGATATGACACCATTTAACCTCCTCGCTTGCTTGCCTGGGTTTATCGTGCAGCCAGAGACAAAGACAGAGAGCTACCCGTGCCTGGGAAAACAGCCCAAGCCCAAGGCGAGCGCACCGCAGCTGGCTGACACACTTTCCACAGCATGGATCCCGCAGTCATGGTGTCTGTGAGCAAAGCCCTGCTTTATACACTCGGTTAAGCAGAAGCCGTAAGGCTGTTCGTAACGGAGCCCCATCTGTGACCTCCACAGTGTCGCGCCATTAATAGCAAGGGTGGGTCTGGGTCAAACAAAAGCAGGGCAGGCTTAATAGGAGAGGAAATTAGGTGGATGTGCTTGGCTGGCCTCATCCCTGCGTGTTCCTACTGTAATTATAGCCCCGTGCAGCTCAGCTCTCTTATTCAGCCATCTCGCCGCCAGGAATGCATTTCTCATGACCGAGGTGTAAAAGCCACACGCGGATACGTTTTGGCCCCAGGCAAACCTGCAGCAGCACAAAGGGAGCCATGGTAGGGAATCTCAGCTCATCGCTGCCGGGAGATGGACGTGTGGCCTGGGATATGACCGGGAAGGGAGGGAAGGGCTGGGCTGGCGGAACAAGTCCGGGATCCCTATCTGTAGAGAAAGCTGGAGATACCTGACTATGGGTTTGGTCTCTCCAGCATGGCCAAGTGCATATGGGGCCAGGAGAAAGTCACAGCTAGTGCTGGCCCCAGTGTTTCAGCTCCGGAAGATGCTTCGGAGGCCACAGGTTGGCATGAAGTTGCAGTGGGGTGGACCTTCCTCGCATCTGCCCTCTGGGCCCATCTGCTTCAGCTCTCTGCTCTTGCGCTCTGTCTGAAAATGAAGAAGACATCCTGTTTTCCTGATGTGTGGAGAAAGGGCAGCCTTGGAGGGCATTCCTCCACTTGGCCAGGACAAAAAGCTTTTCCCCCTGTGGTCAGACCAAGCAGGGGTGCAGCCACCCTTGGCCTGGGCTCTGCAGCCTGCAGAGGCAGTGCTCTGCGCTGCGGTGAGACGGGCTCACTGCTGATGGTGGCTGAAGTGAGACAAGAACCAGGAGGGTGCCCAGGACAGATAAACACCCCCCACCCCATGTTGTCCCTCTTTGCCAGGAGGGCTCCCCCTCACACTGCTGCTCTCTGGGGGAGCAGGTGCCGCAGTGGGTGGTGTGACCCTGTGAAAGCCTCTCCAGGCGGCTTCAATCACATTCCTCCGGAGCAGGGACACATCTGGTACAAACATGATCCTGTCCCCAAGGAGCCTGGGCTAATTCCTGCTGCAGAGCCCCAGAGCAGCCTTGAGTAGCGAGAGCTTCAGCGCCGCTTTGATCACCACCATCCTCACCTAGCGGGGACAGGGCTGGCTTGCGAGCAGCGGGGCAGGAGGGGAGGTCCACAGCTTCATGCTGAGTTGGGGCAGTCCAAGCCTGAGCTGGCCTTTCCAGACCCTGCCCTGGTCTGAGCTGTGGACAGGCTCCCCACAGTCTGGGAACAGGAGACGGGAGGAACTGCCCTTTTTTAAAGCCAATTTCAAGCAATTGTGAAACTGAAGTGGGGAGGGGGGCAGAGCTGTGGGGACAGCGTGTGCCCTGCTGTGTGTCCCCTTCCCCTCGCACACGTGCAGTCTGTGGCAGGAGAGCGCCTCGGTGTCTGGTGCTCTGCCAGGGTCAGGCCACTCCTGCGAAGGGAAACGCTTGGTTTTTGGTCACTGCTTCTCAATAGTTCTCCCCCTTTTTGAGAACCCTCTCCTGTGCTTTGGGCAAGGGGGGATTTGGTGGCCCTGGCAAAGCAGCAGGGCCTGCCAGCAGGGGTTGCGATGGTGGCAATGCACAGCAGAGCTTGGGTGCCCTCCTCCTGCATCTATGCCTCCCTGTGCCCCCCATTTGTGCCTGAGGTATCCTGCCTCGGCTGCCAGCTCTCCCGAGTGAGATCATCCCAGGGATGACGGTGGAGGAGATCAGTTCCCCACCCTACGATCACAGCTCCAGTGAGCTACTGGGGAGGTAGCACCCGCGGCCGAGCTGTCACAGCTCATTCCCTTGCAGGTGATGGGAGAGCAAGCCTGGCAGATGCTCACCACCCGCAGCAGGGGCACATTGGCCTGCCCACCTCCCAGCCGTGTGCCAGACCCGTGGCAGAGGAGGAAATCAGGATATTGTCTGGTGTCCAGGAGGAATTCCTGCCTCGGCTTGTTCCTGCCAGTCCTCTGCCGACCTTCCCTCGGTGTGGAAAGCCCAGCAGGAAGCTGACTCACTGTCTGCTGCTGCCACAGCTGGGTGCGGGGCTCTGCTGCCTGCAGCACCAGAGGGCTGCTCCTTTCACAGATGCAGGAATAGCTCATCGCCAGACACCCACCCCCCAGCACCCGCCTGCCCTGGCTCTCCTCTGCCAGAGCCCAGCTCTCTGCCTACAAGCAGCGGAGGACAGCCATGGCACCCTGGTTTCTGTGCCATCTGCAGCTGGGCTGGCAGGAGGGCTGGGAGCTCACAAGCATTGCTGCCGAACATGCGAGTGGCACTGCTGTGCCGGGCTCAGGGCAGGAGGCAGCCCTGAGGTGGGGAGGGGGGCTGATGGGCTGGAGAGGGGTCCCAGACTTGTTCTGAGCAGTGGGGTCCATTCCAGCCCTCGTTGTCTGCTTCGAGTTCATGTGGCAGCCAGCCCTGGAGCTGCTGGGATGCAGAGGTGAGGTGCCAGACACATGGCGGTGGCAGCATCCGGGCAGCCAGCGATGGCAAGTCAGCACTCGCCTGCTTATCTGCAAAGAAGCAGATCATGGTAGCCACCCCTTCCCAGCAAGCAGCACCTAGAGACATTTAGGAGACAGTTCAGAAACCCTCAGTTCCAGGTGGGCTGCATGAATGTAGGACTAATGATTTAATCCTTTAACAGAAAGGAGAAAATATCAGGCATAAGTTTTTTATCAAGATTCTTGCCACTTTTCCAACCAGGTAGGTGGAGCACAGGGCTGACAGCATCAGTCCCTACTGCTGCATTTTGGGAATCCAATGTTTATTGCCTGGACAGTTTGGAAAGCTGCTTTGTTCTGAGGACTGGGTCAAGCCACCTTCTTCCCTCCTAGAATGTGTTGCTTGATGGTTGTGTTAACACTAAAAAACCTTGTCTTTTGAACAACCGTTTGGTTCCTTGCCTCGTCCTGGGCTTTCCAAGCCCCGTTAGCCCCTTGGCTCAGAGCTGCAGGGAGACCTGCCAGGCTGGAACAGCTACTGCTCCCTTCCAGCCCAGCAATACACGGACTGGACCGGCTGTCACCGTGATGAAAACTGTAGCAGTTACCGGCTTAGAATTTTTTTCCACAATGCATGTGGAAACACAACCTTGCAGCACTCCCTGGGAGCTGATGAATAGTAAAGGGAAAGGGAGCTCACAAGGACCCCATCCTGGGAAGCAAAGGTAAGGCTTATGATGTGTGCTTTTGGGTTGCTTGGTGTGTTCACTGGGAATAGGTTTGCTGCTAGTTTGCCACTTCGTTGTCAGATCTCCCTTGACATGCAGCTGTGAGGGTCATTGCCCTTGATGGGCAACCCAGTCCTGGATGACAGGAACCATGGCCAAAGTTCTCCATTGGAGAAATCTGGGAGGGGACATCTGGTGCTGGAGATACCTACTGGCGGAGACCCTTGGCAGGCAGACAGAAGAGGTAAAGGAGACGTGTGCTCCTCCTCAACTTTCCCATGGCTGTAAGGAGCTCCTTAACCCCTCTGGTGACCACCCAAAAGGTTGAAGCTGGACAGCCAAAATGGTCTGCAGAAGCAGCAATAGCAGAAGAGGAACTGTCCTCCCGCGGGGAGAAGGCTGGCTGAGGCAGAAACAGCCCGATGACAAACGCGGAGCTGCAGAGAGGACTTTCAAGGACACATCGCTGTTGAGTTGATCTAATCCCCTTCATTAACAGGGTAATTGGCCTTGTGGATAGAAGTATTAGATGGGAGATAAGGACTGTAGTTAGGTTTCTGGAGTCGTCTTGCTTGATGTTTTCATAAGACAGGGAAAGTGGTGTAGATTAAGCTAATCCAGCGCAAGTACAAAAGAGGCTGGACAGTCATGCCCAGGGTAGCTCTCAGTGACTTGATATCAAAATGGAAGGACACATGACAGTGACACATACTAGGAAACCTTACAAAAAGGTCCAGATAGTGAAGGTGGAAGAGACTGGTGGGGGTGGTTGTCACAGGCATCTGTTGCAGTGGCCTAGGTGTGACTCTGTCTTGTGGCAGAGATTGGACAAGACTGTCACCTCCCTCAGAGCCCTGTGTCTTTTAAATAGTTCAAAAAGCACGTTATTCACCAAAAAAATACCAATCCTCAAAACTTCCTCCCTCCACCCGCTCCTTTGTTTGGTCTCCTTTCTTTCAGAATAAGGAAATTATTTCTTACTACTGCAAGAAACACCCCCCACAGTGTAGGTACTCATGGACTGTCATCTGGCCACACTTTTTTGACAAACTTCACCCAGCCTGTTGCTCTACGCTACCTGTTCCGGATCTGAGAGATACAACTTTGAAGTGCTGTCAGGATTCCCGTTAACAGTCTCTGTCACGGTATGACGCTCTGCTGACCTGCTGAAGGGACCCCGAACCCGAAACGTCTGCTCTTCCAGAAGACATCAGCTGTCCTCCCAAACCCCACCCTTGGCCGCTGTGGCTGCTGTGGCTGTATACCGAGGCGGTCCCTTCTCCCCGCTGCGTACCCGTGGGTGGCACTGGCCACCCGGGCTCAGCCGGCGCCTCCCGCACCCCAAACCCTTTCCAGAGACGCCCCCCACTCCCCCCGGCCCGAGATGCTGGCTCCTCCCCAGCCACCGTGACCACCTCCCCGGTTCCTCAGTGCCCAAGCCCCGCCGCAGCGGCCGCGCTCCCCGCGCCCCGGGGCGGAGCGGTGCGGGGCGGAGCGGTGCGGGGCGGAGCGGGGCGGCCCGGCCGCTCCCCGCTGCCCGCGGCCGGCGAGGCGGAGCCAGAGCGGTGAGGGGGGCCGGCGAGTCGTGCCCGCCCGGCCCCGGCGATGCGGCGTTGAGAGCCGGCCGGCAGCGCTCCGTGCGGGGCCAGACCGCCGATGGACGCCGCTCTCCGCCAGGTGGGCAGCGGCGGGGACGCGGGGGGCGGCGGCGGCTGGCCCCTGCCTGGGGGAGGTGGGGGGGACGCCGGCCGGGCAGGGTCAGGTCCCGGGGTGGGACGAGCATCGGGGTGCCGTGCCCAAGCTCGGGGCCGCCGGGCGCTGCCCCGGGCCGGGGGCGCGCCGGGAGCGGCGGGATGCTGCGCGCCCCGGGAGCGGAGGGATGCTGCGCGCCCCGCGGGGCTCGCCGCGGCCCCGCTGCCCCCTCCCCAGGGCAGGGTCCCGGTTGCACTTTTCCTGAGAGGCGGCGGGGCTTGTCCCCGAGCGTTCCCCAGGCCCAGCGCGGCACCGGGCAGCCCTTGTGAGGAGCTGAACGGGTTACGGGAGCCCCAGCGATGCGCGGTTCCAGCGATTCAGGCGGAGGGCTGCTTGCAGGAGGAGAGGATTTGTCGCATGATAGTCATGGCTGCCCAGAGACGGCTCGCATGCTGCTTTAATCCCTTGGAGCGACTTAAGGGTCCGGAGCCTGCTCCTGCCTGTGTGTGCATGTCACAGCTCGGCTCGCCGCACGGGGCACCGGGCCAGAGCCCCGCCGGTGAGGAACCGGGAAGTGTGGAACGGGAGGGAGCGTCAGCCTCAGTCCGCTGCCTCCTCTGTGCCTCTGCCCAGTCACCTTCACGCTGGCGGGCAGAAAGGGCTGCTCGTACCAGTTAGACATGGGCTCTGGGTCCCATGTGTGCCTGCCTTGCCCCTTCCTTGGGGGTGTACACCAGCATTGCTCTGCTGGGGAAGGGGAAAGTGATGTGCAGCCTTAATGCACGTGGTCCGGTTCCGTGCACACCCCGGATCCCCCCGAAATTCCCTCTCGCTCTTTCTTTGCTTGAGCACACACAGGTTTCCAGCCCAGCCTGATGCTGCCTTTGGTTGTGAGGGGCAGGTGGGTGCAAGGCTGGGGCAGCCCTTGCTGACCCCATGGATGACAGTGGGGTGCCCATGGCACTGGCAGTGGGCATGGCAGGCACTGTGAGGTGACAGGGCCATCCTGAGGTCTGCAGCTGAGCCCTGAAAGCCTCCCGTTTGGAGGCAGGGGCATCACACATCCCCCCTTCTCCAACTCTCAGTTGGTTTTCAGGCCATTAAACCCAGTGTCTGGCCCTTGCCATGTCCTGGGTGCGGCGGGGGAACTGGCAGCCCCCTGGGAGCAGCCCGTTGTCTGTGGGCTGGAGCAGCTGATGGGCTCGGGCCTGCCCCCTCCCCAATGAAGCACTTTCTTTATCAGAACAGATGTTTTCCCAGATCTGGCCCCAGCAAGGAAGGAGTGGCTGCCCCGGGGGCTGTGCTGCTGGGGCTGCCCCATGGCATGCACAGCACATCGCCCAGGCTCCTTTCAGCCATTAACTGATTAACCTGCTGCTCCTGAAAGCCTGGGCCGCCTGTATCTAATCAGATGGAGGCCAGGGGTTCCCAAAGGGCCATTTCACCAGAGCCTTTATGCCCACCCCTCTGTCACGAGGAAACTCCTGGTCTCTTGCAACAGGAGTAGCCACTGAGGAGCCTGAAGCGCCTGATGGGAATGGGAGGCTGGAGAGGAGATGCCCAGAGGTGTGTGTCTCATCAAGTAGCACCCAGCAGAGAGCTGCCTGCTTTGTCCAGCTCCACTTGTCCAGGCATGATTCTGCTGTCATCTGGAGAAACAAGGATTTCCAGAGAAGGGCTGAGGGGCAGCCCTGAAGCCAGGGACTCTCTAGGAGTCTTACATCTCTTGTAAATCAGGGGCTTATAAACCTAGTGAAGCGAGGTGGCCAAGGCTGGAGAGCTGGGGAAAGCATGCGTGGGAAAGCATCAAGCTTTGCTTTGCAGGAAAGGCAGTAGGGGTTGGAAGGGGGGGGATGTGGCTTCCCTGGAGCGGGAATGTTTGGCATTTGCTGCACCCCAGCCACTCTTCCTCCTTCTCCATGGGGGGTTCTTGGTGGGAGGGCAATGCCTGGGCAGAAGGGAGTTGCTCCACCTCTTTCTGCTGCAGCAGAAGCCAAGTTTGTCCCAGGGGATACATGTCTTCCCTTACAATGAATAGCTTAAACCCCAGTGTGTTGTTGGTCTTGCCTTAGCAGGCTCCCATGCTGTGCTTGCAGCATTTAGATACTACACTCAGCAATGTGATCAGTCTCTGGGGCTAGGTGGGGATGCTGTGGATCTTCCAGCTTCCCTGGTTTCTCCCTTGCCACGCTGGAGACCAAAGGAGTTCCTATTCTTTGAAGTTTATCTATGATAAGTGGCTTAGTGATGGATTCAACCTACTTATCGCCCTGCCTCTGCCAAGGTGGGAATGGTTTTGGCCGGTTGTGTCAGCTTGACACTGCTGAAGGGCTTCCTGTGTGTCATGCCCATGCCCTCCTCTGACTGCTGACCCCAGGGACGGAGAGCTAGCGGGGTGTGTGCTGCCACCGCTCTTCCCCTGCAGTGTCCCAAGCGGGGCAGATTAGAAATCCTTCATCCCCAGCAAGTGGTACAGCACAAGGATGTGTGCCTCTGCCATCTGAGGTCTGGTGTGTGGCACGGATCAGAGATGTGACGGATGATGCCTTTGCTCCAGCTGGGCACGAGCAGAAGAGCCAAGATGGTGTGTGTGCTCTGCTGTCTCCTTTCTTGGCTGCTGCAGCGAGTCCTGTGCCCAGACAGGGAGGAGGGGCCCTGGGGGCCAGGGCTGTGGCACTATGACGGTGACGGATGATAGTTTCCCTGCGTCTGGAGTGTGGGCAGGATGTGGGGGTGACACAGAGGATGTGACTCGCTCTCCAGTTCTCCCCTAGGAGCAGGAATGTCGTGGCCAGGGTTAAAGGAGACACTTCTCCCATCCCATCCCTCTCTGCTCTCCAGCTAGAGTGACCAGCCGGCACAGCCCCACAGTCAGCCTGCACTGGGCAGAAGCATCCAGCGGAGTCACAGATGCTGTTCTCCTTCTGCTCACATGCTACTGGCCTAGGAATGCTGGCATTTTAAACATTAAACAGTTTTTCCCATTTCTCTTTTGGTGAAATGCAACGCTTTTCATCTGTGTTGTAAAATAAATCCCCCAAAGTCCTTAAGCTTTCTGACATTGAGAGAGAAATGTGGGGGGATCCTGGGCTCAAGTCCTGCATGGCTATGGTGATCTGAGCTGTCCTCCCTACGGCTGGTCTGGTCTTCACTGGTCCCCCATTCTCCCCTGGCTACAGCTCTTCTCTTCTTTGTGGCCTGGGACATCTGCTGTGGAAGTGGGGCACATGCAGACCAGCAGAGAGCCCCAGCATCAAGCCCATGGAGGAGCACAAGGGCTGCCCGAGTTGCCACCATGCATGCACCTGAGCTGCTTTCTTGGCTCCAGACTGAGGCATCATGGTGGGGAGCAAGCAACCAGCTTTGCCAGGTCTCGTTTGCTCTGGCAGCTTTGCCCTGGCTGCTGCGCGGGCATGCTGGTCACTTAATGCAACTGGAAAGTGTCTGACTACTCCACAAAGCCATTGGGTAGTCTGCAGAGGGTGACCCTTTGCTGGCCACGTGATACTCAGCTGTACACACTGTCCTCCAGGTGTCTGATGGCTCCGTAGTCCTGGTGTAAACTCATGCCTGTAAGCATTTGCAGACAGAGTGTACTCAGTCTGCGTGGGTAAGGAGAAGAGCTGAAGGGACTTGTCTGCAAATGCATCTTCGCAGTGTTGAGCCTGCCTCCTGCAGCAGGTACAGGACTGGTCTGATTTTTGGTTGCACATGCGATTCTCACCAACTTTGACCTCTTGGTTGAAGCTCCTTGGCTGCATCATGCAGAGATCAGTGTCCCCGGGGAGCCCAGGTTGTGCTGAGTGGGGAGGGCTCGTACATGGCAACCCAGATTAGGTTTCTCAACAGCTTGGTATGCCCTCCCCATGCTCCCTGCAGTTGGGAGAAGGTGGAGTTCTTGTGAGAGAGGAGTGTGGCTGGATGTCCCAAAGAATCCTTCCAGAGACTCCTGTCTGAGACGAGGGAAATGGTTCAGCTGACTTGGATGACGCTGGCCATGAGTGATGTGCTGTCTTTCCAGATAACAGTGGGCTGAGTGCTCTTCTGTTAACAACCCTTGGCTTAGGAAAATGCTGTCCTGGAAAGAAACGGTAGACAGAGCATCGTCTTTTTCAGCAGCAGGGCTTCTCCGTGAAGGAGTATTCCCACCAAGCCTCTCTCCTCCCCTGAGGATCACATGCATTGCCGACTTTCCCTGATGACCTCCTCTCAGTTTACCAAGAATATGGTGACCTCTTAGAAAAGAGGATCTGGAGAGATTGGGAAGAGACAGAGAAATGCTGAGTATTACATGCATGCTGTGTATGTAATGCTCTATGTGTCAATACCAGAGAGAGCAACCCCTCTCTGTTTAATTAATCTGTGTAGTTCAGCTAAAGAGAAGTACCTTGAAGATGTCTATGGGGCTGGTGTAGCATGGATGCAGAATCCTCCATCCCCTGCAAATCCTGCATCTCCGCAAAACCATTCAGAGTGATGAAGAGGCAGATGTAGGGTAAAAGGGCCCGGCTGCCCTGTTGTGGAGCAGCAATTGCGGGGAAGAAAGCTCCTGTGCCAAAGGTGACATGAAGAAGTGTCTGGCAGAAGAGAGGGAGTCCTGTTAGCTCCCTCCTTAGGGCATTTGTCTGGAGCCGGGCTGTGAGCTGCGACCTTGTCAGATCCTATCAGCAGTGGGAGGCTGGGCTGGCGCAGGCGTGGGGTGGGAGCCCCCACATGAAGGGAAGCCAGGTCTTCCCTGGGCCAGCTTGCAGCGGCCCCATCGCTGCTTCCAAAACTACCTCGTACCGCTCCGGTTTCACTTCTCGCCTCCCTTTTTTTTTTTTTTTTTTTTTAAATAATAATCGCAAATGTTTCGCAATTTCTTATTTCCCATTTTGCTTTGAGGAGAGTGTGCGAGCTATTTAAATGTGATCATTAAGACTGAAACTTCTGCAAGTCTGGGTTTCCTGGTTATCCTCCAGTTACCCTAAGCTCTCTGGTTCTGTCTCCTCATTTCCATCCAAGGTGGCACACAGTTCAGCAGCGCCGCAGAGCCGAGTCCCAGGAAAAACACCTACGGAGAGCCTGTCTGCCATGCACCGCTTGGCACAGCGTCTGGGGTCTCTTGGGTCCTGTCATTATAAACGCAGTAATTATCGTAACAACTGAACCAGTGGTGGGGCCTGTCATAGATACAGTGATCAGCGTATTTGATGAGGAGGGGGGCAATTCAGGTTTGGACCAGGGCTGTGTATTAGTCCTGTTGATTCCTGCTACCTGCCTCTTGAGCCAATGATTAAGATTTGGCTGAATCGCACTTTCTGGAAAGGCTTTTTATTTCTGGAGGATCCCCCGCCTTTTGCAGTCTCTTCAAGTGGTTACACAACCTTGTTTTAAAATAAATCCTGCTTCGTTTCTAAAGTGTCTGGCAGCTCCATCCACTTTTGGGTCCTACTTTTCTTCTGCTTCGTGAGAGTTGTTTCGTCCCAGATAACTTCTCTGCCTGCAAGACATTATCCTCCGGCACCGGGTTGCTGACAAAGGTGAGGCAGCAGGTAGCAGAGCAGGGGTCTGGATACTGCTGGCAGCAGCATCCTCACAGCAGGGTTTAATTAGCTGAGTACACAGGGACCGAGGTGAGGTTTGCAGCCCGTGCTGGGCCACATGCTGCTGTGATCCCCCTGCTATCAGTGTCTGGGCTAGACAGGGCAGCCCTAGCTCTGGCGAATCTACATAATGACATTAACATTTTCACAAGTGCTTCTGCATTACAAGGGATCCTTCTGAAGAGCAAAAATGACTGAATTTTTTACATTTTCTATGGAAGGCTTCTCTCTCACACCTCAAAGCATAAGTAAGCAGTAAACTTCCTTACTCCTGTTTATACATCCCAGACACGCATCAGCTTTTGTTGCAACCAAATGTCCCGGGAGTTTCTGTTCAGCAATTTGCAATCCTCTTCGGGTCTGTGACTTTCCAGAAGACATTCCTCTGTTTGAAGTGCTCCTTACATTCCTTCTACCCTGAAACTGACCTTTCAGTTTGGCTGTATTTTAATCCTATTTTGTTCAAACAAGCGGACTATGGAATCCACACTGCTCTGATGGTCTCATCCTTGTGGGTACTTACTGATCTACCAGATGTTGGCATCTGCTAGTACTGTCAGCACTACTCTTGATTTTAGGTCCTTGATGGGAGTACAAAATACCACTGGCTCTGCCTCTGCAGAGTTTTCTTAGAAGCTCTCTCAATTACTCATGGATTTCCCCATTTGTAAAAACGGGTTTGAGTCCCTTTGCTGCTGTTTGCTCCTCAAGGTCTGACTTTTATCAGAATACTGTGTTCTATATGATCAATGTCATGAGAATCTGTTACTGTCCCATGTCCCATCTCTTATGCTTGGAGGCAAAGAACGAAGAAATCCTTTTGACTAGACTTCTTTCCACATGTTGACTGGCACTGGACACTGATTAAAGCTAGAGTCTCTTTAAGTTGGAAAAGCTGAAGGCAAAAACTCTGTATTTTCCCTGGGGTTGCCAGACTAAGCAACCCATGATTCCTTGGGATAATCCTGCTATCACTCTTGTTTAGGCTTTGACCCTTCCGCTCTCTTGGAATTTCCTCATAATTTTCAGGCTTATCAAAAATGAAAATCAGCTGGTGAGAAACTTTATTGGACAGATCTCTGGGAACTTTTGGACTTGCTGATTTTTAAAATATTTTACATCATTTCCCTTTACTAATATACGGGAAAGCACTTCAGCATCTCAGTGTGATGCAAGAGGGGTGCTTTCCAGGGATTTTTATTAAAAACTTCTGCATGTCTCCATTGTTATTTGCAATGCTGCCATCCCCATCTAGTAGTTGGATGCTGCTACTAGCTCGTCTTTGTCCCCAGTAATTTTAGAAAATAAAATAGTGAAACATGGACTCTTTAAGCTGTCTTTACTGTTCCCCAACTTCTTGCTTGCGTGGGCTGTTCCCCCCTTTTTCCCCACTTTCACTCTTATTTCAGATTGGCTGACAGCACATCCCAGCTCAGAGGGACTCCGCTTGCTTTCTGTGTGGTGTTTGAGGGAAGGACACTGAGGACGATCAAGCACGAGGAAAATGTCTCGTGAAGAGTTTGAAAACCCTGAGAATACTTTATTAGTGAAATGACAAATAGGAGGAGACGTGGCAAAAGAGCAGAAAATAATGGATGAGACATGGAAGGTGGATTGGATTCCTCTGTTCCTCCACCTCTGACTGCGAGAAAAAGGGATTTTCTGCTTCTGCACAGTGATGAGACTGATTGATTAAAAAGTGTACGTTTCTATATAATGTGTGAGTAGATGGTAGAACTCCACATGGCAGGGAATTACTGAAGTCAAGGATGTGGCAAGATGCAAAAAGGTATTGGACACAATCCCAAATTATGTGTAATAAACATTGCAGAAGAAACGCCGTTTCAGGGCTCTCATCTGAGATTTTACAAAACGTGTTGCACTGCGGCTGCTCGGAGGCAGGATGCTGGAGCTGGTGTCTCTGTGACAGAGTGCTGTATCCTTATGGCTTCCTGAGGCTCTGGGCTCTCATCTGTGGACCTTGCATGCCACTCAGCTATCCATCAGCCCAGCTTCAGTCTTGAAGCCATTGGTAGAATGTGAGAGAGGGAGGGAACTGCAAGGAAGCTTCCTATTCAGTGGTGAGAGGGAGAGGAGACCCAAAGCAATGTCCAAGTTGAGGGCAGGGCAGGGATAGCTCTTCCCTTGCTCAGTTTGGAGCTGGTAGCCGATCAGTGAAGGCTTTGCCAGGGCCAGGCTAGGCTTTTACACGTCATGTTGCTTCCTTCCTTTCAGGGCTACAGAGAAGATGTGGGAAAGCCAGAGTTGCTGTGATGTGTCAGGGATGTTCAGAGACAAGGAATACACATCTGTAGATATCTGTGTGAGTAATGTGCCCTAGGGAACTACTTGTTTTAATTTGGGTTTTAGGTGGGGAAGAGCTCATAGAGAAGGCATGGAAGTGGTGCTGGCTTTTATGAATGGCTGGTGAGAAGCCTTTTTTGAGGCTGGTGAGAAGCTCCCTGATGGTTGCACACTCTGCAGGATTGTTGCTTCACCCGATGAAGGTAGTGACTCCACTCCTCGTGGTGGAATTGCAGGGGGAAGCTCATCTTAAACTGAGCCTGCAGAGAGCTTGCAGTGAAGTCCGTAAGGATGTACACCTGCCTGGTCTCTGTGCACCTCGTGCTCATGGCGAAGGGCAGACCTGAAGCACGGGAAAACAGCTGGGGTTCATTCCCTCCACTCTCACGATGAAGAGCTGGTGTGGTTGCTGTTGTGAATAGTTGCTCCTTTGAGAAGAGCAAGAATTACCTTCAAGGACCAGGCATTTCCTGGGGGATATCTGAAGTTGGGAGATGTGCAGGAGAGTGGGGAGAAGAGAAGCTGTGCAGCAGCCAAACTGGGGGAGGAGAGAGGAACAGAACAGATGGGAGGGGGAGGCGAAAGAGGGGTGGGAAGCAGTGCACATACATCAGTGACCAGAAGTGACAAACTGCTCTTAGATTAGATGACTTAAAATGCACAAACCTCTTCCTGATAGCGCTATTCTGCAAAGCTTGGCTCCTTAATTAGTAAGGAATGGGGCTGTTAATTGGCAGAACTAGTCTGAGTCATGGGCTCAGCCTGGGATACAGCTCCAGAGCAGGAGGACCCATGGCTGCAGCTTTGTGCTCAGCTCTGGGGGCTGTGCTGGCCTGCAGAGGCTGCCTGGGCTCAGTGGGCTACTGTGTGGGAGCCATGGGTCCTTCCCAGGTGAAATTCAGTCCCTTCTTGCTCTGCAGCCAGTCATCCTGGTGCATTGCAAGAAGTAGACTTTTGTTTCAGTTGTCCCTGCTGCTGTTGCAGGTATTGTCCCTCTTGCCAGGCTGCCACCAGCTCAGCTGTTCTTGCTTCTGTCCCTCTCCTCACCTGTGGCCTCCTGGGCTGCCCCCTCCCTTTCAGCAGCTGGTCCAGGTTTTGCTGATCAGATACAACCCGGGGACTGGCTGTATGACTTCATTTCAGGCTGACATCAGAAAAACAGCAAGGTTGCATTCCTTCCCATAAGGATCTAGGGTGTCAGGAACTCCCCCTCCCCACCGATGTTGTATCCATTAGCTAAGTCTCTTTATATCTGTCCTATCACTTATTCATGATCATCTAGATCAATCTGTTGAAAAGTGCATTTATTGAAACCTGATCCTGGCTTTGTCTGGATTGCAAGGGCCTTTCTGGCCCAATCTCTGCTGCGTGCTTTACAACCACAAAGCCCACTGAGGCTGGGAAGAAAGCTGGCTTAGCGCAACGCTGCTTCCAAGCACAGGCGCGTATGGATCCATCGCCAGGAAAAGCACCAGGCTTGGATGCCTACTACCCACTGAGCAGCCTCAGTGTGCTAGGAGGACAAAGGTATGTACAGACATAATACTTACAGCTGAAAAAATTAGGGCAATTTTTGGTTTGGACTCACAGTGCAGAGGGTTCCATTTTTGAGACATCCCTGCCCCTTGCAGCGTGGCTGCAGCAGCGATTGGGGACAGTTACCCAAACCAAGGCACTGCAAGAGCCTCTTTAGTATTGTGTTTGCAGGTGGATCTGGAGCCCGAGCACTACGTCCACTCACAAAGCAAACATCACAAAACCCTCCCATAATGGGAGCAGAGTGGACAATCGCGTGCGTGTTTCATACCCTGGGAGGTGACTTCCAACCAAAAGCACTTTTCCACTCGGAATAAATAACTCCTGGAAAACTGATGCACCCGTCATGGTTGTAGCCCCTGCCAAGCATGTCGCTCTTGGGAGCTGTGCAGGTTTGTGCCCGAGGAGGAACGGGTCATGTGAGTGCTGTCAGAGAGAGGCAGCACCCCTGCATCCTCAAATCCCGTGCAGCTGGGGCAGCTCGTTCTCGCTTGCACCTGGGAAGAAGCCATTTCCAGAAAAGAGGAGGTCATGGGGAAACATGAAGATTCCAGGGTAGTCCAGGCTATACATATAAGAGGAGAGGACTACAAAGATGATTAGGGGCCTGGAACATCTCTCTCGCAAGGGAAGGCTGAGGGACTTGGGTCTTTTTCGTCTGGAGAAGAGAAGGCTGAGAGGGGATCTGATCAAACACCTATAAATACTTAAAGGGTGGGTGTCAAGAGGATGGGGCTGATCTTTTTTCAGTGGTTCCCGGTGACAGGACAAGAGGTAATGGGCACAAACTTGAACATAAGAAGTTCCATCTTAACAGGAGGAGGAACTTCTTCACTTTGAGGGTGGAAGAGCCCTGGAACAGGCTGCTCAGAGAGGTGGTGGAGTCTCCGTCTCTGGAAACATTCACAACCCACCTGGACACGTTCCTGTGCAACCTGCTCTAGGTGGATCTGCTTTGGCAGGGGGTTGGACTACATGATTTCCAGAGGTTCCTTCCAACCCCATATCATTCTGTGATCCTGTGAGAGCAGGATATGATGACTTGTTTCTGAAGCATGGTACAGTGGCAGAGCAGTGGCTTGCTCATGTCAGTCTCTGAATCTGTCTCCTGCCAGGCTGGGAGGTTGCGGAGAGGCAAAGGCGGGTAGAGAGTTCTGTGTCTTGTCCTCTGGCACTCTCTTTGCCTTCAGTAGCGGGATGGCTGATGAGGAGGGTGCACCCACTGGTAGCTACACGCTCTGCTTTGATGGCTGGGTGCTTTGCAGCTGCACTCAGGGTTGTGCCCTGCTTGTCTGCCTCTATGCCCTTTCCCTGGGGTACGGTATCCAAGACCTCCTTCATCTTTTCCCTGCCAACACAGTGTGCCTCCTCCCCTGAGGTGCAGATACAGGCGTGTGAATGCAAGAGATAACGCTTGGTATCAGTCACTCTTAAAAAGACACAGAAGGCCAAAGAAATCTGTGGCTTCAATTGATTTCTCGCTATCACGGATACCAGGAAATGTTATTTATTTCCAAGTCTAGGAGCCTGAAGTGCCAGGTTGCGTGAACAGAGAAAAATGACATTTTAGAGCTTACCGTCCAGAGTGGAAGACAGCATGGAGTGAGAGTGAGGCAGCGCTGATGAAATGGTTCTCTCAGTATGCAAGCAACTTTATTTTCTAAATTATAACCCCCTGTTATGGGATCAGTTTTCAGGATTGTGCTTTGCTATGCACTTTGTGGCAAGGCCAGTTCATGGACAGATTGTCACTGAGACCATAGGAATGAGGATGCTGGTTTATGAGAGTTCATTTAACACCCGAGTGACCTACCCTTGATACAGGAACTCTGGTACATTACTACTTCATTCTTTTTTTCAGTACCTGCTGTTGTTGTTCCACTTAAAAACAAAACAGCGCCCCTAATAAACTCCTAGTTGAAAGAAGAATTGGGAGGGGATGAGCTATTCTCATTATATAAGGGGCTCAATTAACTGTATCCTCAGTATTCAGCCAGCTTTATTCAATGGAAAGCAGTTATACAAAATCATCGCTCTGCTGTTCCTTGGCTGTCTTTTAAGGTGTTCTCTTCAAATCTGTGATTGCTTGTTGCTTCATTTTGTTAAAATGTTTTGTCTCTGGATGTGGGTGAGACCTTCTATATCCCAGTTCAAAAACTTGAAGGGTTTTTACTCCAGCGCTGGGAGAGCGGGGGTTTTCCCATCGTCTGTGGTGCCTGCGGGAGCTGGGACCCACCAGAGCCGCAGGTCGCCGCGCTGCAGTGCGGGGCCGTGCTCTGCTTTGCTGCCCTGGCTTCTCCCATGGAAGTTCAGCCTTGCTGCCTGGCAGTTCTTGGGAGTTTTCTGCTCAATTTAATCCTTTCAACTGATCAATAAAATGTGTGGTATTGGGGGAGAGGGGAGTGATGCGAGGGCATCACTCTTTGGTGTCACCATCTGTTTCTGTATTTAGTCAAAGCTCCTTGGGGAATTTCATGTTTAGAAAAAAGGGCTGATGGAAGGAGATGCACTAAAACAAACTCAGCCCTTCAGGAAACAGGGGCTGTGCTGGGCAGAAGTTACAATCATTATTTGCTCTGTGGTTCCTAATTCTGGCTGTCTCAGCATGATGTTCCTTTTGGAAACAACGTAAATGGGTGCAGTTATTCTACTGGGCAGAGGCAATTGCCGTTGTAAAAACAGCTACAACATCAAAGTAAACTGAAGTAAGTAGTTCTGGGTAGCTGAAATGCCCCAGTGCCTGGAAGTTTCATCGTGTTGCCTTCTACTCAGCAGCACACAGCAGGATCTGCCTTAAGTCTGTAGGAAATGGTGCGATATTGTACAAAAGAATTAGGTCTCCTTTGGGGGGGTATTTGTTACTAGTTTTGCACATGGACTTCTGCTGGGAAAGGAGTCTGGGTCAGTCTGGACTTTCTGGTATTTTCTAGGTGTTAAAGATACCAGAGGGATCTCATTGTCCATCTCCCCTCTTTTTCCTTCTAAATGTACCTATTAAATAACAGCGTTCATGCCCGCGGAGTGTCTCTTGTGTGTCAGATTAACAAATACCTCCGTCTCCAAATTTATTTCCAAGCTCAGGGAGCGGAAAGTGTGTGTAACCCGGACCCACCCCAGTCTGCAGGGTTCTGTGACCGTGGCACACTCCTAACGCTGGGGGTGTGCTTGTGTGCGTGTTACGGCATCGGGGTGCAGTCTGTGTGGGAAGGTGCAGGCTTGGCTCCTGATTAAACTGCACTTGCCTGCAAGCTCTCATTTATGTTACTGGTGTCTGAAGCATTTAAATGCACTGCTGGGAACAAGTGTTTATGATAAATGTATTAGAAAAGGTTTTCTTTCATCCCACTGTTGGGAACTCCAGACACAAATTTGCCGTTTTCTGACTCCTGGCTTTTGATGCTGTGATGGCAGTAGGAGCCTCTGGTGAAAATAGCATAAAGATCTTCTACTAATGCATGTTGCTGTTCGTATGTTTATGCAGAACAGTCAAAATGTGATTCGGGAAATGGTTGATTTCTCAACAGCAATGTTTTGCCCAGATGCCTCAGGACACTTTGTCTCAAGCATCAAGATTTTCAGAAAATGTAAGAGGATGTAATGAAGACCTCTATATAGTTCCTGAAAATCTGTATTCAATGCATTGCTTACCAGCTCTCTGGGATCTTGAAACTTGAATCTGCAACATAAGAAAACATTTCTTTCTGTTGCTCACTGGCTGTGAGGGTGATCTTTGCACACCATCCTTGGGTTTAGGTGCTGGTCGGATGCACTGGTGCTTTTTATTGACTTGGTGAGGGGAAATTAATCTACCTGCTGTGGAAACTCTAGAGCAGAACGCAGCAGCAAAGCTAGAATTATGTAGGCCCTTTTAAATGTCATTAAAGCTAGTTTCTTTATTCTGAGGACTGGAGGTTGGCCACTAGACGTATCTTCTACAATAAGGAAAATCCAGGGTACTAAAGTGTTTAAAGTGACTAGAGTAGTTTAAAAAAACCCACCTAAACTAAAATAAATCATTAGAAATAGAATTAGTGTTCCACATTCTGTATAATGTAATATAGAAATACTATTGCATCTCTTCAAACATAATAAGCCTATAAGCAAAGAGCTAATGGTGCTGTCGGGTTTAAGAGGATAGGAAGGGCTTTTATAATCAATAACTTAGGGGCAGAAGACAAATTAGGAAGAAAGTAGGTCTATGAATCGATGAAAAGCAGGATGGCCTTAACATTACTCAACAGTTCAGCACTTTGGCTTTTTCTCAATACTTATCTAAGCAGAGTTCAGGTGATTTCTATGGGAAGACATGGAACAGATTAGTTTGCAATAACTGAAATGTAGTGTGACGTTATGCCTAATTCTGCATAATTGTAGGTCACGCTCTCCCTGATTTGCTTTCATGCTCCTGCTCTTTCCCTTGTGCCAGGTCCCAAAGTTGGGCAGGGCAGAAGAGGCCAACCCAGAAAACTTATTTCCCAGCACGTTCTTGGTAGGCGAGGTATGAGATCTGCTTGCCCTGCAGATCCAATGCATATGTGTTACCAGAAGCCTGTCTTTGTGCTCAGGCTTGTCTTGAGAGGCACTGAGCAATTTAAGATGTTGTGGTGTGTGTGAAACTATATATACATCAGGATGTATATACATCAGTGTATATTCATATCGGAGAAACACTGGAGTCATGTCATTTACCCAAGGAAACTCTTGCAAGAGAGGAAAACAAAGCTCTGTGAAGTCTACTTAGCTGTTGCTGATGACTTCTGGAAGCATTTTGATCTACAATGATGTGTGGGTGTATGAAATTCTAAACATGCTTTATTTACATTTTCCATTATTATTATAGCATGACTTTTAATGACCAGCTATTCTAAGTTTGAAAATATTTAGACAGTCAAACCCGCTATTCTGCATGTTTGTATCTTTCCATGACTCTCCCTATAAAAACTGATGTTTCCTTACATTGGTTTCTGCATGAAACTGATTAAAACTGCTTTTTCTTCTTCCTGTGTTATGTTAAAAAAGTCAAAACCAGGTTCCCTGAAAACATAAGTAGGACTTGCTTAAAAATTTTAAGCAGCTGTAGCTTGAAAGTAGCCTCTGAATACCACAGCTTCCCCCAGCTTTCCTCGGGTGTTTGCACCCCATGTATGGATCTGCAAAGTTCCAGTTCTTTCTAATGGGAGGTCTTCTGATTTTTGCAGGGTGCCAGGGTATGGCTGCGGGAGCAGGACCAGCTGCAGCCATGCACTGTTGGCTCATGTGCCGATGGAAGTGTCCTCTTCACCTCAGATTATGGCACGGTAAGTGAAGTTTGCATGAGGTTGTAGCCAATGCCAACTAGCAAGATGGACTTCTTGGTCTTGCCTGACCTTCATGTTAAAAGGAAATTCATCAATTGAAATGCCGCAATTCTGTATGAAAATTGTTTTGGCTCTTTTACAAACCATGCAAAAGTTCTAACGAAGGTTAAAAAGATAAGATTGTTCTTTTCCTTCAGTTCATTTGTCTGCCCACCTCGCTTTGCTTGGTTTTTCTTGTAGCGTCTTTGAAGGAGTTGCATTAACAGCCTAGCAAAACCATTATATTGGTAAAATGCTCGTAGGAAGGAGGCAGCTCCAACAACTAAGCAGCCAGTTCTGCCAGGATGTGCTTCTTGCAAGCTGTGCTGCTGCAGGGGCTGTTGTGCCCACCACCCTCTGCTCCATCAGCTTCTGCCATCAGCCCTTTGGGTCAGGAGCATGTGGAAGCGAGCTCCCTGTGTAAGTGCAGCACCTATGCACAGGGCAGTTCAACAAGACAGCTGAGCTCCTCTGAGAGCAGAGCTCACTGCTGGTGACAAGAATCAGGTCTTTTCCCTGCCTTATTTCCAGCCCCATGTTTCTTGTGGTTCCCTGGAGTGCCTGCTGCAGTGCTCATGGAGTAGTATTGGTTAGGAAGGGACCTCTGGGGATGATCCGAGTCCTCAGTGAGTCAGCTTGGCTCCCTAGCCCTGGGAAAACTATTCACTGAGGTTCTTATTGAGTCAAACTGGTGCCTGGGCTGGGAGGAGGATGAGGAAATGGGCAGGACTGTGCCTTCCAGCAGTGAGCAATTAGATCTGCTCAGCTGTTTTGATGAAGGGTGCTCTGCAGGCAGCTTCTTTGTTACAGAAAATTGGACAGGTTTTTTTTCAGCCTCTTACCTGGCAAACAAAGGAGGGCACAAGGAAAAAGGGGATTTAGGACTCCAGCTCGTGGAGAGTCAGTGGTAGGACTGGCACTTTTTCCAGTCTTGTTTTGAAAGGGCTAGATTTCAAACCATCAGTCCTTTTTAAAGACCCTGATTTGTTTCTCAGAGGCAGAATGTCACCTAGCAGACTCATAGGATTTCCATCAGGTTACTCAAGCCTCTCAAATCCTTTCTTGAGGAGCTGCCTTGTGTTAGAAGCACTGGGTAGTCACTAACGCATTTTAAGAGGTCACAGAGGCATTCATCACAGGTAACGCAGCAGCCTGCCGAGTGCTAACAAATGGTGAGTACTTCTGTGACTCTCCCAGACTTGCTCCTGTCTCTTCTGATATGCTGCTTTGGCCTTGGAAAATCCTCCAAACCCACCTGGCATCTCTGGAAGGACACCAGAAATCCCACCATAGAGCCCAGCTGAGTGTGTGCACCCAATCGCCAGCCTGTGTCCGTGCTAGAAAAAGTGCACAGGATAATGCTGGGTGGAGTCATAGGTCTAAAAAAGTTGAATTTGTGTTTTTTTTTTTTCCTCCATGAAAGAAGAAACTGCTAGGCTAGAAGGAACATGTACTTTATGGTCTATGCAGAAAAAGCACATGGTGATCATCAAAGGACTTGCTTTCTTCAGTGCCCTCCACAATAGCTGTCCTGTGCGCTTGCCCTGCCTTCATTGCTTGATAACTGTAGGAAGGACTGGCTGTCTTACCCCAGGTGAAAACGCAGCTGAAAACATCTTCACCTTACTTTGGGTTGGGTGGGGCAGTTGCTGCGCTCTCTGATTTTAGGATCCCTAAGTCTGGTGTCCTCATGTTTGCTGTGGCCCAGCATTCCTGCAGCTCTGAGGTAAGAGGGCCAGTCATGCTTCAGAGCTTTTGCCATTTGTTTTCACTTCCTTAAAAACACCTCAAGCAACAAATCCATCAGAAATGTGGCTTCCTGGGAGGAAAGGAGGAGCCGACACTTATGAAACACAAGATTGGTAACCACAGTCCAGACAGACCAGCCGAATGCTTTATGGATAAACGTAACTCAGATGCTGGGTGGGAGCTGAGCTCACGTGCTCAGGGTTGCACTAATGGATGGATTTGAGGTTGAGAAGGGATCGCTTCTCCCCTGCTCAGCCTGGCACCATTGGCATTCCTCATGTTGGCTTGTCTGCCAGCCAGGTTTTGCTTTTTTCGTGACCATTGCAGGAGCTTGGAGAAAGTCCTGGTCATTTTGTTCTGACTGTGGGCTAAATCTGAGACAATCAGTTCATCACTGGGGAAAAAACTTTGTCTGCGTTGCGAGGTGCCTGGGTGGTGTTTGCTGGCTTGTTTGTAGTTACACTGAAAGCTGATGGGTTTTCTTCCCAAATAAAAAAGATCTGCTTATTAATACCTATAAATTTCTGTTTAAGTATTAACTTGTTGGAAAAGGGGTATTCCAGGGGCAGCTCTGCTGAGAGATCAGTTTGTCCCTGTTCTCGCTTGCTTCAGGAAAAATTAGCCAGGATATTCAGCTCAGTAGTGCAAGCTGCTGAAGCCAGACTGGCTCACTGTACCTGGAGCAGGACAGTGGGGAGAATGTTCCTCCAAACTGCTCTCCTAGCACATTCTGGATGAGTCCAGAATGAGCAGTGGGGTAACAAGAACCTCTTTACTGGGGTGGCTGGAGCTGGGAAAGGGTCTGGCTGGCCTGGATCAGTGCAGCACTCTGCAAGCTCTAAGGGCTGAAGGTCATCATGTCTGGGTTATGTTTGGGAACACCTCATTGCTCCTCAGGGAAAGCCCCTTTGACACAATCTTGGGAACCAAAAAACCACCACATTTATCTCCAGGACCCTGGATGATCCCTGCAGCCTGCTGGTGATACAGAGGCTGCAAACTTGTCTCTACCCTGGAGGGCAGAGGACAGATTAAAAGCCAACTCTCTCCCAGTGCCAGGGAAAGCCTGAAACCTCTCCCGCATTCCACAAGTGCCTTCCAGAGGCACAGACCTCACCTCCCAAATCTCAGTGGGGCTGGAGGCTCCAGCCTCTCCCTGAGGAATGGAGAGCTGCTAGGGGTGCAGTGATGGACCAGGGTATTCAGTGAACGTCCCCAGCCTCAGGGAGAGACAGGTGACATCTTGGGGACTGCTCCTCCAGGGAGTATATTTCACCAATGCAGTGTTTCTGTCCAGAGGGTACCAGAGACAATTCTCCTAATCCACTTTTGCTGCAGTCCTGCCCGAGCACCTGCTTCACTCTTTGAGGATCTTGGACCTGATTTTATTTCGAGAGGGATGACTGAATAATTCCAATCAGGTGGCTCAAAAAAGGTTTAATAGGTGATGATCTAATCCCCACTAATCATTTACTTGTGTATTTAGGGCCCGTGTTGGTCTTCAGGGTCCCATTTTCTCCTGTGTTGCCTACAAGAGCAAGTAGACAATCTCTGACCTATCACACAGTTATTTTTCATCCACAGCAGCCTCTTGGCACAGGTGCTGCCAGCTACCTGGCATCTTTTGGGACATTTGTCCATTCAGCTTTTTCCCTAGGTGTTTTCTTAATGTTTCTCTTCTGGCCCAAATGGCCGCAAGTGCTGACAATGTGGTAAGTAAGTCCCAGGCAGATGTAAGGAAAGATCACGTCATACCCTTCTGGACTCGTCCCCTTCCAGAATTTGCCCAAGTCAGCAGAGAGGAGCGAGCCAGGGTGGTTTGCTGTCTCATGGTTTGGAAGTGCTGTGAGGGTTTTGCTCCCGGCAGAGTCCAGTTCATGTTGTGCATCTGCAGCTTGTACCCTCCCTTTCTCCCTTCCTGCTCCCTCAGTTCTCTTGTGGAAGTGCCTGAGGCCTCTGCTCTGAAGAGGAAAAAAATAAATTGATGTGGGTTTTTTTTGGGCTGTGCTTGCAGAGTGGGGGTCCTGCTGCTGGCAGAGTCATACCTCTGATATCCAGGTGCAGAAATGGTCTGGGGAAGACCAGAGCAGCCTTTGGAGAGCCCGTGCGCTTGGAGTGGGCTTCATCCTCTGCTGTTCCTGAACATGAGCTATGTATTTTTGAAAGCCTCCTGGCTGGTGAGAAAACAGGTCTGTGGGGCAGTTTCCCAGTGGAAGCGACCGAGTCCTTGTCACATTAGGTGTGACTGGGCAGACCTGGGGCAAACGTATCCGGGGAAATGAGCCTACTTCTCCTCCCTTCCCGCTCCCTCCAGGCACAGAGCTGCTGTTTCGATTGCACACGCTTTTGCAGGCACCACAGGGGTCTCGTAAAGGGATCCTGTGCCAGGGTATTCCTTCCCCCCACTGGCAAGGGTACAGGTCAGAGCTGAGAAGGGGTGCTTATGGGCACCTGCAAGGTGCTGCGGCAGTGATCTCCTGGCAAGGGACTGGCACGGGTGGCTTGCTGGAGGGGGCAGGGTGACCTCATTCTGTCTTCAGCCTGCAGCTGTGTGGATGGCCTCTCCGTAGCAGTTACGGCAGCCCGAGGACTCCAGGAAAGCAGGCAGGAGAAACCAGTTAGATCAACGCTATAGATCATGGTTCATCCTCTGTGGAGTCTGTCAGTTCCTTGCTGGCACCTAGGAGGTGTGACAAGCAGGGATGGAAATGAAGTAGAGACCAGAGCCCCAGAAAGGAAGGAAAAGCCTGAGTTTCTTTGGAAGGGTTACTGGGGGCCAGTTTGCTTCTCCAGGCTGCCTGTATGAAGTCTCCCATCTGTCTGCCTTGGGTCTTACCACCTAGCGCAGCTTGGGATGCTGGGTGGGAGATGGCGCATGGTTGAATCCAAGAGTGGGAAGCAACTGAAATAACTTGTGAAATGCCAGCATCGTGCTTGAGGAGGAGGAAAGGAGGGACGGGATGTAGCAATGGCGGAGGGGAACAGTCACATAATCTTAGCTGTGTTGAAAGGGAGTGAGAAAGATGACCTGATAGCTGAAGAGTGGGTTATTGAGGAGGAGGAAGCTCTAGCAGGAAGAAGGATGCGGCAATTGAGGCAAGAGGAGCGCAACTGTGTAGAGAGAGAAGGGGGCACTTTCCAGAGCCACGACAGAAGTTAATGGCTGTCACTGTATAAACATTTTGAAAGCTGCATCATATACATACATGCCAGCACGCACACAGGATGTCACTACTTTATTTGCCTTCTCATCTGCTTTGCTTTCCTTTACTCTTGACATGACAGCCTCTCCCAGACACTCTCTGGCTGCTCCTACGGAAAGTGCAGGGCCAAACCTGGAATGTGAATAAGCTTTGCCTCAGCCTCCCCGCAGTCAGAGACATGATGCCACCTGTGTTTTTGTGGAAGACTGTTCCTGATCTCTTGGGAGCAGCTGCCACCATTATTCACACTCAGGAGTGCGGTGTGTAATACCTCCTGCAGCTGGAGGCTGGTGCGCTGCTCCTGCTAAGCAGATTTTGGTAAAAATCAAGTGACCTTGCATTGACCTGTCCCTGTCAGTAGCAAAGGTGAGAGATTGACTCTGTAGCAAAAGAAGGGAGTGTGCTGTGTGGTTTCTGGCCATAGAGCTCAGATAGGTAGGAACAGGGATGGAAGAATGACAACAAAAATAGGTAATGGATCTGTGCCTTATTGCCTTTTCCAATGCTGAAGTATAAAGCTGTGGAAAGGGGCCTGATTCTGGTAGGAAATCAGACCATGTGTCCAGGTGTCATGAGCTTATTTGTCCTTCTCCCCATTCTTCCAGGTATTCCAGTACCCCAGGGCCTCCCTTTCCAGAGAAAAGGTCTTGCCAATGCACCAGACCAGCGTTGATGGGGTAGAAGACATGTCCATGCTGGGAGATCTGCATGAAGCTGCCATCCTGCTTAACCTGCACCAGCGCTACCAACAGGGTAACATCTATGTAAGTGCTCAAGCTGGGCCATGTCCCTTCTGGCTAATGATTTTTATTTAGCTTTGGGGCTGCAGTTTTGCATGTGAAATACTGATTTTAGCATTGTTTCGTGTGGATAGAAATGGAGGGGGTTTTCTGCCTTACCATCTCCATCAGCCCTGTGAGATCCTACCCCTACTAGAGGGGCCTCTTTCCTTCTGTAGAAGAACTTCCAAAACATGAACATTCACCTCTAAGTTTTGTGGTTAAGTTTTGCAGCTCTGTATCCTCCTGTGACCATCCGTGTTTTACAAGCTGGCATTCACGTTCCCCAGATTCCCCATTATTACCGTTCAGAGGTTTGTATGGCCAAGCAGACTGGAAAGCACAGTGTACACAGGTTGTTTTTGCGTATCCCTCCTGATCCAGATAAAGCTACTGCTCAACAAAACTACGAAAACAAACCTGTTACCTAGTTCTTCGGCTTTTATGTGCAGTTGTGCCTTCTCCTGATTTCCCTCTCGGGCCCTCAGGAAGGAGGCAAGTGTCAGGAAAGGGACTTGTGAGGAAAAGCACAGCTGGGATGAGGCATCCCTGGAGTGCTGGGGTGGCAGCGTGCTCTGCTGAGACTTAGAGAGGACTAGCAAGGATATATTGCAAAGGCTGCCTTAAACCTTGCTTTACTCTCTTACCTTGCTTGTCCACGCTATGTGCACTCAGAGTTTTTCAGATTATGACAAGAAAA
This sequence comes from Numenius arquata, assembly GCF_964106895.1. NCBI lineage: Eukaryota > Metazoa > Chordata > Aves > Charadriiformes > Scolopacidae > Numenius > Numenius arquata. The sequence continues at coordinate 18,630,082 of NC_133578.1, forward strand.
ATGCAAATCTCTATCTGTGTTGCATAGCAACTGTTACCAAGACAACCAAACCATATGCACCTGTATTCCAGGAAATGATCAATAAAGTGACCCCATTTCAGAACCGTCTCCTGCGCTGGGATGCAGAAGAGACTGCAAATTCTCTTTTTTTGTTGCTGTAGACCCCCTTGCCTGCTGTCTGTCAACATAGCCTTGTGACCCTGTGGCAGTACCCACGTGCACACGCTCTTTTGATGGCCCTTGTCCTTGCTGCTCATCCTGACCTGTGTTTGACGCGTGCTATGTGTTTGTGCAGCTCTTTGCCCATTTGAGTATATTCCTCCTATTACCTCTTCCTCACACTTCAAAAAGTGAAGCAGGATTCTCTCCCTTTTCAGTCTGTGCCTTGCACCAGAAATGCCACACCACCAGCACTGTGACAGTGTCACAGCAGCTGTATCTCCTTAAACCTTTCCTCTAGCTCTCATATGTCATTCTTTGTCCTCTTCAGCGTTAGTTCTGTGGCTTCCCCATCTGCGTGTAAAGGTGTTAAAATTTTAAATATAATGTCATTTTTTTTGCCTGTGCATAGTGCATGAATGTCAGCAGTGCACCTCAGATCTGAATTTTTGGGAGATTTATGAAGGGGCCTGACTTCTGTAATATGCTGAGCACTGTGAAGAAACCTTTGGTGAAGGATCATAAGCCCCTTCTTGAGTGGGAGCGTATCTGGGTACATGTTTGTGCAATGTCTGACCTGGAGGACACCAAACCAGACAAGTGTTGTTTTGCGTTTCTGCAGTGCAGACACTAATATTGCAGTTACCTTATCACTAACTATTAGCTTTTGCCATGGCCCTGCTGTGTACAGTTTTTAGTTAAGCAGAAATTGAGAATGTCAGCTGTAGTGCCCCCTAATGACTTGCAGTGGTCTGTGAATACCATTAATGTTTCAGGGGTTGAGTTCATTTAATATCGCTCTCCATGGACTCCACATATAGAGCATATTAGGCTAAGGTTGCAGGTGAAGCTGTACTGAGAGGAGTTAGGTCTATCAGTCAGGGCTAAAAATATTTGGAAGGAAATCGTAGAGATCAGAAATGGGTGAGAGATATCATCATCTTCTGGAAAACAAATTCACCTGAAGGAATGGGCAACCTGGAATACTGATAACTAGTATTAAAAATAATAAAAAATAAATAATGAGGGGATAGAAAACTGAAAACATGAAGGGGGCATCTGCTGTGAAAAAGTGCAGTGCAGTTCTGAGCTGTACGCCTGGAAGAATCCTACCATAACCTCCTAAAGGGGATCCTTTCTGGCCAGGCAGTGTAGGTAGCAGTACTGGTGTGGTACCCATACTTAATGTGCTACAGGAATACTGAAAATCTCAACAGTATCTTTTGTTTCCCACAGAAATACTATTCAAGCTCTACCAAACTGTTTAAGGAAATCATGTGAGCGCAGCAACAGCCTGCAGCATTTAAAAGTGTGTCTTCCCCCTGCATTCCTTCCATTCCTGTATCTCTTAATAAAGTACATGTACTGTGACATTTTGTGCTGTCTTCAGCTCTGGTATGCCTAACCACCCAAGTAGGATCTATTGTCTTGAGGAGCAGACATGCCATGTCCTGCTCTACAGAGTTCTCTGGGGATGATCACTCCTCACTAACAGAGTGGCAGATATGTTCATGGTTGATGCACAAATGCTACTATTAAAAATTGTGGATAGAAATTGTCTATAAGGGACTTCAGGTGATGAGGAGACTGCAACTGGGAGAAGGAAAAGTTTCCTAGAAATACCTTTGAAACAGATGGCTGTACTGGACGAAGTCTTAGAAAGGAGACTGCAGTGGGAGCTCTGTTCCTTGGGAGAGCTGGAACTAGAGTGGGAAATGCAAAATCAAACATCTGAGAGGAAAAAGTGCTGTGAAGGTCTAGGAGAAGTGTTAGGATGGACATCGCTGTCTTGCAGTCTCTGGACAATTTCTGTTGCTCAACTGGTTGTACAGTGCTTTTTCCCGATACGGGTTTTCTCTCTTAATGCCCTCCCATTTCCTCCCACTTGTCTTGCCAAAATTCATCTGCTTGCTTATTGCTTTCATCGCCAATGAATTATGTTTCTGCCCACCAAGATCCATGTCAGGGGGTCCTCAGGACTTGTTCCATGCTAGCCTGTTCATACCGATAATGCAATTAGGCCTAGGTGATGTTTTTTTTCCCCTGATGATCTGTGACTGCCGCTTTAATTATTTTTAAATATTTTGGTGACTAGAGCATCTTAATCTGGCTTGGCATTGCAGTATGGCCCCAGATTTCACTTGGCAGGGAGAAAGCATGTGTCTTTCTTGTCACCAAGTGTTTTGTTTACAGCTTCTCCGATGGATGCATGCAAATCCCTGTATATGTATGTGGCAACTCATAGTTCATGGTTTGGAAATATTACTAGATGTTGTCCCTGGCCACAAAGCTTGGCACCTCGGCAATCTTAAGCGTTTCCTCTGTCACCCCTGCTGAGAATGGGTATTTCTATATTAGAGCAGCCCAAGATGGCCCTGTGAAGGAGGCCACTGCACCAGCAGCAGGATTTAAGCTGGATGTTGACCATATTACAAAGCCATTGTTAGGAGAGAGGTGGCACCATTGCTCTGAACTGCAGCTCTGAGAATAACTGGATTTGAGCTGGTTGGCTGAACCGAAAAAGTCATGCCCCAAAAAACAAAATGAATTTCCTTCTGACTTCACAAAAAGAATACATTTGAAATTCAATATTAGGCTTTGTGTATTTTATTTTAAACCTTACTAACTGTTTTCTTGAACTGTGAGATTTTCAAAATAAATATTTTCAAAATAAAAATGTTTAGAAAATGTAGAAATGTTTTGACTTGAAATCCTGAGCTTCATCTTCAGCTGTCAATTTTGATTTGGCTTACCAAATGATTTAAGCTTCTCCAAACAGCATTTTTCAGTAGAATAAAACCGATAGGCTTTAGTGGCTTTTTGTACACGTGTGCATGTCTCTGTCCCACCTCTTCGTTCAAGAGCTGCTTGAACCCTGCCAAGCCCCCTCTTCGGGGCTTAAGACTGTGGATAGGGGTATTGAAGGTATCTCCTGACACTCCTTCCATCCTGGCTCTGCTTTCCAGCTTCAAGCACAGTGCAAAGTACCTGGGTATGAAGATGGCTTCATGTTTTTAAATTGTGTAAGCTTAATTTAGCCAAGGCAACAGACTAAGAACATTTTATTGTAAAGCAGTAAAATTCAACCACCTCACCCATACCCAGTCGTGCAGCCCCTGCCCTGGGGTTTGACATTCTTTGCCAAACTGGGGAGCTCTCTGCTGAAGCCCAGCTTTCTTATTTAGCTGTCTCCCTTCATCATGAATTATTTTAGGGTCCAGATTTGTCGTGATTTTTTTTTTCCAGGAGCTTTATTTCCTTGCTGTGTTTTGTTTTCTCCCCCTAGACAAACATTGGTTCCATCTTGGCATCAGTAAATCCCTACAAACCCATCCCAGGTCTGTACAGTGGGGATGCCATAGACCTGTACAGACAGCACCGCCTGGGTGAGCTGCCTCCCCATATCTTCGCCACCGCTAACGAGTGCTACTGCTGCTTGTGGAAGCGTCATGACAGCCAGTGTGTTCTGATAAGGTTAGAAATGGGAGAACCGGCTACTCCCTGACTGCATTACATGCCTTGCTCCTGCTGCTCCATTTGCAATGACATCTGCCTAAATCTCCACACCATCCTACCCTTCCCTCTGCCTGACTCCTGCTTGCCGCAGTGGAAATGCCATGTGTTTATTCCTGGAGATCACTTCTCTGCCATGGGTGGGATGGTCTTTAGCTTGTTCTGTCCTCGATTTGTGAATGGAAACTATGTATTTTCCTTAACAGTGGAGAAAGCGGAGCTGGAAAGACTGAGAGCACCAAGTTGCTGCTGAAATTTCTGTCGGCCATGAGCCAGACCTCCCTCGGGGGCCCTGCATCTGAGAAGAGCACTCACGTGGAAGAAGCCATCCTGGAAAGCAGGTATGGTCACTCCCACAGGCACTGTGAGCCACGTCCCTGCAGACTGCACCCATGCAGCTGGCATGCTGGGGTGGCCTGCCTTTGGCGGGGGCATGCCTTTGGGGCAGCACCTGCATTTGGGCCATGGATGGAGCTGAAGCTGGGCGGTGAGGCTCGTGCCACTGAACAGTGTCGTGTCAGGGAGATGAGGAGATTGTGGTCTCGCTGGGACGCCTCACACTGGCTGCTCTCCATAGCTGCTTGTGGATGAATTTGGCTTCTTTCCCATAGCAGCATGAGGGGTGTGTGGCAGCCAGGGAATTCATGCTCTAGCCAAGGCTGGGATTTCTCCTTCCTTCAGTAACTCATCATAGAATCATAGAATGGTCTGGGTTGGAAAGGACCTTAAAGATCACCTAGTTCCAACCCCCCTGCCATGGGCAGGGACACCTCCACTAGACCAGGTTGCTCAATCCCTGTCCAGCCTGGCCTTAAACACTTCCAGGGATGGGGCATCCACAACTTCTCTGGGCAACCTGTTCCAGTGTCTCACCACCCTCACAGTAAAGAATTTCTTCCTAATATCTAATCTAAATCTCCCCTCTTTCAGTTTAAAACTGTTACCCCTCATCCTATTGCTACACTCCCTGATAAAGAGTCCCTCCCCATCTCTCCTGTAGGCCCCCTGTAGGTACTGGAAGGGGCTATGAGCCCCTGGAGCTACCCTGGAGCCTTCTCTTGTCCAGGCTGAACAACCCCAACTCTCTCAGCCTGTCCTCATAGGAGAGGTGCTCCAGCCCTCTAATCGTCTTTGTGGCCCTCTGCTGGACTCATTCCAACAGGTCCATGTCCTTCCTGTGCTAAGGATTCCAGAGCTGGATGCAGTACTCCAGGTGGGGTCTCATCCTCGGTGCCCACCTGGCCATACCCTTGAGCTCAGCCGCACATCACTGTGCCATCCCTCTTTATGGCTCTCAGGCCCATGTCTCTTGTGGCAGTGGCTGGAGGGGATGTGGGTAATGTCCCTCTCTGCCACAGGGATGGCTGTCCAGGCAGGTCATTACCCTCTCCCACAGCTCTCGGTTGTGGCTGTGCTTGTGGCACATCCCACAAGCAAGTCTCCATCACGCTCCGACTCCTGGTCTCTTCCTTTAGCCCCAGCTCTCCCCCAGCCTCCATTTGTCTCAGGCCACTGGTACATCTTGCCCTCGGAAGGTCGTGTGGGCCACATTGCAACTCTCTTGCTGTCCAGGCAGGTGATTTCGTGGAGAAACATCCATGGGAGCTGCAAGGGACAGCAGCGAGGAGGTTTACCTGGGGGCTGCAGCAGGCCCTGTGTGGAGGAGACCTGGGGCTGGTTAGAGCTGGTCTTCTGCAGCTGGCACTGGGAATAACCACCAAAACCTTGCCAAGGTGTCAGGCAGGCAGTGCACGGTGCCCAGATCAGATGTGTTTGGGAAAGAAACCAGCAGCCATAATGGGGTGGAGATGCACTGTGCAGGGGATCCTTCATGTCAAAGGAGGTCCTGACACTCCTGAGGATCCGTGGCTCACACCAGGGCAGGGAGGCCTCTGAGGGGACCATGGCCCATTCCAGGGCAGGGACCCCCCTGAGCGACCATTGGTGACCCATGCTGGAACAGAGACATCAAGGAAAAAAGTGCCAGGAAATCCTAAAGAAGCAAAGTGCACCTGAGGAAAAGCAGTAAGAGGCAAAAAGCAGCTGAGAAGACAAGAAAGCAAAGAGCAACAGAATGAAAGAAAGAAAGAAAGAGTTTGTGTGTGACCCCAGCCTCCTGTGCTGCCCACTGCCTTGTGGGGGGAGCTGCAAGGGACTGGTTGTAACTTGAGGTAAAAATGGAAGCTGAGGCTAAGAAAAGGAGGACAATAGTGGTTTGACTTTCAGGTAAGCCTTGGGAAGAGGTAGGAAAGATGTTTACTTAAGCGTCTACTTTATTGTTCGTGTCCTCCTCTTTCTTAACACCTGAATTCTATTTAATAAATTGAATTTAATTAAACAAAAATTTCCCAGGGCAAGACTGTGACTGGAGGATCTTGCTGTGGGTCTTGCAGTTCGATACTGTCAAGGGCAAGGCTGCAGGTTGGTCCCAGTTTGAGCCTGTGATAGTGGCAGAAACCTCCAAAGGAGTAAATCAGATGTCTGCAACAGGATCTAGTTGTGTGATAAGCTGGAATCCTTTGAACCATTTGTGTGAAAGTGACACTCGTGCAAGTGGCATATTTCAGGGCTCAGGGAGTAAAGAGAAGGAATGTTTCCTGGAAGACAGTGACTCAAAAAGTTACTAGCAACTGTGAGGAAAATAGCCTAAGCAGACATGCAGCATCTAACGTGGCAGCTGCAAGAGCAGTGCACGTTATAAGGAGTTATAAGTGCTCCTTATAAGCAGAGCAGCATTGAGCAGAAGGGTTGCTGCCTTTGGACCTGGTGCTCGTGAGACCATTGTTGGATGATTTATCCTTTGCAGGTGTGCAGATTTTACCAGGAACTTTGGAAATTGGAAAAAGCTCTTAAGTATGATAGAGTCACAACTCAAGATCTGCAAAATCCACTTTAAGGCAAGTGGTTTAGAAGGCTCAAGCCCGCTTAGCAGTTAAGTGGTAACTTGACTGTGATCCAGAAAGCTTATGATGGTAGTAGGTAGGTGATTCCTGAGTCTGCAAGATCCCACAGCTGTGAGGTGGAGTAAGAGTTCACAACCCATTTTGTGTACATCTCTAGTGTGCTATGTGAGCTATTGCAGTGCAAGTGCAAAAGAATTTCATTTGTCACCTTTTCCCTGAAGAAGAGAAGATGAAGACCTGGCCCAGAGCCAGAAGCTGCTGCCACTCCTAAGGAGTCTACCTCATATGTTTGCAGTTCAGCTTCACTTTTTCTGACAGCCGCTCTCCTTGGGTTAGCTTATGGTGGATTTTCATCCTTGCACCCCAGCACATACCCAGGAACAATGCTGGATTCTTTCTCCATTTCAGACAGCGTTATAAACGAAGTGTTACGTCAGCTTTCTATCATTTACTTGTGTGTTGTAACATACATGCTTGGTCTATTTCTCAGAAATCAAGCTCTGAAAACTCCCTTGGCACTTTTGATTTGGTCTGTTTTCCTTCTTAAAAATATCCATCAGTCCATTAAAAAAACTGCTGACTTTCCTCCCAGCTTTTTTTCTTCCTTGCTTGTCTCTGAGGCTCCCATTTTCTCCATGTTGGGTGCCACTGCTGACAGCATAGCCACCTTTCCTGTGATTCATCTCTCTAATCTTCGAAATGTCTTTTGTCTTCACCTATGCATCTGAATCCTGGAGCTGCGCGTGTTGCAATGCTTCTAAAACCCAGGCTTCACTTTCTGCTGCCCTGCTGAAACTGGTTCCCATTGTTTGGAGTCCCGCAGCCCACATTGCCCGCATCCAGCATCGCCTTCCTGATGCGCCGCTCCGCCTGGCGCACTTCACTGCTGCGTCAAGTGCCACGTTGCCACGTGCCCGCTGGTGCCGGCAGCTTGCTTGGCCCGGGGACCTGCCCTCCTTGCCCTCATTCCTGGCCGTATCAGCCCACCCACCCCTCTGCCTTGCGGCTGCCGCCAGCCTCAGGCACCCACGTGCCTATTTCCTCCCCCATCCCTGGAAGACTTCGGCACTCACGTGCGTGAGCCCATTGCCAAACTAAACTATAAAGATACTTCCTTGTGCTTGGCTTATCTAATTTAACATGATTTATAGCCATAAAAATTGGCTGGCTGATTACTGCGCTCTCACTGCAACTGCAGTGGCCATATAACATAACCCTGTCCTCCCTTTTGCTGGTTGTCCCATTAATTTTTGTTGATTCACGGCGTTGCTGTGCTCAGCGGGATATTCCTGTGCAATGTCCTTATTTACATACTTGTTTCAGAGGCGTGGGTCTTGGAGTTCAAATTCTCCACGGCAAGGAACTTATGTCCTGATCTGTGCACAGAGATTTCTGCGACACAGTTTTCTATGGTTGTAATGCGTTATAACAGAGCAACTTCATTTCTTGTTTAAAGTGGTATTGTCAAGAGATACATTAGGAAAATACTGCCTGAAGTTTCCTGAAGGTTGTTGGACCTTTCCCACAACAACAGCTCACATTCAGTTAACACTTGCAAGGCCTGAAACAAACTCCAGTGGTATCTGTAATTGTGATTATTTGTCATGTTAATAATTATTAACTTGTGAATAATCCTGTATCTGCCCCGTCTCAAGTGGAACTGCACAGTAAATCAATGGAGGTGTTTAAAAAGGGTAATAACTGCAATAACTTTTGTTAAAAACTATGTATGTTTTAGATTAAACATGACCACATACAGGCTGTTCTTGTAACATCTCCATGACTTCTTGCTTGTCAGGCCTTCCGATTATTTTATAATTGGCTAAATTGCAAAAATGAATATCCTGGATTCATTGAGTCGGTTTGAATGGTTTAGGTTTTTCCCTTCTACTGTTCTGTGGAGCAAGAACCAAGCCGCATTTTAACTCATTATTTTCCATGTTGTATGAACCTCCTGAATACAGGAAGGTGACCAGGAGACAAAATTCTTCAGTTCATCACCCATCTGAAGTTTGATGATAGGTTACTTTTTTTTCTAACTTTTTTTTTACTAAAGTGGATGATGTGGCTCTCTTAGAATGAACTCTTCAAATCTGTAATATGTGTATAATCCCTCTGTTTGGAAACCGTGTGGCTTGTGTCAACCTAACTAAGATTTAAGTAACAACAAGGGTTTGAGTGTTCTGGTATGAAATTGCAGTACCAAACAAATCAGCTCAGTACTATGTTTTCAAACTAACAGACAAATATTTGCCTCTAATTTTAAGAGATGGCTTGTACTGTCTTCTCTTTCAAATGCAGAAACAGAAACAAAGAAGTATGTGGTTTAAACATACAGAGCGTTTGCCCTATGTGTCTGACGCTTCGGAAAACCCTGAAAAAAAAATACAAAACCCATTAACCCATTTCGTGGGATGCTGCTGCATTAAGCACACAACCTGGCTGAGCCTTGCCACCTTTCATTTCCCGAAGCCACACTGGTGGGGAATGCCCTCGGCAGCATGAACGCCAGCTGCCCATACTGATTGGGGACTGATTTAATTAACTCCAATCCCAAAGGTTTAACATTCATCTAGCAGTGTGTTAAATTGCTCTTGCCATCCTTCCTTGCCCTTGAGCCCTTCCTGCTTGTCCAGTCTGGTGCTGTAACAAATTAATCTCACATGGCAGTGCACACTGTGCAAATGGCAAAAGGCTGGGCACAGGCTTTGCTGTAATGGTATCACCATTGGAGACACCAATCGTGTCTCCACTGCTTTGTTTCTGCAGCCCTATTCTGGAGGCCTTTGGAAATGCCAAGACAGTTTATAACAACAACTCCAGCCGCTTTGGCAAGTTCATCCAGCTGCACTTCTCTCAACATGGACATATCCACGGAGGACGAGTAACTGATTGTATCCTTTTCTTCAGTGGAAAATGGATCAATGGATGGAGTGAGTGAAGATGAGGAAGAGCTCAGAGGGGTCCAGAAATCCCTCATTACAGTTTCTCAAAGCTGGTTTATAACTGTGGGTAAATTTGCAACTTAAAGAAGGAAGAAGTTTTTGGTTTTTGGCTCTGCAGCACCTAACTCTGGAACTTTTTTGTCTAGGTACTACATTAGGTAGGGACATAGTTTGGCTTTTCACTTTGGCAATCACAACACTTGATGCTTAAATTCCTAGAATTTGCTCCCTAGGAAGATCCCTCATGTTGATTGCATCCTGTATTTCCAGAAGATTGGTCCCTTATGTTAGTTCTGCTAATGAAGTCATGATTTAGAAAAGTGAGACCAAGCTAAGAATCAATATATTCTGCACAATATTTGGATGCAGAGGAGAATAGTAATTTAGAGGCCAATTATGACTCCCTGTTTTGGGCTGCTTGTCTCCAGTGGACCTTTGAACTCTAATCATAGAATATCTTAAGTTGGAAGGGACCTGTAAGGATCATCAAGTCCAACTCCCTGCTCCTCACAGGCCTAACGTTTACCTAACATTAAATCATATAATTAATAGCATCGTCCAGACACTCCTTGAACTCTCACAGGCTTGGTGCTGTGACCACTTCCCTGGGGAGCCTGTTCCAGTGACAACAAGGACAGTGAAGACTGGATATAGTCGAATTATGTTGTGCCATGACCACTTTCTTCCCTGTATGCCCAGGTACCCTTCTCCCACAGGCTTTGACATATCTTTTGTCTACATGAGGCAGCTAAAGCTGCCCTGGCTATGTTTCTTGATGTCGATGTTCAAAGCTGCTGATGACCACAAACCACACCAATTTCCACTGGAGTAGCAGCCAGATGAATTTACTCCTGTTGTAAATAACAGGTTTGAATTGTTTAGTCTCTGCTCTTTGTGTTGTTGGTAGATTAAAGATAGCGGTGTCTTGCAGAAGCAATGAGAACTGATGCAAGAATTGCTGTGTGCAATACAGACTTTCAGATTAGAGTGGCCTCTCTAATCTTTCTAGGTGTCCCTAATGGGGCTCATCCTTTGTTGGGTTACCTCACCATTGTGCAGATCCTATGCTCTATCTGACCCTGCCCTTTTAAATATCTCTTTGCCACATAATACCTCCATGGAAAAGGAGTGCAGAGGAGGATCTGAGATGATGTTTGGGATTGCTCTTTGTCCATCTTCCAAAGCATCAATTATTTGATGATTTTTTGCTTGTTACAGGATTCATTCCAATGTGTCTAGAAGATTCTTTGCCCTTTTTCAGGAGATCTGTCCATATGTCATTTGAATATTTTCTCCTTAACGTGCTGTTCAGATTTACTGGAAAAGGTAGGTATCACCTCTACTGGCTGCTGGGTGAGCCCCCTCCTCATAGTGTGGTGGGGCAGTGCCAGGTCTCCTCATGGATGATGATGCCTCCATCACAGCACATACATAGACATTAGCTCTTTAGGTGTTACTACTGCAACTGTCCCAACTGAGGAAGAGGATGGTGAAGGAGCAATGTTTGTCCTATATCTGTCAGAGCCTGTTCCCCTGTCTTTGATAAACACTGTGCATTACAGAGAGACTTCAACAAAAAGCTGTTTACTGAGGGGAAAGAGAGAGAGAACAAATACCTGGAAACTCAGTTCCATAGAGAGGAATGTGGGGGTACAACTCCAAATGCAGACATCTCTGCTCTGATGTAGTTTACTTTGGACTCAGGAAGTCACTGAGCAGCAGGGCCAGAACAGACACAGTTTGCCCGTGCGTGCACTCTCTAAGTGAGTTCAGAGAAGTCTGTACACACTCAGTTGCACAGCCACACATGACAAGATCTTGATGTACAGCTTATTTAGACAACACCATCACTAAACTGGAAGAAGCCCCTCTTGTGCACTGGGCCTGGAGATTTACCTGTATCCTGGTCCTCTCTTTGCCTTTGCAACCACAAGTGCGATCTCTTTCTACTGGCTACTCCTGTATTCTTTGTTTCAGAACAGAGTGGTACACCAGAACCCCGGAGAGAGGAATTATCACATCTTTTATGCTCTGCTAGCTGGTCTGAGCAGGGAGCAGAAAGGTAATTTCATTTTTTTGGATATGGCTCTGTCCTCTTTCCAGTCCAGCATACGAAGCAGGTATAAGTCAACTAGGGCATGGATATTTCAGGTTCTTGATATAAAACTTTCTTGAAGGCCATATGGTGATTTCATCAGAAATGGGAAGGGGAGTTGAGAGAAAGAGGCTGAAGATGACAAATACTCTATGAGAAAAGACACTTCAGGCATTCTGAACTGGAAGGAAAAGTCTGTGCAAAGTGAAGAGGGGGCATAGAGAAATGAGGTAATGAAACTGGGTAGAGGCAAAGAAGGGTAAAGAGTCTTGATGCGGATGCTGATGGAAGCTGTTCCAGGAGTTCAAAGGTTGGACTGACAGAAATACTTTTACAACAAACCTTCATAGGTATACCATAGTATAGGTAATAGGAGAGATAAGAATTAGAAAGACCAGTGATGTAGTGGCAGGACTAGAACCAAAACACGATGTGAACAAAGGGTTTATAGCTCTGTATGTGGGGAAGGGAGAGGTGGGTCTGGAAGGGGGCATGCAGAGAAAGCGGCAGCTGTGGAAGGATCCTCTTTGTAGTGCAGCACCCCCTTAACAACATTTGTGTGTACCTGCCCTGGGCACTGCTGAGCACTGATGGTCTAGCTGAAGAGGTCAGAGAGGTGGGCAGGAACATGTTACAACTACATTCTGGTTTTGAGGGACTGGGGAATTTCTTTATGCCTTTTGTTCTGTGTGTGTTAGAATAATCAAATGGAAGAATGTCTGACACAGAGTGGAAGGAATTAGGGCTTCAGTTCTAGGGAGTTTATGCAGTAATAGCCACGTGGGTCAATTCAGAGATCCATCTAAAGCAAAGGGAAATAGCAGGGACCATGGTTATCAGCAGGTACTTAGGGAAAGCATACAAACCAGATTATTTTCTTCAGCACATCTCTGCTATTTTTCCCCATCTTCCTTTCCAAACTGGTGTCCCTGGCTTCTTCACTTCTCCCATCTATAATGTGTTTACGTCTCTTGATCATCCTCATCTCCTTTGTCCATAGTTTTTTTAGTTCTCCTCTATCCTTTTCAAAACGGGGAATCAAACCTGCAGATAGTATTTAAGATGTGGTTGTGCTACAGATATGTACAGAGACCTAATCCTGATGTTTAGTTCTGTGTTCCTTCTAAAACTGAAGGAACTGAACTGTGTTCAGTTTTTGACTGCTGCTCAGCACTGAGATGATGTCTCCAGACATCTTACTGTGACTCTCTGAACTCTGTCTCAAGTGGTGATACCTAATTTAGAGGTCATTACTGTACATGTATAGTTAAGACTATTTTTCTGTACACTTTATGAGACTGATTTTCATCTTCTGTGTTTTTTTGCTGAGTCAATTCAGTATCGAAATATTCCTCTGTGACTCTGCAGCTTGGGATTTGACTGTTCTAAATAATTTTGCATACCATCTGCAAGCTTTGTTACCACACACCCTTCTCTTCCCCTTCCCCAGGGCATTCAGTGTGGCTTTGAGGGTTATGGAGTCTGTTCAGATGAACTCTCCCTGTGGTAAACATACGCACTGTTTTGGGGGACCAAGATCATAGAATGAAAAGGCTGATTGCTAAATAAAGTGTTGTCTTTCTCCTCCCTGCCTCTTTTTCCTCTGTTGCAGAGAGCCTCTCCCTCTCTGAGCCAGAGACTTATCACTACTTGAACCAGTCTGGTTGTGTGACTGATGAGAACCTCAATGATGTAGAGATGTTCCGTAAGGTCATGGTGAGTCCTGTCCTAACTCCTCCTGAGCTTCTGGGCACAATCTCAGGGACATGCTCCAGGATCTAGATCTCACAGGCAGAATTTACTTGCCCTAAGCCAAAATTTGATGTTCGATGAGTCTGAAACTCAGCTCTAACTGTTTATGGTAAAAACAAGGCTCAAAGAGTGTTTTTAGTGTACAGAAATGGGAGAATTTGGAAACAGTCAAGGACGAATAATAATTTAGAATGATGGAGACTTTGGAGAGCATGAACCCCACCCGCCACCCCATAACAGTTCCTGGGAGCCCTCTAAATGGCCTGATGCAGGAAACCTCACATTGACCATTAGAAGGGGAACAGTTTGGTGTGAAGGTAGCATTCTCCAAAAATGTTCTGGTAAAGTTGTATCACCTGTGCAAATGCCATATTCTGAAATGCCACACAGATTTCAACAGACATCTGTAACTTTTCCAGAGATTATGGGTTTAGCAGGTTGAATATACAATTCATGTTTTGCTTGATAAGTGGTTATCGGCCTGAGGGCTTTAATAACGTAGGTGAAACCAGATAGGCAAGGTGAGAGGAGTCAGCTTAGGATTTTAATAGCTCCTGCTTAGGTGTGATTTAAGGGAAGGAAATGCCTCCTGTACAGCAGAGGTTTCAATGGCAACATGGTATTTATACTTCAGTCTAGGAGAGGCCTGGAGGAAAGAAGGGAACTAGAACTCTGACAAGGGCAAACGCTTGAAAACTAGGATCTACCTCTCAAAGTCAATTTATGCCCCAAGAGCCCTGACTCACATGTGTGCACTAAGACAGAGGGAATGTGCCATACTTCCTCATTAGCTGTTTCTAACCTTCTAGCAGTTAATGCTGAAAGCCTGGTTTTAAATCTTGCTGTATACATCTACTATTCTAAGTTAATTAAGGGGGTTACATGGATTCATAGTAAATTAAGTATATTGCATGGATCTGTCCTTCAGGGAAGACAATAAGGCAGAACATGGAAGCAGTCCAGTGGCATCTGTAACCTGTACTGCCTGTGGTCAGGGAAGGACTTCCTCACACAGGCGCAGACAAACCAATGCCATGTTCCTGTGACAGACAGGCAACGGCAGCAGCAAAGCCCAACTTGAGGATAGGGCAAATGCCCACCTGCCTCAGGTGGGGATAGGGTAAATGAAGGAGAGAATAGGAGACAGTGAACATGACTGACAGACGTATAGCTGAGCAAGGGGCTGTGCCATCCCATTTCACTTTAATTCATGACAACTGTAATTCTGAGTTTTACATCTTACACGGGATGGGCAGGAGTGTGGTGGTTGCATTGTACCATGGGTGTATTTACAACCAACATTAGCTGTATGGTTTTGCATAGACTGCCATGAAGGTGGTGGACTTCAGCACTGAAGAAATCAGAGACATCTTCAAACTTCTTTCTGGCACACTTCATCTGGGAAACATTGAATTCATGACAGCTGGCGGGGCCCAGGTTACAACGAAAGCGGGTAAGTGGGACCCTAGCAACTTGGTAGACCATGCAAATCCCCATATGGCCCCCAACAAGGCTCATTCTCCCTCTGCTGTGCTGGTCTGCAGTGACTTCGCCAGCAGGTTCCCTGCAGTTTAACCCTGCAAAAGCGTTGCCACAGGATGCGTGGCTCCGGAGCAGCGGTATGATTTGGTTGGGCTGTGGCCCTGTGACCCGTTTGTTCTCCTGGATACCCTCAGACTGAGTCCACAGCCTCGCAGTTTCTTTTGTGTTGAAAGAGCAGTAAGAAATAGGAACGGGGAGGAGTCTGAGATAAAAGTAGTCTGTTACAGGTTTTCCCACATCTTCCTTTGAAGCATCTGTTAGTGTGCACTCTGTTACAGTTATCCAATCTGAGCTGGTCTGGTAAAGTGAATCCCTAAACAGACAGAAGCAATAAATATATATTAAAATTGCTTCAAGTCTTAAGTTAATTGTCTCTCTTCTTGACATCCAAATTTAGCATCCCATGCTCAGACTGCACTATTGTGCCTTTAGGAAAACATATATTCTCATTCAGTAAATATTTTGCTGGTGCTGAGCTTTACACAGTGCTTTGCTCTTCCTGTTGCCAGCAGAAAGGCTGACTTATACGAGTGTCTGGCTGTGGCCCGTAACAGGTGCTGACCCTGCCATATCCTGGACTGGATATGTGAGCTTACAGCTTTGGGTATGCTGAAGAGAATTAAGTAAAGGGCAGTGTGTTTTGTGCTGGGGCTTAGTCGCTTGCCTTGTAGGAGTCTCTGGGATTTCCTCACTGAGCTGCAGAATATGGATCCCCCATGAGCGATGGGGATCCGTGCAGTAGAAGACTGTGTGTCCTCCTTTGTTATTAGTGCTGAACGTTGCCAGTGACCTCCTGGGCTTAGATGCCTTCCAGCTTTCTGAAGTACTGACACAGAGGTCCATGATTCTGCGTGGGGAAGAGATCAGCTCCCCTCTCACTGTGGAGCAGGTAAGTGTCCTAGTGTATGCTCCTGCTTCTGCCACTTCTGCACCTCCAGGCCCCCTGTCTCCCACTTGTACCATCCACTCAAGTTTAGGGCTTCCTGTTACACCCCTTGGTGCTCAGCTGTGTCCTCAAGTATTTTGCCCTTATTGGTAGTTCAGGTCCCAATGTTGACTCTGCCTTTTAGGCTTTACAGGGGAGTTCACCTGCAAATGCCAATGCACAATACTGGTTTTAAGTCACCTTCACTCGCCAGGAATTGGTCGTGCTCGTGTCATGCAGAAGGTACATCAGATGCTTTGTGGTAATTGCACATGTGCATGCTTTTACCCTGCAGAGCTCCCAGGTTATGCTGCTATGCTGCTATGCAGGTAAAAGCTTGCACACAGTTACCAAGAAACATCCAGCAGATGGTAGGTTGTTACCCCACAGTAGCTTCTTTGTGTATCCATACAATCGCAAAGAGGACGAATAAATTGATAGATAGTTCTCATCTTCTGAACTTGTGCTGTGTGCTGGAGCCAGTCCTGGTTATCTATTACATTTCTCTCTGGTTCATTACAGTGTTGTGCCTACTAACTTTAACTTGTGGTGTTGCTGATCACTTGAGGGCACTCTTGGTGTTTTAGGTCCACGGACAGATAACTGTAGAAAATCTTCTGTCATTAATAAAATGCAAGACACTGGGAAACAACAATATTACTAGGATGGAAGAAACATGTTATAGCAAAATGAACATTTGTAGTGGAAATTTTGTGCTGGCACAGACTGCAGAGGATTATCAATCCAATCCCTACATTGGCAGAGAAGCCGGAGTTACTAGGCATTCTGTGACGGATGTCTGTCTAACTTTCCTTCATATTTCCCATGGAAGGAATTTCACAGCCTCTTTAAGTATCCTGCTCTAGCTGCAGTGGAGTCTGGAGCTGAAAAGATTTTCCTCATATTTAGATTACCTTTGACATCCCAGCTGTCCACCTTATAAGCTTCCGCTTCTGTGAAGTTTTTCACGTGGTGTTCTCTTTTCTAAGCTAAACAATCCAGTTCCTTCAATGTTTCCTTATAAGTAATTTTCTAAATCTCTTCTTCTTCCTCTGTTGCTGTTTTCCCACATCTTTCAAGAAATGGAGTGCCTCTAACTGGACACCATAGTCAAGCTGAAATCTCAGAAGTGCTCATTATAGAAGAATAGTTCCTTCTTTTCTTGCTGTGAAGACATCTGCTAATATATCACAAACTAAGCTTTGCCTTTAAGAAATGATATTTTTTTTTCATAGTCTGTGACCTTTCTTTGCAATGAAATTGTGTGCAAATTATTTTTCAGCCTACAGTCTGGGGCAGATACCCTCAGAATCCAGAACCGCAGTTTCTCTTCTCAGCTGTCTGTCCTAAATAAGCCATACCTTTCTGTATCAGTGCAAAAGGATGGATAACAAGTAACGCCAGAGACACTCCACACAATCCAGAACAACAGTGTGCAGTTGTAGGATTTAGAGTCTCCCTGAACAGAGCTTTCCCCAATAGTATAGCTATTCCTGACATTTGTGCGTGTTGAACCCCAAATTTAAGGCTTAAGCCCTCACGTACTGTGCCTATCTATTCCCACTTGTTGCAGGAAGACATTGATAGAGCTGCCAGGGATTTCTCACTGTGTAACGGGCTCGTTGCCCGCCTGAGCTTTGACATTTCAGTGGGCTGAATGGATGAACTGGCCTGAAGGCGGGCAGAGCTGGGAGGATGAAAGGATCCTTTGAGAATCTCATTTGAGCCATATTGTGGGGAAAGTGGCTTTGCTTACAGCTGGATGGGGAGGGCCCGTTCCTGGAAAATGAGTCCAGCTTGCTGCGTAGCCAGAGACACTGCGGAGGCATAGCCTCGAGGGCATTCTCAGTCCCAACTAATAAGACAGATCATCTGATGGAGAGAAGAAGTACCCAGAAAAGGCGTGTGTGCCCATGCTTTGAAATGTTCTCTTCTGTGGAGAAGGGAGGTTGCTATGTGTCCTCTGCCTTGGGTTGCTGGAGAGGTGATACTAACCAGGAAGAGAAAGGAGGAGAAAAACTGTGGCATTGGGTGAAAAGGAGAATATTGCAGGCTGGGCCTCAGAAGCTTGCTGAGAGGGGCTGGGAGGATTCAGAGGCATTTGGCCTGTGCCATAAGCAAAGCAGAACAGGAGAGGTCACGTTATTCAGGCTTGTAAAACTAAAGAGGATGAGGGTGCATTTAGAAGGTGTCTGTCATTGCTGGTCAGGCCTGCTGAAGGAATTACCCTGGTGTCAGAGGTGAGACAGAGTAAACAACCTGTAATTGATCGAGAGACTGCGGTCTATTTATGAAATGGCAAAATTATAGCTTTTACCTCACTTGATTATTTCACATACTTGCTCACTCGCCCCTCAGCATTACATTCACTACATGTGAACTTCTTCTCCCAGTAGGGAGATTGCTGCTTGTCCAGGAGGGTCGGGCAGAAAGTTGTGTTGGTTCATGTTGTGTAGCTCCTTGCAGTTACGAGTCTCAGGAACTACCAGCCAAGGTCCTTGGGCATACCCTGACATTTGTCTCCACATGTCTCTGATCTCCAGCATCTTTCCCCACTTCCAGCGTTTTTCTTCCAGTCAAGATTTTTGCCACCATCTTTCTTGGCCCTTTTTTCTACTCTCTGGGATCACACGTTCTCTTTGGGAATCCATATGTTTGGCCTCCTTTCCAGAACCCTAAGCCCTGGCTTCCCAGTCTAAATAGTGTACGTGCAGGACAGCATGCGATCAACCTCCTAATTTGTGGGTTTGTCTCATATCTTTTTATTAATTGGAGGATTTGGGGCATGCCACTTTTGTTTAGTCCGAGTGTTAGAACCAAAACTTAGAACCAGCCGGTTCCTGTTACAGCTATCAAATAGCAGGCTTTTGCTTGAGATTTCAAAAGTTCAGTTTCGGACATTCATCCACATGCTTACATACACCCTATTATCTACTGCCTGTTAGTCATCACAAGTTATTTTTTCCACTTCTGACACTTGGTTATGATCACTGTATGGGATGTTGGCTCAGCTCCGGAAAGGTCTCTCAACCCATGCTCTTCTGGGGCATGTACCCTGGCTGTTGGCTGGCCTACCCTGTCTTCCAGTAAGATAATGCTGTTTGCAGGAAGGTTTTGGAGAGGGGATTTTTTGAGGCTCACTTGGTGACAGAATACTCTATTAAATCCTGCCCTACCAGTTTTTTAAAAACTGCATGGACACCCATTTGACAGCTCTACGAGGAGTACTGAACTGACATACCTTGCCTGTCACTGCAAATCTTGGTTCAGGTGATGCAAATGACTGCTGCCAGCTCAGTCATGAGGTATTTTGTGACCTTCTCTGCCCAGGCACTTGTTCCAAAGGATGTCAAGGATTTTGCTACTTCCTTCAGCCTCTCAAGTTCAGTTACCCAAAGGTCAGACATGGTACATCTGTGTGCGGCTGGGCTATTTGCAAACTTGAATGTTGACTGTACATACAAATACTGCACCATGTACAAGCAGTACAGAGGCTGAGACATCTATAGAGGAGGGGAGGAACCTGAAGTCCCATAGAGATTTATGGTGCCCCTTATGCTTTCTCTTCTCCCTGTGACTCATTTTTTCTCTCTGCATTTACAGGCAGCTGACTCCAGGGACTCCCTCTCTATGGCGCTGTATTCCCAGTGTTTTTCATGGCTCATTAGCAAGATTAATACGAAGATCAAAGGCAAGGAAAACTTTAAGTCTGTGGGCATCCTGGATATCTTTGGCTTCGAGAACTTTCAGGTCAGGATTTTGTCTTTTGCAGGGTGGGTTGGTTTTGGAGATATCAGTGCATATAGGAAGGAATTTTGGTAGGTTTGTATCCTGTTTAGGTTAGCATAGAGCATTCTGGGATTTCTGCACTGTCGCTTCCCTCTGGGAGCAGCAAGATATATTTAGCTTCCCATTTCTGCCACCTGTACTCATGTAGGCTGATGTTCAAGGTCTGGTTTGTGACACAGACCCTAAACAAATGTGCTGTGATAGATAATATTGAATTTTCACTTGTATACAAATTAAACGTTCAACTCCTATGTGCATGTTGTTTGTTTGCATCTGTTTTGCCTTGTGTTGAAAATGGTGTGTGTAACACTTCTGATTGCAACTGATGAGAGATGTATGTTGAGCAGCCTTATAGTGACTGCTCAGATATTTCACAGAAGAGAAACCCCAGTGACCTAGCACTTAGGGAATTATTTTTCTTTCTTCCTAAGAAAAAGAGAAATGTGATTGTCTTTAGCATTCTTTACTGCCATTTAGGCCTACTGAATTAGCTTTGCATGAGCTACAAAAGCTGTTCTCCTAGTGGACCTCCTCATACTATCCTCCTCATGTCCACCTGACACCCCTTGCCTCTATGGTCTTTGGCTTTATTCCAGCCTGCCACCTTCCCCCATGGCTGTTACACATTCTTTTGGAGCCTAAGGAAAAGAATGTTAAGTTTTATAATCTTTGTTTCTTCTTACAGGTGAATCGTTTTGAACAGTTTAACATTAACTATGCAAACGAGAAACTCCAGGAATATTTCAACAAACACATCTTCTCTTTGGAGCAGCTGGAGTACAACAGGTGACAAATGGAGGGAGTGGCCCCCTCTTATTTTCATGGGTGGTAGAATGGAGGACATCATTCCTCCTTTGTGCTCTCCACTCCCTGCTGCTAAGGCAGGAGAGGCAGCTGGGCCTTAGTGCAACCCTGGCTGTGGATATGTCTCTGTAAGCACTGTCCATGTCCTTTGCCAGAGTAGGTCACTTGCCTGCAAGCAAAAACTTTCTCCCTGTGGTATTTAGAAAGTCCAGATTCCCATCTACCTCTCAGCTGCATGGGAATATCTTGGGCTTTAACCCATTAGAACACATGGTCACTGGCCTTATTACTGACTTCAGTAATGATTTACCTAAGGTAGTGGTGGTGTTACGCAGGTGGAATCTTGGTGTGCAAAAAGTAAGAAGTCCCTTAAGACAGATGGACAGATATCCAACAGCTCTTTTTGTGCTAGAGATTCCTACACTGTGAAAAGGGCTCTTTTCCTCAGCAAGGAGATTTGCATCAGGCTGTTTCCTGAGCTTAAAGAGCATGGGGCCTTCTGCACAGCTGCTTCTCTTCTGTGGGCTTCATATTGGGTTGTATTTTTTGAAGTACCTGGGATGTTCTAGAGTATTTCTGCTTCTAGAGAAGGCTGCTGGACAAATACTTCAGTTCTTGCTCTGAAACAGAAGCCTTTATGTTTGTGAATGAAGCAATTGAACAGGGTCAGTGAGGGCAAATGAGAGCAGACTTGTAAAGGGAGACAGTTGAATAGGCAATTCATGAAATTCTAAAGATTACAAAACTGCAAGGCTATTTATGCACTCACTTCTCAGGCCAGTTCCACCATTGCAGGAAGCTTGTGTTAAGAATGGTATCATCGTGACAAAAGATTTTTTCCTGATGATTACGGAGAAGTTTAAGTTCTGTGGCTGAACTTTGGAAAGAACGAGAGAATTTTATTGTTGACTACTCAAGTTATTCTAGGGTGATGTGATTAAAGCTTATCTTTCACAGTATCATCTCTGCTTCCTCAGGTTTAGTAAGTAGTTCCATGTATATTTCATCATTCAATTAGAAAAGACGGCCGTGGCACTAGAAACAAATCGATTCATTTGTGATTTGACTTGTTTCAGAAAACTCTGCTCCCTTCAATTCTGAAAGGACTTCTTGTTCTTAGAAGGAATCCAAAAGGTCTTTTTGTAAAACTATATGGTCTCTCTGATACCCATTGTTGCAAAAATCTGAAACACCATGGAGTGATATCTTTTGTCTTTAAGTGGATAAGATACTCTGTTTCTCACACCCATGGGGGATAGATAGTTCTTTCCATCCATCAGAAATTATTCCAGTTTGCTGCTTCCAACTCTTGCCCACAGGTTTCTAAATGCTTTGAACCTGAAAGTATGAAGCCTAGGCTGAAGGGTTTGTAGACAACGACTTCATTATCTTCAAAACATTAGCCTTCACCTGAAAGGTGTCTGTATCAGAATGTCAGTAAGTAGCTTCAAACATAGCCTGTAGTCTTCCTTGGATTCCTGAGCAAGAGTTATTCCCAGGCTTCTCTGAATTCTGAAAACAGAAATGGCCTGTCTTTTGGGAGTATAAGAAGATGATAAGGCAAGGGGCAGGGGAAACACATTCAGCACAGATTTACAGGATTTCATAGATGATTTTCAAAACACGTCTATTGCACTGCTGTACCTACATCAGCTCCTGTCTGAAAGATGCAAGGTCACCCTGTAGGTCCCCTGCATGTCAGGCCAAAGCTTATCCGTGTCATCCTCTTCAAAACTCTCACTGAAAACTTGCTCCTGTCTCTTCTTCTTGGTGGACGTATGAATTGTGGTTCAGTCTTTTGGCAGATGTGCTTCAGGGTGCATTCCAGATTTGTGGGTCAGCAGTTGACTCTTGAAGCTGTGTAGCAAACTGTCCATCATCACCACCACTGGGGCTGATGCTTATCACTCCTGAGAAAGCAACTGAGAGCAACTACAATTTCTTAGTGCTGGTGTGGAATTTGCTCAATGACTACAAGATGAGCATCACTCTAAATCACTGGGATGGATAAGAAAGGTTGTCTCCTACTTCCATCTCCGTGTGTTAGCAGTGCATTGTGTGTCCTATTCTTTTTCCTCAACCGTGGCAAAGCCTAATTCCTGCGCATCATTTTGAGTCCTGAGACAGCTGCCATGCTTAGCTGCTTCTGTTCTTCTGCACTTCAGGGGAATGGATCCTGCATTTCACGTTTTTGTTCTGTTTGTTCTTGACTGTCAGGGAAGGGATAAACTGGGAAGCCATTGACTGGATGGATAATGCAGAGTGCCTGGACCTTATCGAGAAGGTGAGCAGTTATCTGTGACAGTTTCCAGGGATCACAACTGGTACTGCTGATTACCTTGAGACCTTCCCTGGGGTCTTTTGGTTTTAAAAACAGGTAGTTGCTTAGATCATCTTGCTATCATGACCTGGAAAAAGTATGAGCTGTTCTAGCCACATCCCAGCTCAAGAAAGCAGATCTCTGCTCGTTGTTGAGAGTAAGCTTAGGAGGGGGGTCATAGTTTTAGACAGGGAGCAGCACTTAAGTAAAACCTTAATGTGATTTTTTTATAAATAATCTCCACTTACGTTCTGCTTGTTGAATGCATTGGCTGGCCAGAATTGTGCTTTCAGCTCGAGCTTTGCTGGGCATAACTCAGGGGTTATTGCTCAATGTGCTGTCCAGATCTCCAGTTCTTGGCTTGGTGCTATGCAGTTAGAGCTTTTGCTGACTGTAAAAGCCTGTCTCTTGTCTGGCTGTAGAAACTGGGTCTCCTGGCTTTGGTGAATGAAGAGAGTCGATTCCCCAAAGGCACAGACAACACCCTTCTGGAAAAACTTCACAGCCAGCATATGGTAAGTAAGAAAATAACCCGGCAGGCAAATGATCAGTATGTTAGCCCCATCGGCATTTCAAAACTGAAAGTGAAGGTTTTGTTGCTGTAAAATATGTGCTTTGTGCAGGAAATTTGAAATGCCTTAGGCCCAAACCTGAGAGTGTTTAATAAGGCTGCACTGAACAAAAGTAATATGTGAAGAAACCTGCAAATGGTCTCTTGTGCACACAGAGAGAGGGAGTGTGCATTCCACAGGCTGTGGGTAGAGGATATTTGAATTCGTAGCATGGGTTCAGGTCAGGTTCTGCTGGTCTGCGACGGAACATGAGGCAGCACCCCAGGCACAGGATGCGGCTGCACAGCAGGCATGGGTTTCTCCTGCCAGCTGACTCACAGGAGTCTGCTCCAGAGCATGTCAAATCTCTGTCTCCTGGGGCCGGGGATGGCTTTTGCCTCATGACTTTTAATGAAAGCACTCTCATTGTTCCTAATTAATTAAATTCTTTCCTCCTCTTTCTTGTATTCTGGACACAGGAGTAGAAGGGTTTTTTCATGCAGGTCAGAAAGTTATCCTGGGGACGCAGAAACCACAGTGAGATCACCATAGCAAGCTCTTACCCTGTCTCTGGTGCAGCCAACAATCTGTTCTTAATAGTAAATAGACTGAAAACAAAGCAAATTAAACCCTGAAGCAGGGAGTTATGGAGTAATTTACTACTTAGTAAGAACATTGTCAGTTAATATGTTTCGTAGTTGTCCAATTCAGGCTCCAACCAAACCAGAAAACATACTGTTGTGTGGTTCAACCCCAGCCAGCAACTTGGACCATGCAGCCACTCGCTTAGCGCCCAAGTTGGGATGGGGGAGAGAATCAGAAGAGTTAAAGTCAGAAAAAACTCGTTGGTTGAGCTAAAGACAGTTTAATAGGTATAGCAAAAGCTGCACACGCAAGCAAAGCAAAACAAGGAATTTGTTCACTGCTTCCCATCGTCAGGCAGGGGTTCAGCCCTCCCCAGGAAAGCAGGGCTCCATCACACGTATTGGTTACTTGGGAAGTCAAACACCATCTCTCCAAATGTACCCCCCTTCTTTCTTCTTCCCCCAGCTTTATATACTGAGCATGACGTCATATGGTATGGAATTTCCCTTTGGTCAGTTGGGGTCAGCTGTCCCGGCTGTGTCCCCTCCCAGCTTCTTGTGCCCTCCCAGCCTGCTCGCTGGCAGGGCAGTACAAGGAGCAGAAAAGGCCTTGAGAGCTTAGCAACAACCAACAACAGTAGTGCACTATCATTACTGTTTCTCATCCCAAATCCAAAACATAGCACTATGCCCGCTGCTAGCAAGAAAATTAACTCCATCCCAGCTGAAACCATGACACATACAAACTTGTATCCTTTATCTGGCAGGTTTTTTTTAAATTGGCATAGATGCATATATTCTCATTTTTCATATTTGCATCTAACTCTGCCAGTTATACTCATGACTACAAATTGGATAAAATAGCAATGACTTCTGGTTGGATATCTATGCAGTTTTGTGGAAATATTTCCTTTCTTTATGCTTAAGTCGATACCTTCAATTTAGTCTGCTGTGGCTGTCCCTTGTATTATAGGTCAAGGTATATTAGAATGCCTGATTTACCTTTTTTATTGTGGTTGGTATTTTGTTAACTTTGAATATAGAACTTATGAATATTTTTAATATATCACTTCTTTTGAATTTTCTTTCTGAACTGTCCCAACCTTTTTAGTTTGTCTCCAAATGGACAAATTTCAAAGCTCCTCTTTCTTTCTGCCATTTGTCTCTGAATTCCTCTACATCTTTTCCCTATTCTTTTCTGAGATAAATAATCAGACCAGGATGCATTTCGCTTGTTAAGAAGGTACCTGTGGTTTATCATATAGCAACATGAGACTTTCAGTATTATTTTGCATTCCTTTATGCTCCACAACATTTTGGTTGCTGTTTCTGCTATTTCTGCTATTTTGGTTGCTGGTGATTTCTGTGCATTGAGTAGCCTTTTAATTAAGCTGTTCATAGTGCTCAGTAGTAATAAAAAACCCAGATCAAGTATTGGAAATTTCTAGGAAAGCAACAGAATAAAAACAGAAAACATTGTTATGGCACTGTATAATCCATGGGTCTCCTGCACTTTGAACAGTGTACATCACTGGGCAGCTCCACTCATCAAGGAGTTAGATCAGATCTGGTAAGCCACAGGTCTGGGACAGCTTCAGTGTGATGGAAAACTATGTTGAAGGGACCCTGCAGTGTGGAGAAAAGATGACTAAGAGGGGATGTGGTGGGTTTAAAAGTCACACATGGCCCATAGAAGACAAATGGCACTAATGGGAGCCAGGCTTAAAACCTACTGGCTGTAGTTCCCTGTGCAGTTAGTTGAGAGCTCCCTGTGAAAGGACACTCTGGATGCAAGAAGTCTGCATCAGTTCAGGTGGGCAAGTATTTCAATGAGAAATACACTTGGCATTACTAGTTAGGCAAACCTCATGAAAATAATTGGAGTTTGAGAGATTATTAGGATGAAAGTGTCATTAACTTGCCTTGTTTGTAAGATTGTTGCCGCCTTCTACCCTATATAGCCACTGCTGGAGGCCAAATACTCAGCTATATGGACCTCAAGTGGCATGTCAGTTCTTACACAGTTAACAGTTTTCACAGAACAAAGAAAGGCAGGTAAAAATGAGAGAGTAGAATAGCTAGTAAAAGAAAGGAAAAGTGAATATTGAAAAAGGGGAAGAGAGATGCAAAGAAAATATAGTGAAATATAGAGGAAGACAGGAGATTGGTTTGATGTTTCCTTTGACACATAAAAGATATGTGGGTTTTCTGCAAAGCTGCCGTCTTCCCTGCATCCTGATCTTGTGTCTGGCACCACAAGATTTTTGTGGAGCCCAGTCTCCTTAGGTGTCAGACATGCAAGAATTAACATTTCATCCATGTCATGCCTGCCCAGCCTTGATTCTGCAAGCCCTTGCTCACGTGTGGAGTGCCTTGAAGGGCTGGATTTTTCCATCTTATTGGAATAACATATTTGTAATGTAGCTGCAGGTAACTGCAGCAGATGTGGTCAGGCTCTGCAACAGCTAAAGTCCTTGCCCATCCCAGCATTGTCATATGGCAGAGTTCCTGACTGAGCCTATTTATTCTTACACTGGTATTATAAGAAGATTTATTTGTCTTTCTTTTCAGAGCAACCACTACTATGTGAAACCTCGGGTTACAGACCATCAGTTTGGCATAAGACATTATGCTGGGGAGGTAGGTGTTCATGGTGTATCTGTGAGATGCTTGCGCTTGGGCTTGAGGTCCTGAATTTTAGATTCCAAGAATCAATAATATCTCTGAGCTGTGTGTTCCCTCACAGTTAGTGCTGTGGTAGAGTGCAGGGAGTGTGATGGGCTTAAAATATCATATCATTCTCCAGCTTGGATGTTTGAGTTTCTTAGGTAATTTTTGGTTTGGCTTCTGTTATTCCTGTTGTCTTTTCTTGGACATTCACAAACAAAACCCAAAGTAAAAGTGACAAGGAAAATTTGACTTTTGTAGAGGAGGAGAAAAAGCTAAATACCTACTGCAAAAAGGAAAAGATCTCCAAGCCTTCAAGGTTAAATGCTGATTGTTGTGGAGAGGTATGGAGCAGATGGAGGTGTGTCACACTAAAGAAGGGCTAACCTCTTCCTATAATCATATATCTGCTGAGCATTAGTGGTTGGGAGGTCAGGGGACTGGGTGGCATAGTTAGTGTTTCCTGATGTGAGTGGAGTACCTCACACCTTGCAGAGGATTTCCCCACATACACACCCCAGGCAAATCTCTGCAGCTGTTTCACTTGGCTCCTGCTTTTGAGGGTTTTCTGTTTGGTTGGTTGATGTTTGGTTTTTTAATTGATGGCTAAAAGCCACTTTCCTGCCGGTAACTGCAGAGCTCTGGAGCTCTTCGACCCCAAAAGTTCCTATCTTGGCACACGCCTGCAGCGTAACTGTGTAGCTCTGCTGGAGGTCTTGTACATTGGCATGTTAATGTAGAAGTGCTTAATGATTTGTACTGCACTGTTCTAGTAGCTGTGTCTGTGTTGCAGGTGCTATATGATGTGAGAGGCTTTCTGGAGAAGAACAGAGACACCTTTCGAGATGACATTTTAAACATGCTGAAAGACAGCAGGTATGCCCCCCTTAGTCTTGCGAGGAGGCCATCTATTGTGCGGGACTAAGCCACATTCATTTAATAACCAGACCAAGGAAAGCAATTGCTTTTGTCTGAGCATCAGGCATCATTCTCTATCATTCTTCTCTTTGTGCTTAAGTGTTCTAGCAAAAGAAAGGAGAGCTGGAGAAGTCAGTCGAAGCACAGATTTAATCAGTACTCTTGTCCCAGTTTTGAAAGGAGCTGTAAAAGCATCACAGAAATCCCTCCAGGCAATACTGTTTTTTTCCCCTCCTCTCTTCTCCCTTTCCTCTTCTTCCTCTTACCTCCCTGTCCCAACAATGGCAAATTTGCCCCAGAATGAGTCAAGGCTCTTTGCTGTGCTGTCAAATCCCAACCTTTGTAGAGAGGATGTTGGTTTCCAGCCTGTGTGTTAGTGGAGAGCTTCCATCCTTATCCTTAGACTAAGCCCTTGCTGTGGGACCAGTCATGGCCCCGAATTTTATATCCCAGTGTTGCAACAAGACCTAGAGAAATTAGCTGAATTTGACCTAGAGCAAGGTCTGGAAGACAGAGGTGGAGCCTAGTAGGAAGAGAGAGGCATCTACATGGTGGACCCTAGAAGTTTTTGAGTAGCAACTATACCACATGCCTCTTACCGCAGTCCATGTATTATCTTTGGGCTCCGGCCTGATGAGGCTGTTTCAGAATTGCATCTTCTCTGAAGCCTGCTGCAGAGTCTGCACTCTGAGCATCCTTGAAACAACCTGAGGGAGCTGAGAGTATGAGCTGCTCGTAGCTGCCTTACTCGGACAGTGGCATTTGGGGAACATTTTACACAGGGCTTGAAGCCAGAATTGTGGTCATTGTTGTCCAGCATAATAGAAGGACTCAGGGTTTTTCAACAATCCAGAAAGGGAAATTCTGCTAAGAAGCAGTCTTAACAATAAACAGGCACAAGAAGTGCTAGAGAACTTTGTGCCACTTCATAAGAACCAGCACCCCTGTCTAAGGAGTGGCAAAACGGCAGAAGATTCCCCAGAGCTGACCTATGCTGAGGGTAGCTCTAGAAGTCCTCTGGCCACAGAAGGGCTGTGGTGGCACTTGCACGAGGATGTCACGGGTGCTAGCTATGAGAGCTAGGTCAGGAGGGGCATGAAAGCACACACTGTGGCTGGAGTACTCTCAAGGTAGTTTTGCCTGGGGGCATATCGCTCTTGGGGAGGTGTCCTAGCCAGTGCAGAACAGAAATCTTCTATTGTGTAATATCCTGCTTGACAGCGTGAGATGGGGTTTCTGGCTTGGCAGCCAAGTGTGGCATACAGGGCAGCCCACAGGGTCTGGGCAGCCACATGGAAAGTATTAATTTCCTCACTGTGCCCAGCTGAACTGCCTCCTGGAGCCGCTCTGTGGCACAGCAGGAGTAAAAATGAGGTGTTTCAAACTGGGACAGAGCAGTCACTGAGAATGAGAGCCATCTTCTCACAGGTGGTGGGTGTCTTGCATCTTCTTTAATTCTTTTCTTCTCCCTTAGGCTGGACTTCATCTATGACCTTTTTGAAAGAGTCTGCAGTCGTTGCAGTGACGAGACACTGAAGATGGGCACCCAGAGGCGCAGACCGACTGTCAGTTCCCAGTTCAGGGTAGGATGTTTTCCAAGAGAGCAGCAGGCTTCTGGGGACGAGCAGATGGGTAAAGCAAGGCCTGCAGCCAAGAGGAGTCATTCATCCTTGTTTTGTGTCCAGCACTGAAAATGTGCAGGAATGTTGTAGTGCTAAGAAAAGACAGTGCCGCTGCCCCAAGGATTTCCATGTGGTGTAAAATGTGAGATGCTAAGACATGCAGAGTGGCAGAGGAAAAGAATACTTTGCTAAGTGTATGAAGTTCTTGAGGTTCTTCGATCTTTCGTGTTGGTTTGGTGTTTCAGCTAAGTGTGTGTGTCCTTTTAGGCCACATTTTTTACATGTATAGTGGCAATTCCAATCAAACTTTACTGCGGAGACCTTGCAGGTAAGATTGTCTGCAAACCTTCTGTTAGTTTCACAGTTTTAGTTTCCTGTATTTAAAGTTTGAGAGACTTGTAACAATAACTCATACCAGCTATACAGCTCTGAGAACAAGGATGGTCATGTAAAAGTGTTAAGAGTAAACTGTGTGGGTGTGTTTTGGACAGGAAGGGATCTCCTGGGTTGCTGAGGTTTTGGCAGGCAGAGTCAAAGGACATTAGGAATGGGAGGGCTGCATGAAGACCCTATTGCATCAAATGTACCCCCTTTCCCTCCTGTACTGCTTGATCCTTAGGGTTTTGTCTTCCTGCTTTTTAGGATTCTCTCCATTCCCTGATGGCCACGCTTAGTACTTCCAACCCATTCTTCATCCGCTGCATCAAACCAAATACAGAAAAGGCAAGTCTGTCTTCCAGTAAAATGTATGCATGCAACACAGGCCTTCATGAGCACTCAGTTGCACAAACCCCTGCCAGGTGCCTCTGTCGGGGTCCAAACTGAGAATAAGAGCAGTTCTCCCTCACCTTCCTTTTTTCCTTCTTTCCTTTATACTGGAGAGAAAAATACACACTCCTCCTGGTATCAGATGAAAAGTCTGCATGCTGAGTATGATAAGATACAGCCATTCCCACTTCTTTATGTGCTTATGAAGCCCAGAAGATGAACCAGGCTTGTGCAGAGCCCAGAGCTGTGGCAGAAGACGCAATCGCTCCTGTTTGTGGTGCCTGTAGACAATGTGTTCTGGAATGCAGGGCTTGTGCGGTAGGAAGCGTCTCCTGCAGATCCCTGGCTCTGAGGCAGAGGTGGAAGCTTCATGAACAAGTCACAATGCTTAGAGACCGGCTGGCTCTCGCTTGTTTTGTGAACTGTGATGGGAGGATATGCTGCTAACTAGATTGGTTGGGGAGCTCTGAACCTGTCATTTTCTTTGTGTGTTTTGAAACCGTGTATGATATGGCAGAGGAAAGCCTGCTGGGGGTTTATGCCAGAAAAGAATTCTGCACTTTGTCTCCAGTTTGACAGGAGAGAGACTGCAAGGAGAACTGAGTCAGAGTTCTGCATTTTGTATGTGTTAATGCATTGCATCATTGCTTTAGTGCAATGATCCGACAGCAGCCTGCAGGCTGTTTTCTTCCTGGATCTGCCCAACTCCTTTCATCCCTTTTTCTGCATCATGCAGTGTTGTGAGATTGCTTTCTCCTTGACCCAAATTTTCCCCTTTTCACCTGGCATGCCCAAATATGCAGGTTTGACTTTCTACAAAGAAACAGATATACAACCTGTGACTGTGCTCAGAGAAACAGTCTCTGTTCAAGTCACCAAAGAAGTAATACCAAGATCAACATTTATTCTGTGTCTCTTCTTATTTGTTTTTGAATCTGGATCATTATGTAGGCGCCGAACCTCTTCAATCCAGATGTGGTGCTAAATCAGCTCCGTTATTCAGGGATGCTGGAGACAGTGAAAGTTCGGAGAGCAGGTTTCCCTATACGACGCCTTTACCAGGACTTTCTCAGCAGGTAATTGCTATCATTGTACCACATGCTGTAACAGCCCCAAGGTATATGATTCTATATATTTGTTCCCTCTATAACTGCTATTGCTGGTGTAGATCATTTGTGAAATGTTTTTCTAACCATGCCCTTATTGCCCATATCATAGACTGACTTGGAAGACCTTTCAGAGACTTGCCTTTAGGGTAAAAGTCAGAATGGAAAAATAGCCAGATGGTCCATTTTTTAATTTTTTTTTTTTTTTTTTGTAGCTTTCCCACAGATTTGCTTGTGTGATGCTGTGAAACCCAGCTGGTCATAATATGTAAAAAGAAAATATCATACTTAAAACCTTTAATCTGGCTGGCTGAAGCAAATCTTAATGGACAGTATAGTTGATGATGAATATTGGAAAGAGTGATTATTTCTTTTAATTAGCTGCATCAAAAGGATTTCTTGAAGTTTAAGGCTAGAAGAGACCATTGAACATTGCTTCCTTTGTCTCTTGGAGCATTAAATGCCACCCCTATACTGAACAAAATAACTTGTGTCTGATGAAAGCACATGTTTCAGAAAGACAGTTGTTCTTTACTGAAAAATGCTGTTGAGTTTGTATTTTATTACTGGGATTGCAACAATAATTGCCAGTGTTGTAGGAACATATAAAGGTTGGGGGATGGAAATTCCCAAATTGGAAGGCAAACATGAAGAAGAGAGATCCCAGAGGAAGAAGGACTAATGGGAGGAGGATAATTACAGTTAAAAGACTGGGGCAGGGGGGGTGTGTTACTGTCATACATAATCTTATGAGATTTTATTTGGTTCTTAGGTACAAGATGCTTGTGAAGGGGCCAAGTTTCTCAGACAACAGCAAAGCTGTATGTGCAGGCTTTCTTCAGACCTATGACAGCAGCAAGAAAGAATGGCAGTTGGGTAAAACCAAGGTACTTCATCAGTGTGGGGCAGGGTATGGCTTTGTTCCAGCTGCAAAGGGATGTGATTGCATCTGGTGAGATTCAAGTCAGTGGAAAGGGCTAAAATACTGATGACCCTGTAAATACATTGGACTGTTCCACTGACCTGTGACATCTCAAATATTTCCCATATTATGTACCTAGAGATGTGGAAGGCTTTTTGATTTTGTCTATCATTGACCAAGCCGGATTGATTTTGTTGTGTCTGATCCAATTTAGGGATCCAAGGAGAACAAGCATGGGTGTCATTGTATGCAATTGCAATGTGTGCCATTAACTCTTGCCTCTTGTGCCAGGTATGTTGCTCTGCTTGGCTAACTGAAATTCTTGCAAAAGGCAGTGAGCTGCTGTTTGGTATATATCTAAACTGTGAAGAGGTAGCTAGATCACCAGGTGTGTGACAGCCTTCTGCTGTGGAAGCTCAGCTGAGGGTTTGTGCAGTTAACCCAAATGCTAGCATACATTTTCTAGGAAAAGGTATCCAAACGCTTCTCCCCACTTGAATAATACAGACCTTGCTTCTGTTTTGGTGAATGTTTAACACTCCTCTCTTGCCTCATATAGTCTTGTTTTTTTTCCTCCAGGCATCCAGCTGGAAATGTACTGTTATCTTTCATTTAATGGGGAGGGAGCTGGATGTTTCAGTCTGAATTTTTTCCAGCTTTGACACAGCTTCACACAGAAATAGATGTGAGCGTTGTGAGGTATATTGCTATAGAAATCCTGGAGCGAGAAACTGTCTCTATCACAACTTTCCATGTACTCCAGTAAATTCTTCAAAGAATATTCCAAGATGGTTGGTGTCCAGTGCAGACAGCATTTCTAAGTAGTGGGTATGCAGTCCATATCCAGAGCACATGGTGGTCTATCAAAGCATTTTTTCTTGCATTTTTTGCCCTTAAGCCTTCAAAAAAGTAGTTCAGAGTATTTCCAGGGTTACAATGGGACTGGAAGTAATTCTAGTGAATATTCACATTTAATTTGTCCAGGAGTCAAATTTGTTGGTTTGAGCCATCATTTCTTAATGAGCGGATAGACTCTAAAGTTTCTCTCTATATAGACTATAATGAGATCTCTCTCTCCCTTTCTGAGAGGAGTGGTAATAGCCCAGCTGGTAGTCTGGGCTTTGAACCTTGTGTGACAACCAAGGAAAACGTTGGCCATTGCTGTGGGAAGGAGATGCGTTAACCTGAAGTTTCTAAGGCCTTCCTTCACATGCCTGCACTGATGTTCAAGATAGAAGGTTTTATCACTTAGCTGTAGTTCCACTCTATAATTAAAGTGTTCCCCATCTTTGATTTGGGAATCTGGTGTCTCCTCACTGGTCCCAGCAAACCAGGAAACCTTTTCACTCATTCTTGTCTCTAGTTAACCCACACTACTTGGGTGGCTGCCAGTCTCACGGCACTCTAGTGTTAAAGCCTGCGTGGAGTGTGTGTGTGTTGCAGAGCTACTTGTGTCTGGGAAGCTTTAGAAAGGGGTGGTTAGAGCTGGTAAACATGGAGTTTGAACTTTCTTCCCAGCATGACAAGAAATGCAAGATTGCTGGGCTACAGCAAGGGCAGCAGGGAAATGCATGTGAGGACCAAACTCACCTTTTAGAGTATAAAAGGTTGTAAGCTATATAGCTGGAGTCCAGGGACTACAACAGACTGATGACAAGCAGGAAATCCAGGCTGCTTTGAGCCCCTGGCAGCAGTACGATCCCTTTTCTCTTCACAGTCTCTGTTGTGCAGCCTGAAGGACTGAGTCCATCTGTCCGTTTTCACTCACTCCGTGGCCTGCACAAACGAATTCTTTTGGACAAACAATACAGGTGGTAAATTGTGGCAAACAAAATATGTTTGTATTTTGGCAAAAGACTGGATGTACTCTAACGTAATTTTTTTTTACAATTTGGTCCTATAAACTAAAACTTGGCTGAAGAGCTGTATGTGGCATGTTGGTAAACAGCAGCCTCTCTGTTAGGGCACTGGTTGCTGATGGGTCTGAATATTGTGGGAAGAAAGAAATTGATTAAGAATGGCAGTCTTTCTATTTCTTTACAACTGAGAAGGAAAAATGAAAAGAGTTGGGAAGCAGTTGAGTCATCTTGTTTGGTTGTAGAAGTTATTTTATACCCAGTATGGTTTGGGTTAGAGATGTGTGTCCCGGTAGAGGGAAGCAGTTCTATTTGCTTGGATGGACTGGATAGATGCCCCATCCCTGGAAGTGTTCAAGGCCAGGCTGGATGGGGCTTTGAGCAACCATGGCAGGGGGGTTGGAACAAGATGAGGTCCTTTCCAACCCAAACCATTCTATGATTCTATTAATTCTATCACTCCAAGGCTGCCTTGGGCTGTTCCACCCCTGCTGCCATGCTGAATGGCTGGCCAGCCCCTGGCTGCTCCAAGGTGCTGTTGCCATTGCCTTGCCATTTCATTCTTCAGATGAGTCGCTTGACATTCTTTCCCATGCTCAGATGGTGGCAAAGCCATTTCATTGCTCCCTTGGAGACCACTCTTGCAACTCTGTTTTCTGGCAGTGCCTCCAGAAAGCCTGCCCGTTGGAAAGCAACTGCCAAGGTGAGGCTGAGCAGAGCAGTGGTGCTTCCTCTTAGTCCCTTCCCTGCTGCCTCTATCCAGCTGTTGTGCCTTGGTTTTGGATTACAGAGCGCTTTGTCTGTGTTGGTGGTTTAGCTGGTGCTAGGTAACACAGGCCTAGAATACTTGGGTTGATGAAGAAAGGAGCCCTAGTTTTTCCAGAGGCTTTCAGGTAAGGGTGAAGTGAAGCTACCAGCTCAGGGGCACAGAGTATAGATCATTGTCCTGAAGGGGGAGTCCCCTGTGTGCCCTTGCTGCCACTTTTGCTGCTACAGGTGCAGCTCTGGGTACCCAGGTATCGATTCTCAGCACCAGGTGAGAACTAACCTTGGCTTATGGAGTCAGGAGTAGCTACTGAAAAGGGTGTGACACACCAATGGGGATGTAACCTAGGAAGAAGTATAAGGGGTGGGTGAAGAGCAAAGCTTATAGAAGGGGGAATACTTCCTGAAAATGAATGGAAGGATAATTATATCCCTAGCAATTGTTTGGAGGAGGAAGGAAAAGACTCTGTGAATTAGTGCAGGGGATTGTGAAGCTTGGGAAAGGAAATGGGGGAGGAAGGGCAGGATGATCTTTGTGTTTTTCATTAAGAATAGAGCAGCTGCTGTGCTGGCAATTGTCAAATTAATGTTTATAAGAGGTATTAATGTATATAAGGCAGGTTTTATCCGGTGGCATGGCAGAGATGAGGGCTTGGATGCAAACACGCAGTGTGATGATGGAAGAGCTTGTGCCAAGATGACCTTATCTTTACTGAGGATGTGCTGGGATGGAGCAGCAGCTCCTGTGGCCCTTCCCTCAGTGGACCCAGACCTCCTGCCATACTTGCCCATACCCACAACACAGATTTCCTAAAGCTGTTTAACACAGTAATCCTTGCTGTTAGAAAGCATTAATTTCCACATTTCAACCAGCTGTTTTGCAGGGCCTGTTTGAAGGAGGAGGTTTCTGTAGACTATTTGGCATCCAGGTCACAGTGACCCACTTCCTGCTTTCCCAGTGTTGTCCCCAAGAATCATATGATCCCGCTTATGTACACATGGGTACATACACAGTTACATTTGTGTCTGCTGATCTACACGTAACCTTAACATGTTCACTGTTGCACTGAGGGTGCGTGCAGGCATTGAGGCTGTGTGAGGAGCACTGTGGTGCTGTACTGGGGTTTAAAACTTGGCCAGTGTCTAATAGGAGCAGATATGATAGAAGTAACCTTGTATGTTTTGTTTAATGATTCCTTCCTCAGATGAAAGTGATCCCATGTTTTCAGAAAGTGACTGAATTATGACAAAGAAATGGCCACCTTCCAAGTTATTTCCACAAGGCATCAAAAATATTTCTGGATTTGAATAAATTTTACTCGTCTTTGTCATCTAGGGGAATCTAAAAAAAAAACCCTCAAAATGCCAATAGCTTAAAACTAGATATTGTTATGTTATTTGAGATTAACCCCTCACTCTCAAGCATATATAGAAAACCCTATTGGATTAGAGTTGGGTCGTGTTGAACTCTGCATGCCTCAAAGTTTGTTTTTTTTACTCCTTCTTACTGGCACAGCAAAGTCTATGCTCACTAGGGAAATACTGACAGACTATTTTTTTTTTCAATTGGATGAAGATAATGGACTGAGAATAGTGTTTAGCTGGTTGCATTCTTGAAATGGGTGACTGCTGCTTGGTTCTGGAATGTAACAGAAAGAGCAATCCCTGCCTCAAAGAAGTCTTTAAGATTGTCGAGTTGACAGAGGGAGTGGATGTACAACTTGCAGGGAAGGATGCCAGCTTCATGGTTGGCAGTACCTTGATAATGAACTTTCTTTTAAGGCTACCCATGGTTACTTAGTCATTATAAAACAGCTCATTTCTTAAGGCCATCTAAGTGAAAATGGCTCCCCAGGAAAAACTAGAGTCCAGGGAAGCAACTGGCTATGGGTACTAACTCAGGGAGAGGTTTCAGTACATGGTGGTCTTTGCAGAGGGAAAAAGGAGACTAAAGAAGCGATTAGGCCAGAAGCAGTGAGGGAAGGGAAGGTATACAGAGACATAAGGGGAGGTAAGTGGGGAGAAGGAGAATTTGTACAAAACACTGGACTAAATGACTGTTCAAATCTCTGAACATCCCTCTGACCTCTCAGCATAGCCACACGGATCCAAAAAATTTGTAAGGAGTTTTTACCGATTAATATAGTTCTGCAGATTGGTGACTGTCACCTCAGAGCCCGTGTTCACAGCAGCGCTTTAACCAGTGGGGCAGCGCTTTAACCAGTGGGGCAGCACTTCCCTAGCATAGTCCGTTCTGCTGCTGGCCCTGGCAGTGATTTAGCCCGTGTCAGGCAGCAGGTCACACGAGCAGAGCCATATGGCAGTTGCTGCTGTGACTGCAGCTTGTATGGACATACCTTAGCCAACTTTAATCTAGGCTGGGTACTGCTAGCGGTGTGTACCCACAGCGCCGTGGAGCTCCATGCAGGCTGCACTCTATCTCAAAAAGCAAAGCATTTATCTCAGCAATTTGTGCTGAACTCTGTGCTAACATAATGCAAGCCAGCTGATTTAAAGTAGCTCAGATAAGTCATCGCAATTCCTGTAAACATTCCCTTATCTTGCTTGTATCTCAGTCCTTTTGTCTCTAAGATAGCACTGTCATCCCTCACACAAGCGTTTAGCACCGAGCAGAGGTTTGAAATACAGGTGATGGAAGATGCTTGAGAATTAAAACACTGGACACTGAAATGCAATCAGTAATATTTGGAGGCCTCTGCCATCGGGGATGTTTCCTCCAGTGCATGCTGCGCTGTTGAACTTCCTCAGCAAGGAAACATCTCCACCTCAGAGTTTCTGGAGGTCACAGAATCACAGAATGATATGGGGTTGGAAGGGTTCTCTGGAGATCATCTAGTCCAACCCCCCTGCCAAAGTGGGTCTGCCTAGAAGTTGGTGGAGGGCTTCAGCTTCCACCCAGAGCTGGTGGACTGGGTGCTCAACTTTGCACCTCGACAGGGATTTTAGCTTTCGACTGTCTTCCGTTATCAGGATTGCTGTTAAAATTGCTTCCTGGAGTCTAGAAACCTAAATGTTCCTCCCTTTCCTTGAAATGCGGAGGAGTTTCTTTGCCAAATATTTAATCGCCCGAGTAGGTATCAGTGCCTGCTGCAGGGAGGTACTGGATCGGGCAGGGAAAGCGGTCAGCGGGGAAAGAGTTAATCCCAGGCGCAGGCACAGGCTCTCCTCCTCCTCCTCCCTCCTCTTTCCCTCCTTCCTCTGCTCCCTCCCTCCCTCTTTTAAGTCTTGACCACAGAGTGAGGGAGGCGGGGGTTGGGCGCAGAGTTTGGCTCATGTCGCCGCAAAACTTTTTCCTGGTGCTGTGAGCGGGGGCACCCCGGGGCGCGCCGCCCGGGCGGGCGCTGGAGCGGCGGCAGCGGCGGCCGCGGGCCCCCGGGCACAGCGCGCACCCCGTGCTGGTCACCCGGGGATGAAATCTCCCGGCTCTCCCGGGGACTGACTTCTTTCCTCTCTTTGTGTTTATTGAAACTCCTCCCCGTGGCGTCAGGTTTTCCTGAAGGAAGCTCTTGAGCAGAAGCTGGAGAAGGATCGGGAAGAGGAGTTGAGGAAAGCAGCTATAGTCATCCGAGCCCACGTCTTGGGCTACATGGCAAGGTCAGTGCTGGGGGCTGCCCCACCATCCCTGTGCTTGCGTGCCTGGGTTGCCCCGACCCCCTGCTTTGCTCTCTAGCCCTCTCGCATCCCTCCCTTCTTCCCCTCCTGTATCCTAAGGGAGAGCTGCAGTATCTGCCCTCCCTGCCGGCATCAGTTCTGCTGAAACCGTTCTGCACCTCTGCCACCTCTTCTTCAATTCTGTGCACACTTGCACCCTCCCTCAGCGCTGCTCAGCAGGCTTCTGCGGGGACCTCTCTACCCATTGCTTGCCTCCGATGACACCTTTTCCTTGCCTTCAGGGCTCTCCTGGCTGGGCCCCACCTACACTTCGGGTCCCCTCCTTTTCCTTATGCCTGTCAACTGTGCTTTCTGCTCCCCCTGCAAATCGCTTCTTCCTCACTTGCAGCTCTGCCTTTGCTCACCCTCTTTCCTCGCCCTGCCTGTTTGCCTCGTGATCTCCCTCTCCTTTTAATTAACTCTTCAGAATTGGTTTTTGGCCAGCTTTGCACCAGTAATCTCCTCTTGCCGCTCCCTTTTGCACCTGACCAGAGGAGGGTTGGGAGAACCAACTGCAGACAAACTGCCCCTCCTCTGCCCCTCGCAGTCAGTGTAACAGCTGACTCCTTAATGGCTGTGGCATGCACACTTAATCCCAGTAAGATGCTCTTTCCTGGCTGGTCTCTGCTCCAGACACCTGTCAGTCAGACGTGTGAAGAGGTGAAATCCCTGGCCAGCAGAGCTGAACCAGCAGTCGCTCTTCTTAGAGGTCCAGTTACACCAGGTAGCTCATTTTTGCACGGGGAAATGTGTGCGAGGGTTGTACCCTGCCTTCCCAATGTGGAATATCAGCAAAATACACATTTGGTCTCAAGGGCTTTTATTCATTTATTTATTTCCCTCTAGGAAGACAAATGAGCTAGCTCTATTGTTTGTACATGAGATTGCAAGTTCTTTGTGTCGGGGCCTCTGCTCTGTTTTACTTTGTGTCTAGCAGTTGGAGAGAGGAGTAGGGATTAGCACAGGAAAATTGATTTTTCTGGGAAACATCACTGCAGGCAAACTGGATTACTGCTTTTCTGAGTTCCTGGGAAGGTAGCTGCTGCCCTGCAGGGCTGTGATGGAGACAGCGTTGCAATAGTGATGTTCTTGGCTAGAACTCTTGCGGTCCTCCGGTCTCCACAGATATGAATTCCTTGTCCCACATGTTGCTCTTCTGAGCCTCATCTTTAAGAACAAGCTGTGCTTCTGCAGCCAGAATGGAAGTCCTCACAAGCAGCTGGAGGTAACTGGACTTCGCAGGGGAGGAGAGCAGGGAGTGAGGAAAGAGCTAGGGAGGGAGACTGGAAAACATTTCTGTGAAGAGTTTCCAGTTGCACTGCACCTATATTGGAGAAGGTCCAGCAACAAGGGAGTTCATCTGACCATAGTGAAGAGTTGGGCATAGTCTGTGAAGAGCTGGGCAGAGGTCAGGAGTAACAATGTGTTCTGCTTTAAGCTTGATATCATTTCTGTTAGTTTTGCAAGGAAAAGTGTGTCTAAATTCATTTAATGTCATGCAAAGTAGGTTGGGGAAGAAGGGTACATACACCACAGGAAGCATTTTACTGGTTTCTCCCCCTTTGTGAACTTGTTCTGTGAGCCTTGGAGAACCAGTCCTAAGGGCGAGAACGTTTCCTTTGCTCTGATTCCCTGCAGCCTGCTATCTCTGACTGATCACTAAAATGTGAGACAAGAAAATCAAGCTCATTCAAATCAAGCCCATTTTTCGTAGCTAATCTGTGGGACTCTGGGCTGCAGGTAACAGCTTCACCAGCTAAAACACATCTAACTGTTCCCAGACTTGCAGGATTCATGCACAAATTTGGCTGTGTCCCTGGATTCTGTAGGACCTTATTGCTCAGGGGAAAAGAGTAGGAAATTGCTCCATAGCCCTGTGTTCTCTAATCCTTGGAGGCATAACTGCTAGCTACAGCTCATTGACAGAATAATTAACTAAATTCTAAATGCAGCATTGGAGCCTTTGCAGCCACCCCACCTTCTCTTGTGATACATGGTCCGGATGTCTCCCAACTCCTCGGCGTGGGCTGCAGGTTGGAATTTCTTTGGCCAGTGCAAGAGGGTGAGTGGAAGGCTGGACGAGGGGAATGAAATGCATGGCCTGTGTGCAGCAATTCAGCTGAAGGGCGTCTGCGAGGCTGGCTGCGGTCATGAGGAATGAGGGGCCACTTCAGCCTGGCAGATTGTGAGGCAGAGCCGGCCTGTGGCTGGGCAGGGCTTGGCACATGTTGCACTTGAGAGAGTTTCTGGCAGATGCATTTTGTAAAAGTCAGAGTGCCCTTTTTGATGCACTTATATCTGCCTTGGCAGAAGGTGCGTGTGCAGCTGTTCACACCCCATGTGCGGGGCGTGGGGAGGACAACGGGAGCCGGGGTGAGGGGACTGCAGCCCAGGAGCAATTCATCTAAAACCTCCCACTTCTTATCACCTCTTCCCTTTCCTCCTCTTTTCTTTGTGCTTCCTCCCTTTGACTTTATACTTACGGAAAAGAGCGTGACCTCTGCACACTACTGCTATTAGCATCTCTCTCCTGATTTTCTTGAGTAGACTGACATATCTGATGTGGAGGGAGGTGGCAAGTTGTCAGCATGGGTCCCTGTTGCCATTTCAAGGGGGGTTGATTGCCAGGAAGGGGATTTTGAGGTGTGTCTTTTCCTCAAGAGGTTGCAGAAGGCCTGTGGGAAGCATACGCAAGAATACTATGCTATTTCCAGCTGCTTTCTAGGACTGTTAAGACCTCACAGGATTACTGTAGCCTGTTGGCTCAAGATCCTGGGTAACTGTCCCATAGAATTTCCCTCTGCAAATTCTGTTTTGGATTAAAGAAGGTTTTTATTTGAATAGTACCAATGATTATTTCCCTAGAGCAAGATATTAAGGTTTCTAAATATATCGAATTACTTTAAAGAATGTCCACTTATTTCCATTCTGAATAGATTTAGCTTCAGGTCAGTGAAATCTTGTTTTTTCCCCTGTTGGATGAATAGAAATGCCACCCAAAGCTGCGGGTACTTTGACTGGGAACAAGCCTTTCTTTAGTCTTCTCTTTCTTAAGGTCATGTAGCAAACGCTGTCTTTCTATAAGCCAGGATTTCTGGTTCCAGTCCTGCT
The DNA here is from genome assembly GCF_964106895.1 of Numenius arquata. Classification (NCBI taxonomy): domain Eukaryota; kingdom Metazoa; phylum Chordata; class Aves; order Charadriiformes; family Scolopacidae; genus Numenius; species Numenius arquata. The sequence continues at coordinate 18,671,371 of NC_133578.1, forward strand.
TCCTCAGAAATCACTTGAGCATCTAAAACTGTTCTTCAAACGGAGGTGCTGACACTGAACAGAGGATAAAAGTAGCAGTGCAGGCACCTTCTACACAGGATTTCTGCTTGCAAGTATAAGACTGTGTTGGGATCACCTTCACCTGATGATCCCTGTGGCCCCTAAATCCATTTTTGACTTGCTGCTTCCCAACATAATCCCACATCAGGTGTGTTTGGCCTTTGGTTCTTCAATAGAAGACTTTGTTTGGCTCTTTTGAATAGTTTAATGTTTGCTTGAATCTAGCTTACAAATTGATCCAGATTACCATGTAATAGTAACCCTTTTGTTATTTGTCCAGTTTGTCTGTCATGTACAAACTTCTACCAGTCACCACTTTTTTTTTTTTTTCAGGTTCTTGATAAAACTATTCTGTAATGCAGAGGCAAGAACTGACTTTTCTAGAACTTCACTAGACTACAGAAATACTGAAATGATGATTTTTTTCTTTTGGGGCCCTACCATGTTTTTTGGTTTTAAAGTGCTGCGGAGTTTATTTTGATATCATTATTGTTTAAGCAAAATGTTGTGCAATATAAGTATATGTTTATGTGAGCCTGTTACAATGTTACACTCGGCAATCAATATTGTAGTATCACTGTGTTTTCCCCCAAACAGTATGAGATTAATGTGACCAGATGCATTTTTGCCCCATTTTTGCTTTTCCTGGAGTAATTTGCTTTTGGCCACTTAAAAGATGGTGCAATGTGGGACTTTGTTCTCATATAGTAAGGCCACTTGTATGTTTCTGTTGTAATAAATCCACACTGAGTGATTAAGCCAACTGCACAGTGAATGTGTGCGATGTGCAACGCAAGGAGACTTTGGGCCAGTGGACCTTCTCTTTCCAGGTGCCAAATGTCTGTTCTTCATCCTCTCAGGGTCTTCACGAAAGTAGGTGCCCACAGAAAGAAACCGGTGGTAGATATAGGAGTGAGAGCAGTGAGGAATATGATTTATGGCTAGTGGCAGTAGAGGAACAGAAATTGTGTCATTTCTGAGCAACATTTTTCTGAATTCATTTTTCTGTGGACGTGGTAAGATTGGCCACTACACCAGGGCACGGGAGATGCAAAGCATGTATTGCCTGGTGGCGCATTAAGTGTCTGATTCTGTTTCCAGGAAGAAGTATCGGAAGGTGCTAGCCAGTGTTGTGATAATCCAGAAGAACTACCGAGCGTACTTCTGGAAGAAGAGCCTGCAGCAGCTGAAGGCCTCCGCTGTCACCCTGCAGAAGCACTGGCGCGGCCGCCTGGCCCGCGGCCTCTACCAGCACCTGCTGCAGCAGGAGCTCAGGCGGAAGCAGGAAGTGGAGGAGAGAAGGAGGCGAGAAGAGGAAGAACGGATCAGAAGAGAGGAAGAGGAAAGACAATGGCAAGAAGAGGAGGAGCGTAGGAGGAAACGGGAAGAGGAAGAGGTGAAGGAAAGGTACAGGATGGTATCTGGCACTCACAGTTCCCGAGCGCTAAAGCTGCTGAGGTGTAAAGGCGGGTCTGGGGCACTGATGTGATGGTAACACTGGGACAGTGTCCCCGTGCCGGGGGGCCGAGTTGGGGTGTGCTGGGGGCAACTCAGAATAGAAAAGCAGAGTGGAAAAGGAGTGTCCTGCTTCCTTTAGGAAAGCTAATTCTGGTGTATTTGTACCTCTGTTTTTCAGTGTTTTTCTGCTTTGGAATATACATGAGATACAGAGATGCATGATTTTCATGTTGCCTTTGCAGTGTTAAAGGAAGCTTTATGCAGTCTTCCAAAAGCTGGAGGGATTAGCGGTATGAAAAGGTACCAGAGTTCATGGGTACCTTGGTGCGTCCAGTAAGCTGGGCCAGAGAGCAAGGTGGGCAGCACACCTCTGCTGCTGCTTCTCTTCTTACACTCAGGAGAATACACGTGCTCTCCCCGTTCCTGCTGCTGTTCATCTCTCATCAGGGATATAGATGTGTCAAGAGATCAGGAGGGGAAAGGAAAAGCTAATGTGACAAAAAGAGGCAATCTGTGAGCAGTGACAGTACACCTGTTGAGAATCCTGCACCTCGTGCATCATTTACTGTTCACTCCATGGTTACTTACATCCTTTCCAAACTGGGTGTCTCTCCTTATAATCTTTCGTTTTAAGAAGCATAAAGCTTCAACTATGAGATTATTATATAAGTTTAAACAAATAATCCTGTGACGTTTCAAGTTTTTTGTAAATATTAGGTTACATTTCTTATAGGCTTTCATTACATACTTGTCCTGAAGTTGGATCTTGGCAGGCTAACGTGTGTGACAAGCATCAGAAAATTCTAAGGTTAGAAGCCTGTCACAAGGAAAAGAGATTGCCTGTGATTTCACTGGAGACTGTCAGATGATGTATCTGCTGGGACAAGACATGGAGTCAGTGACACCAGTGATGAACAGTTTGGTCAAGGAATTTGTTGAATAACACTGAAGGCTCCGTTTTATCAATGTGTCAATTTTCAACAACAGCCTCGTCAGCGACATGAATCTGTACAAGTTCAGAATGTCAGTAACCAGTTTGCAGATATCAAATGCCACAGATGCTCTCTCAGGTCTGCATTCTTCATTGTGCTAAGTAGAGTTTGTCCCTACCTAGTTTTAGATAAAAGAATCTCTTTAGCTTATTCGTTCTAGAGTGTTTCTGCCCCTGCCCTGTAGTTCCCAGCCCATGAAAGATGAGTTGAACTCAGCATCATTGTGAAGAAGTGTCAGTGCTTCTAGGAATGTGGTGAACTGCTCATTTTGCTTTCATTTTCTACTTGGTGTCAAATGGCTTCATTCAAAGTGAGTAGCCAAAAAGGTACTGGGCTAAATCCTGAACTTCCATTTCACCTCAAAAATGAGGTGTAAGTCCACAGAAATTGAAAATCAGCTGATTTGCTGAGAACAATCAAAAAAACCCAACACAGGTGCAGAGACAAATTTAGAAGGACCAAGTTGCAAACTGAGCTATAACAAACTCAAAATTGGCATGCGGTTATTGTGCATACACTGTTAGTAAAAGGGAGCCATGGAGAAATTCGGTCTACTGTTCAACAGGAAGAAAAAATATATTGTTGAGAGAACCGAGGTATTTAATGGTTTGGAGGTTTTTTTTATCTTCTCCAAAAGGCTTAGCTGTTGGACACTAAGTACAATTAGCACAAATGTGAAAGAATTCAGAACCTAGCAGGGAAATAAAATGTTAGAGAATGCTCAGATGAATCAGATTACAAAGAAGTCATCTAGACTTGATGAAATTAATGCTTGGGTAGTTCAAGAACCAGCTGAAGCAGTTTGAATCAGTAGCTATTTTCTTTCTCCTCCTTTCTTGATAGCAATGGAGCTTCCATAGAACTGGAAAATTCCAAACATAATCTAAAATGGGAAAAGGAAGAAGGAGGGAATTGTGAACCAGTCAGCCTAACCTCAATTTCAGGAAGATACTGAAACAAATAATGTGAATGCTTGATAAAGGAATTAAGAGCTAATGTGGATTTCTGAAGAACAAACAGCATTGAAGTCATATGTTTCCTTCTATGATAGGTTATGACATGCCATGTGGGTAGGGAAAAGCCATAGAGGGTAGGTAACTTGACTTTGGGTAGGTAAAGAGTAGGTAAGGGCTTTGACATGTTATGACAATACCCTAAGACACTGTAAGGAATGTGGTTTGGAAAAAAGTAAATGAAACAAGACTACGATTTATGGTTTTACTGCTTTGTATTATTGCATTTTAATTAGTAAATAATAGAAGTTTTTTGTTAAATAGGAGAGAACTCTTGGATGGGATTCTTCATGGTCTGTGCTGGATATGGTACTAGTGCAGTGTTTTCATTATAAGTTGGATGAGGAAATATGAGTATTCTTACTAAATTTGCAGATAAAACCTTGTGGTGAGTGGCTATAAGTGTATAGCTAGACAGGATTACAATTCCAGTAATTTTGGCAAATTAAAGAAATAGTCTGAAAAGCATAGGATAGCATTCAACAGAGACATATGCAGATCTACAGTTAGGAGTAATCAAATGCACAGAGAGAGAAGAAGGAATGCCTGCTTCAACAGCAGAAAGAAGGTCTGGAGGCTAAGTTGAGTATTACTCACCGGTGTCACGCTGTGTGAGAGGAGAAAGCAAATGCCATCTATAAACAGAATTGTTTCTGTAAGATGTGGGAGTGAGTCTTCTGTTCCGCTTGGCACTGGTAGGGCTTCAGTTGGAGTACTGTCCCTAGGTTTGGGTATCCCATTTCAGGAAGAGTGTGGATCAGTTGGAGACTGATGGAAAGCAGCAAGAAATATCAGAGGTCTAAAAAATGCAAGGAACAGTTGCAGGACTTAGTGTGGAGATTGTAGATGGTATTCCTGATTTGTTTTAAAATGGCTCTGTTTCTTGAAATCTTACATCATATAAGGCAGTTGTTTAACTCATGAGTACTGTTAGACATCTTTCAGTAGAGTTGGAACCATCTGGGTCTCACTTATGACAGTTTTCATTTATAAACATTTCCTTGATTTTTTTGAGAGAGAGAGAGACTGAGAGCTTTAAGGACTTTGTGACTTGCAGCTGCAGTTTAGAATTTGGCTGGGAAAAGCTACAGGGCCTGGGAAATAAATATTGTTGCCCTCCTGTTCTGCTTGGGATTGAATTATATATTTGAAAGTTACCACGGCTGTTCTGAATTTAGCTGTATGGTGGTTGCTGCAGGCAGACTCTTCCCTCCAGCCACATCCTATCCTTGCTCCCTATGCATGACTCTGGCGTTTGGCTTCCTATGGGTTCAGTTGCTCGTAGCGTGTTTGCTATGGGGAAACTGGCCATAGTGACAGCTTTCCCTTGGAGTACAACCTTTTTGATCTGGGTTGAGATGCAGCTCCGTGTGATAGTTTTTTCCTCTACTCATGTTTACTAACAAACTCTGACTCTTACAGCCTTTACTAGTAAACTTCATTTTGCATGCCACTGAGAAGTTATGCAAGCTGGAGCACCGAGGTCTTCAGAGTAGAAAGTCCTCAGCTTAGTCATTTCCCAAAGTACAAAAATTTCATAACTTTTGGGGGAGTTTAATATAGTAAAAGCAAAACAAAACACAAATTCAATGCTGGTATTGCAATAATTCTGTTCTGTTTTATAAAAAGCAAACAGTTTCCTGATATCTGTCAATTAGGCATGTACAACCTCATGTAATAGCCACAGATGTATAGTACTTCAGAAGGTTTTATTTACATTTATTATGAGTCTAACTGATGTGTCTTTCTGTCACTGTTTCCAATGTCCTTCCTAGTGTGTTCCAACTAATCCAATTTCCTGATTGATCTGAGAGTTAAGTGCACAGGGAAAATCTGTTGTATCCACAAAGGTCATGCCAACCACAGAGAATTGAATTTTTACTAAATTACAAAAGCTTTTAAATCAATCTTAAAACAGGTACCTTATTTTAACCTTATCCATGGCAGGATGATATGTCCATGTAATTAGAAAGCCTCATGTAGGAAAACTGTGTCTGTCTCTGACTATTGTGTCTTGGTTTTTAACAGAGAAAAGGAGCAACTGAATGCACTACTCCAGGTGCCTCAGGTAAGTTATTCTTTTCATATGTCTTTGAGTATCTGTGAAGGGTCCTTCATTGCCTACACTTTGCCTGGAGCTGCTATTGTTGTTGTGGCAACACTATTTAAAAAATGGGGTTTGTTCACTCAAAACCTGCAGGTGTTTGGCAAAGGTGCATGGAGTTAATAAGGTTGGGTTTTTTTCTCAAGGCTCATGTACCAGCTTGCATAGTTCCGATTTGAAAATTTCTGTTATTTTGTGTGCAGCATCCTTTTTTATCTCTACTGCTTGAGCTTATTACATGACCTTGTGATGTGCTGCACTGTGACACAGTCTGTTTTGCTGGATTATTGCCTGTAACAGCCAAAATAAAAGTGCAGATGGCTGCTATCATAGCTAAAATAAACCCCTTGTAACTGATCTAATTGTTTGTTGGTACTCGATATATCAAAGAGCAGACCACCTACCCTGAGGTGTGTGAAAACAGCAGTATATCTTCTTTCTTTTCCCAAACCACTTGTTCCCCAGTTTCAGGCCAGCTCTGTTCAGGAGAGATGTCAGATTAGAGTATAAAAATGCACTTGTCCACAAGTAAGAATGAAGTAGAGAACAAACAACAGGGTAACTGTAAATAAAACAACGATTGTAGCTTAAATGGGCCAGTTCATTGGCTGCATTGTCATACTCCTATCAGGAAGCACATGAAATCCTTTTGGAATTTATTTTTGTTTTTTCTTGTGTGTGTATGTTTTCAACATCCTCCATGGAGGGGAGGCTGGCTTTATCTTATAGATAAATGTCAGTGAAAGTTACCAGTATCTTCCGTCTTCTAATTATTGTGTACTTGCTAGAAATTTCCTGTTACTTCAGTGTGAAGAATAGAGGAAAGCAGAGTCTTCAGCAGCCAGCCAGCCATCATTCATCCAGTGATGCTAAAGAATGCCAAGAGGTTCCGGGCAGAATTTTGGTGGGGTTGCGATGGATACAGTCCTGCTTCATTGCAAATATTGCTTCCAGACCTAGATTCTGGTGGTCAGACCCCCAACTCAGGAAGCAACGAAATCCCCAAATCTTTTAGAGAATTTCTGGGAAATCTTGAGCTCTTAAGCAGTCTATACATATATATATTCATATATAGTTCCTTTCTCCTGTATGTGTGTGAGATAGTTCAAAAAGAGAGGATGGACTTCCAGAATGCTTTTATACAAATTGTAGTGTACAAAAGGCTGTAACATGACCAGCAGACAGAGAGGCCGTTCCAAAAATTCACTGATCCCAGTGAAATACTTTGTACAATTCAGAAAGGAGGTAGGCTGCTGAAAAAAAGGAGGTACCTGAAGATCTAGTAGTTCTACCTTTAGCATTTACACCATGGATGATGGCAGATGCTGATCAGAAAAGGAGAGGATGCTTAGAGTCACATCCTTTTTTGCACATGGGAGGTACAAGGCAGGCACAGGAGATAGGAAGAATGAAAGTTCCAAGCAAGAAACACATATAGGTTGAAGAAGCTGCTTTAACACTCTTATAAATTCTTTTAGGTGGAGGCAGTAAAGACCGAAGAGGTGGATATTCCCCTGCAAGAAGAAGAGAGACGTCAGATGGAGGAGATCTTAAGACTGGAGAAGGAGATTGAGAAGTTGCAGCAACAGAAGGAGGATCACATGTCTATCATCTGTGACAATACCAGGAATGAAATCAATCGGCAGCGAGAAGAGGAGATCCAGAGGCTGGAAAAGGAGGCATCTAGGGTGGCCCAGGAATTCTTGGAGCTGCTGGATTTTGGCAATCTGGATGAAAGTGTGCAGAACTTAGAGCACTCACTTTCTAGTGAGGGAACACTCAACATTGAGTGCAGCCTGGTGGCACCTCTGGCTGAGGAAGAAGTGGATGAGGGTTTTCATGCTGATGACGAAGGACGGCCAACTTCCACTTTGGTGGTCTTGAATCAGCATAGCACAACAAACAGCGATAACTGCTCAGAGGAAGGTGCGAATACAAGGTTTCCAATTCTCCAGAGGGAAGTGGGAGAGGTTGTCCCTGCTCCAGGACAACCTGTGGAAAGAACTGCTAGCCCCAAAGAGCAGAGCGCCCTATTTGACCCAGCAGAAAGCATGCGCAGCACTGTCTCAGATACGCAGAGTAACAGCGGAGAGGTGGGAGAGCCGATCTACACTTCTCCCCCAGATGTGGAGTCTGACTATGACCACGAAGAGTTTGATGGCTGCGGAGATGCAGGTAGCGCCTCAGCCGAGCCCCTGAATGGTGAGGAAGGTCTGAGACACTCCCATGGTACCAGCCTGGACTCCAACCGTGGCAGCCTGGACTCGGTAAGGATCCCTCCCTTCACCTTTCCAGACATTAGTGTGACTTTGTTTATATTTATAGAGTCCTTGCCTTCTTAATGTATGACTGCTTGCTCTGCGCAGTGTTACTAATACATAATTCTCTTTTACATCAATAATCAACTAGGATTACTATTATATATTATCATTATAAAGGAAGAGTCAGAGACAGGCTGGACGCCAGAGGGCTTGTAACTCTCCAGTGTTACTGGTACACAAGCTAGCACATATGTACCTAGGCTATTTTAGATTTTTTTCCATCACCATATATTAATGTAAGACCCTTCAGGAAGACTGAAAGCAGGCAACTAGTACCTTGTAGGCATACGTTCTACTTTAGAGAGATTTCACAGAAGTAGCCTGAGCTTCTAGTGGATAATCACAAGAGGAGATGGGAAAGGCTAAGGTTTGATTCGTTTCCATCACTAAAACTTCTCTTGTTCTAGTGCTGTTACTGTTTGGAGTCAAGGGTTTATTTTCAGCCACTATGTGCAAGTTAAGCTATTCTAGGGCTTGAAGAAATTACTGTGCTGATCTAGGCTGGGTCCCGGTGCACGCTACCAGCCAACCTTTTCATTCCTACTGCAGGGTAGTAAAGCTGGGCTATTAGCCTTGCACTTGAGGCATCTCAGCTTAGATCCCACACTAGGCTCTGGACTTCCTGAGTGCCCTCAGGCTAGTTGCTTAATAATGAGGCGATAAATCCCCTTACAGAACAGGATGTCAGATAAGCCCACATAAGATTGTGAGGAGTTCAGGTGTGAAGCCAATGACAGCCATAAAAATACTTCAGATAAATGATGTACCTGAGAACAAAGACTTGAGCTCCAAAATATCTTTGGGAAAACTACTGATTATTTTTTTTAAGGAATTAATTCACTTCCTTTGCTGTTTTTTCCAATAGGCAGATTGTGACCCTTTTTAAAAAGTTGCATGATTTTTCCTGTTTGCATTTCCCTAGTGTGAGCTGCCAGCCATCAGAATTTTTTATGATGTGATCTGCTTGAGTAAAGGTACCTTCTCTGTGGGCAGGTACTCGCAGATCACTGTCAAGTAATCTTCAAGTCACGAATCATTCTGTCACAGCCTAGGCCAGTTTCTACCATTCTTCTTAAAATGTAAATAGAAGTGGAGGATTTTATTGAGCTCCTCAGTGATTAAGATTCATGAAAAATCTGTTTGATACTATGTCATGGTATGAGCCACAGGAAGAGGTAACTGCAGCTGGGTCAAGATCCCTTCAGTAGCTGCTGATTCAAGAGTACCTGCTTTTTGAAATTTAATGACGAGAGAAGGAGAATGAATGAGTGGAACAGGAATGAGACAAAAGAAAAAGGCAAAGGGGTCACAGGGAGAGAACAGAAGGGAAAATGAAAAGAAGCAATATGCGTCTGAGGAAGTAAAAGGTCTAAGGAGCTGAATTCGTTAGTATTAAATGGAAAAAGCTGATCAAAGGGAGTTGTATTTAACATAAAAGAAATGATAGGGTAGTTTGGGATTTCATGTATGAAGTACTTTCTTATGGCTGAGGGCCATTATCTAGCTGGAGAACAGGGATGAGTAAATACTATACTATTATTTCAGTAATTTAGATCGTTGGTTTTAGGGTTCATTTATCCAGGAATGGGCTGTTTTTCCTTATCAACCCAAAGCAAGATATCTCCTTGCTGGGGTTAGAGTAGTGTTCCATCTTGTCCAGCATCTTGGCATGTCTGCCAAAAAAATCAGAAAAATCCTCCAGAATTAAAAATTCTCTCTTAATCCCACTAAATCAGATTTTGGACTGTGGCTTCTCTCTTGAAACAGGAAGGTTTGTTACTGCAAGTAACTGGAGTTTTCTAGCCATGTCCACTGCTGAATGTCACTCTCCTTTCTGCTGTGAAAATTCCATGCTCTGGAGACTCTTGCCTTAGGCATTAATGTGTAAGCTGACAAGCCTCTAGTTTTACTGTATTGCTTTTTTTTGTAAAGGGAGTATGTGTAGTTTTGCACCTTCTGATCATGTGACTTCTCCAGCCTTTTTACGTGGCTCCACTCCTCCTGCGACCGGGAGAGCCCAAGTAGCCTGTATTCCTTCTTTTCTTTTTAGTTTCTGGACAGTGAAGAAGAAGTGGATGTTTACATTGATACAGATGAAGAGTTTTGTAATGGACGAGTCACTATCTTCAATGGCTCAGGACCACCCTATTTTCACAGCTATCTCTACATGAAGGGTAAGTGGCTTTAGCAAAAATCATGGAAGGATGGAATCTAGAAAACCCGCTTTCCTTTTCTGTTTCTCCAGAATCATTGTCTTCAACTGCTCTTAGTTCTCTGTTTATTCTCTTTTTAAAAAAAAATATTATTCTTTTAATTAAAACAAGTAAATAAAAGAGCTTGGAGGTGGATGTCAGGGAATTAGACTGCTTATCTTTGCCACTGAGACCTAATTGTGACCACTTAGTATGGGCTTAAATGACTCATTCTGAGCTACAAACCTGAAGACAATACAAAAATATTTGAGTAGTGCATATATTTCTATATTTTGTGTTTGTTTCACGAGTTCGTTCTGTTTTTTCTCTGTCCAAATTTAGGCATAACCTTGTTTCTCTCCCTCAGCTCCTTTGTTCCATGTAGGAGCTGAAGTGGCAACTCAAGTGTCCATGAAGGAGGATCAGAATGGAAACATGGCCTTCCTTGCATGTCTGATGAAATCTTGCTCCCTCACTTTGCAGGAGGTCTCATGAACCCATGGAGGCGGCGCTGGTGTGTTCTGAAGAACGAGGCTTTCATGTGGTTCCGCACCAAGCAAGAGGCGCTGAAGTCAGGCTGGCTCTATAAAAAGGGTGGAGGCATGTCAACACTTTCACGCCGCAACTGGAAACGCCGTTGGTTTGTGCTTCGAGAATCCAAGCTGATGTACTTTGAGAATGATAGTGAGGAAAAGCTGAAGGGGACAATTGATATCAGAAAGGCAAAGTGAGTGAAGAAATAAATCCTTTTGATCCTTAGCATTCGCTCTTGAAGTGCCCAGTGCTGCTAATTCATCAGCCTATGTATCTTCCATGGGAGTAGGAGAATCAGAAACATAAGGGAAGGAAAAGACGATTAGAGCTTATAGTTCTACTCTGGAGGGAGGCTGGAATTACTTGGTAGTTCTCTTTCCAGTCTTGCATTTCATAATCTGGCAGAAGCTCTTTCCAAGCCATGGATGGAGCCAGACCAGGAGGGGCTAATTAAGTGCATACCCCATGCATGCTCCCCTACCCTGACTCCATCTGTTTCCTGGCTTCTCCAGGCATTTCACAGAGGTGGTATGAAGCTCATAGTGGGATTTGAATTTGGCAGCATGTACTATGCCTTTTCCTGAGCCCTGAATGCTGTTTTTGCTGCCATAGCCAGTTCCTTAGCTCCTGCTGTAAGAAAGAGAGGCTAGTCACCTATTAGCATTATGTGGGCCCGTAAAGCATCAAAAAGAATGGCACATCCCACTTGGTAAACAGCCCTCTATATCAACCTCCCTATTATCTCTTCTTCCATCTAGTCTGCTGGTGTCTTGAAGAAAATCCATTTAACGCCTTAAGCTTCGCTTTTGTAGTAGGTTAACTGTACAAATCTTTTTAAGGGGACCCTAAAAGTCTTAATGTGCATTAGAGGAATTTTGTATTTCTGTTGGAGTTACAAGCCATCCAAAACAGTGATTTTCCTTCTGTATGGTGAATGGTAGGATGTGAAAAAAATTGGCCAGATGGAATTTATGCCTGTGATAGGTTTTCAGTTTGGGCTCTTGTGGTTTGCTGTGTTCCAGGGAGATTGTGGACATTCATGAAAAGGAGAATGCCTTGGACATTGTGACAGAAGACAGAGTTTATCACATTGTCGCAGAGTCACCCGAAGATGCCAGGTATAAGAGGGAGTTTTGTAGTGCAGGTCTGACCCAAGTATTCATGGGAGAGCCTGGGAAACACAATCACTTCCCTTTTGCTGCAGAAAAGAGGGAATTCATTCCAGAGTGTCATTTTGTTCTTACTGGGAGGTACCACACCTACTTTGGGGACTCTCTGTTGCAGCTGCCGAGATGGTGGTTCAGCCTGTCGGTCAGTCACGGGACTGCCACCTTCTTATGTGGCTGTGAGCACACCGAATGCAAGGGTTACTTCAGGAGACATACAAAACCTTAATATAAACTGGAACATCTAATAGCTGATTTATTTATTAAATGGAATCTTGAATCAAACAAAAAGTCTATTCATGTTGTCTGTAAATGATTGTGAGAGCAGCTGGGTTTTGTCCAGGAGACAGAGAAAAGGCTGCAGCTTATCGGAGTCTGTAGTGTCATCTGATAAAATCTTCCCAGTGCAAAGCAAATAAATGACTCATGTCCTTCCTTCTTGGCGTCCTGGCCAGACAGTGGGAATCAGTTGTTTGAGGGCAGGTTGGACAACATTCTGGCTATGCAGAGCCAAGTTAAGAGGTTACTGTCCCTAGCTGCTCGTGTCTTAACACTTTTCCCGCTCTTACCAAGGCTTCTGCTCTCTCAGCCCAGCCAGTGTAACTGTTTCTCTTATCTACTTTAATCTGATTCTGTGAAGTTATAGGGTCTGTTGTTATTTCATTTGAAGGAAGGGGGAAAGCGTTTGGATGCAAATAAATTAACAGAAATAGACTAAAGAACAGCCACGTGAACAAGAAACAGGCAAATTCAAGGGGCGGTAGCTGGAGAAACAGTAACTTCTTAACCCAGAACTTCCACAACTGGAATAGGAATGCCCTAAGATAACACTGCAGAATGGCAAGGCAAATGTAAACCAACTGTTGCCTCTGTCAATGCCCTGTCAGCCCCTGTTCTGAAGGAGAAGAAAGCACCAACACTTGCACTAGCAAAGGGCAGAGCAGCAGATGTCATAGAGTATCCAATTTGAAAATCCTCCATGAAGTCTAGATGTTTGTGGATCTCACTGGAAGCTGCAGATAAGAATCTGCTTGTTCTGCAACAGAGATTAGCCTCCAGATATGTCTGTAACGAGAAGCCCTTTCATAGACAAGTAACTCCAAATTAACTTATAATAAGACCCGTGATTAATTGACAGCCATATGACTTTCAAGTTTATGAGCAGATCAGAGAGAGACTAGTTAAGAAGGCTCCCAGGCGTCTCTAGGACTCTAGTCTGGGAAGATTCCCCCCTGACCCTGTCTTTACAACTGCTGTATGCTCTTCTCAGTCTGCTGATGTGCTCCCTGGTAAGACCACTGCTTGCTTACACTTCCTTGAATAGCAAGTAGAAAACTGGATTTTGCGGGAGCAGCTGTCAGTGGGTTGAAGAACGTGCACAGAATTTTCATGGATAAATAAGGAAAGAGACATTAGAGTCTGGTATGATCAGCCCAAGAGATGTTTTGTAGCACAGTCCTCAGGAAATTGTGAATGAAGAAATTTTCCCACAGGCAGCTTTCCAGGTTCCTTGATCATATTCTAGAGCAAGCTTCGCTACCCAAATCCTAACTTTGAGTCTGTTTCGATTGCCAGCGGTTGGTTTAATGTCCTGAGCCGAGTACACAGCGCTACAGCGCAGCAGCTGAGGGAAATGCAAGATGAACAAGCCAATCCAAAGAATGCTGTGGTGAGTTACTGTGCAACCAGTCTGTGGGCATGCTTAGAACCCTCTGTGTTTAACCATTTTGTGCATATATTGCCAGCATATGCAGTGCTGTAGTTCATGAGCAGTATAAAAAAGTTGGACAATTATTATAACAAAACAGCAAAGTTCATAGAAAAGAGGGTAAGCAGTGGGGGACATGGTGGTTGTGGTGGATGGCTCAGCTTGATCACCAATAGCTCTCTTTGGTGTGAGTGGAAGAGGAGGTGTGGGCTGCTGCGTGCAGATAAAATGTCTTTGATGGGATTACGGGACTAGTCTGGGTCACAGTTATTCCAGACAGAAGATAGCAGTTGGGAAGAGCTATATATTTATTTTGCTAGTACTGAGATACTAGCAAAGGTTATTTCAGACCTTCATAACGCTCTCTGGAAATTTGTAGTGCTTTTTTCTCCAGTCCTGTGGAGCCCTTACACATCATCTCATGCTGTTTAGGGAGCAAAGATGACTCACTCGTGCCTTTGTCATATGTTCATTACTACTCAAGCTATTGGAATTCAGAAGAATGTTTTCAGTTCCAATCCTATTCATGAAGGAGAATGTCTGTAATTTAAGATGCAAGCAATTCCTGTTATCTGTGTCTTTTTCACTGTACAGGGAACCCTGGATGTTGGGCTTATTGACTCTGTCTGTGCCTCAGACAATCCTGATAGGTAGGTACAGCAACCTGACCATCTCTTAGATCAGAAACTCTGTAATGTTTTTGTGGGTAGGTCCAGGTTTTCTTTGGGATTTGCATTTGTTTAAACTCATAGGAATTTATCTCCAAACAAATAAACATAACTGAAGTTCACACATGTATTTTCTTTGAGTGAAAGTTTCTCCTTTACAGCTTAAAAGTGGAAACAGCATGATCTTAATGTCAAGAAATTATAGTCTTACCTGTTACTGATACTCAAAAAAACTTTGTAGCAAAAGCATCACTTCGAGTTCTTCAACAGAGTAATTTTGAGTTAATCTTGTAAATTTAGGGCAAAGAAACAGCATTGCGGAAGATTAATGGATGAATTTAGAAATCTGTAATCTTCTTCAAATCTTTACAATGCAACAGAGCAGAGACCTTTAGTTCACAGATTGGTTAGTTTCAGAGAAGAGATTATGGGACATTTCATATCACTTTACGTTAACATTTAATTATTTCCTACAGTGTTAACAGGTTCAGCCAGGGCAAAGATTCTTACTACAGTGCAGAAGTAAAATGTTAGCTATTAAGTTATTTACCTCTGTGGTCTGATTTTTTTCTCACACAGGTTGCCAAGACTTTGGGTTACTAGTTCAGAAAATGCACATCTTGGTAGCAAACTAAAATATCATTGATCAAAATGTTGTAGCCAGTTCTCAGCTTGGGCTCCTCATAGTTAATCTGTGTCCCAGGAAAAAACTAGGCACAAATAGTAAGCTGAACAGTCAACATTTGTTCATGCATCTGTTGAGGTATACTCTTCTGGAGTACCAATATTTGAATCAATGTGAAACAAATTCTGAGGAGAAAGCTTATTTTTCAACTAAGGCTTCTATGCAGCTTATTTTTATCTTCCATAGGCTTATGCAATGGCCAGACAGTTGCTTGGTTTGCACCTTTTACCTTTTGCTTCATACTCTCATTCTACTTTTCAATTTCTGTGTTTTCTCATAGAAATCTGTGTTTCCTTTCAAAGCTTTCTGAGTCTATCCTCTTGGAACCAGTCCTATTTTTATTTTTCCATTTTCCTGTAAAACATCAATTCTGTGCAGAATTGTGAATATTCTTTTGGTAGGACACATTTGTCTGTTGCAAGAGAATCATAGAATGGTTCAGGTTGGAAGGGACCTTAAAGATCCCAAGAGTTCCAACCCCCCTGCCATGGGCAGGGACACCTCCCACTAGACGAGGTTGCTTAAAGCCCCATCCAGCCTGGTCTTGAACACTTCCAGGGATGGGGCGTCCGCAACTTGTCTGGGCAACCTGTTCCAGAAGGGCAGAGTTGTCTAGGAGCAACATAACAGTTTTTCCTCTATTTTGTCAGGATCGGCTCATCCTTTTTAAAACCATTCTCACACCCACTTTAGCTGACCCTGCTGGGACCTACGTTTGCTACTGCATCACTGGTTTTAATATGTACAAGGAGAATGGCTGTACTAGCTCAGCCCAGTGATACTAGCACTAGCTCAGTCCGGTCAGAAGGTAGAACAAAGTCCTTTGCTTATGAACCCAGGACGTCTTACAACTGGTCATTAGATAATTCATGTTTTCTTGTCTTTGAAAAGAGCTTTTGAAAGATGCTTAATTCCATTTGTCTGGTCTCTGCATTCATCAGTTTGCAGAGGAGTTGCTCTTAAGTGTTTCTACACTCCTCTGTAATTGGCATTCAGAGAATCTTACTGCGTTGTTTATGGGAAGGTGGAGAACTTGGCTTTGGGTGTGCTGTAAGTTGAGATACTGGTATGGTTATGACCAGTTTTAATGCTTTTATTTTCTGGCAGACCAAATTCTTTTGTGATCATCACAGCAAATCGAGTGATTCACTGCAACAGCGACACCCCTGAGGAGATGCATCACTGGATCTCCCTGCTGCAGAAACCAAAAGGCGAATCCAAGGTTGATGGCCAGGAATTTCTTGTGAGAGGTAAAAGGAAATGCATGCAATTAAGACATGTGGAATTCATCTTCTGTTTATAATCTGAGGGGTAGGTTTGATTGTAGCTAATCCAATCTAGGGTTTAGCTGCTCCCCAAAACCAGTCATTCTCTGCCCCTCTCCACCTTCCTGCCTGCTGCTCACCACGTCCTGTGTCGTGCTGCCACTGGCTTTTACCCAATTCATTGTTAGGTGGATTCAGAAAGCTAAAGCTGGAAAAAAAGAAGCACTTCTTTATACGTTTAGTTTTCTGATGTTAATTCTATAGCATATTTCAACATGTCCAGCAAATTCCACCAGGGAATAAATAGGAGGGAGCATGGCTGCCGCTTAGGAGCAGCTGGCTTAGGCTGACTATAACATGACACTGCAGCTTTTGTTTTCAGAAAGCTCTGTTCCTTCTGACACCTGTCATGTAGAGCGAGAGGAAGAGAGATCTTTGTCTGCTGTCCTCAGCTAAACAAACTAACCTGATTATGGTAGACACAGTGAGGTAAGAGTAGTTCTCTGAGGCTGAGCAAAAGATTTAAATTAAATCTTTAGTTAGATCTTAGTTGGGGGTGGAGGAGCTGATGCATGAGTAGTGATCACACGTGTTACAAAATGTTCCCCCATTTGTCTCAAATAATTTTAAACTTCCTTAGTATTTTCAGCTTATCACATGGTCTTAAATGTATGAAGACACTTCTGATCCAATCTGTGGAAAACAAGTGCATGAGCAAATTGCCTTACATCTTCCAGAAAGTGTCTACGAGGGAATAAAGGTCTGAGAGCAGTCATAGCAAGGCAGGAGGACAGGAAGAAAAGGGTCACCAAAAAGTAGCATAAGCATTCCGTCCTAGTCTTAAACATTTCAGGGAGATTGAATGATATAAAGCAGGTTATGAGACAACAGTTCAACTACCTTAAATTCAAAATACTTAATTGCAAGGCAACAGTTTCTTTTATCTCATATTGTTCATTAGTTAAAGACAAAAACCAATGCTCCTTTGCAAAGTCAATGTATTCTCTGCACTTCACAGTAAGATAAGTGTGTGACGGGTGTAGCCATAAAGGCATATGTTCAGGAAGGTCTGTCTCTTTGTTTTCTTTATATAGAACCTCTGGGCTCAGTCCCACATTCTTTGAACTTCATGCCTTGTGGGTGGACATTGCTTTTTACAGCTTGAAATAGAAAATTGTCTTTTTGACAACTTTAGCAACACAGACTGTCATTTTTTTTCTTTTCTGGTGTTGAATTTTGTTGTTTTTTTTTTCTTTTGTGAGGAATCTAAACTGAGAGAGAAATTATTTTTCATGACTGTGGAAGATATGTATGCAATGCTTACAGATCTTTCTACTAGAAGACATGTATCACCAAACCTCTTCCATCGAGGTTTGGATAGGCATTTGGCATCTCTTTGGAAGAATGAATTGTAAATTTTTTATTCAGATGTTTGTGACTTGTGAGGGAAGCATCCTGAATAGAGGATGCCCTCATGGTGATGTCAAACCAAACCACAGATCATTGATAAAAAAATACATAGGTCTGAAGGTTGGAACAGTTCTGTGGAAAATTTGGCGCTAATTTCTTACAGTGACTATGTAGGATATTGCTATAGCCAGTAACGCAGAGCTGGTCCCAGCATGAGCCTTTTGCAGAGAGGTGGAGTTCTGGTCCCAGAGTTAGAGAGCCGCCAGGCAAGAGACAGGATTGCTGTGGTGGTGAAACCATTGACATGTTGTGTTCCTGTGCTAGGCTGGCTTCATAAAGAGGTTCAGAGCAGCAACAAGATGTCCTCTCTGAAGATGAAGAAACGCTGGTTTGTTCTGACAAACACTGCCCTCGATTACTACAAGTCATCTGAGCGCACAGCTGCCAAGCTTGGCACACTCGTGCTCAATAGCCTCTGCTCCGTAGTGCAGCCCGATGAGAGGGTCTTCAAAGACACAGGTAAGAACAAGAAAGCAGTAATGAGTATACTTTTCATGTGTGGAGTTGACTGAAGAGGGGACGGTGCAGGAATGTAATGGCGTGTCATGTTGAGAAGGTAGCCTTGATGTTATCTGAGACTTTGTGTCTGGCCGCAAACATCTTTCCCCACAGAAACTGTAAGAGACTTGCAAAGGGCTGGAGAGTAGGGTGCAAGCGACAGTAAGTCCCTCGCGCCTGGCAGAGATACATAGTGCTGATGTTTTCTCACTGAGTAGTGTCACTGTTTATCTGAGTGTTTCCCAGACAGGGAAAGGGGTATGAGTTCTTGTAGTTGACACTGTAATTATCAGTCCATCTCTGTAAATAACTGTCATTTTGTGGCATGACCCATATTTATCTCGGGGGTCAATGTTATTCTCTTAACTAAGAGCAATGGCATACACTGTAAGTCTTTTTTGTAGCATAACTCAACTTGTTAGAAACAAAAGATGACAAGGGCCTGTGTTTGCTTTCTGTGCAGTTCTGAGAAGGCAGGATGTGGCACGATCCTCCATTGCTTGCCTTTTGAGTTTGGGAGGGAACTTGGGTTACGAGGCAAAGGGTGAATCCCCCTGACAAAGAAGGTGAAACTTAGAACAAGACTTGAAATACTGGATATTTGAGTAGCGGAGTTACTTGGAGTCTTTTTTAAAAGCATTGGAAGCATTCATTAAAGTGAGATGAGAGGAAATTTATTCTGCTCATTTGCAAGAAATCATCAACATTTTTTTATCTCAACAGATGTGTAGGGCTGCCTTTAGCAGAGTGAATTATTATTACCCTGACCTGTTCTCTCAGTTTATGTCAAATGTGTTATTTTTAAAAGTTATGAGCATTGATTTGGCAATCTGACCGGGTGCTGTGTTTAGAGTGGTCATTTTCTGAGTGATTAATAGCACAGTGTAGCCCAAACCCTGTCTGTGAAAGTAAGCTGCCTGGTTGGCACAGAAGTATTCATGTTACACTGCAAGATACTTGTATCTTGGAAAGCTGTCTTTGAACCAAAACCTGGATTGGGACCTTCGGGCTGATAAATATGTTTTGGGAATGGGGGACATTAATGTCTACCTAGTCAATTTTAACCAGACACATCATATGTTGCTATCAAAGCAGCGATGGTTTCCTCAGCCAAAAAGAGAAGATAACATGGAGGAAGTGAGTTTCACCTTCTGTCTTCTTTGTTTCTCCACAGGCTATTGGAACATCATCGTCCACGGGCGGAAGCACTCCTACAGACTGTACACGAAGCTGCTGAATGAAGCCATGCGATGGGCCTCTGCCATTCAGGGTGTCATTGACAGCAAAGTTCCCATAGAAACACCTACACAGCAACTCATCCGTGACATCAGGGTAGGTGGCATCATGCTCATTCCCAAGTGAGTTGGGGGCAGCTAGATCACTGCTGGCCTTACCCAGTCATTGCTGAGGATGTGGCCAGAAGCAGGGTTGCTCATCTTAGGAAGAAAAAAAAAAAAAAAAGAAACAAACAAAAATAAGAAACCTAAATGACTGTGCAACTGAATAATCAAATCTTAGGTGAATTTTATGTTGAATTAGCATGTTAACTGATCTGCTTAAGTGTAGACTACCACTGCTGTGCAATTGCAAATCACATGCAGGATTACACC
This sequence comes from Numenius arquata, assembly GCF_964106895.1. NCBI lineage: Eukaryota > Metazoa > Chordata > Aves > Charadriiformes > Scolopacidae > Numenius > Numenius arquata. Next base: position 18,691,115 of record NC_133578.1, read on the forward strand.
ATCAAGTGTTTGCAAATCCCTGCTTCATCCTTTCCTCTCCTAAGCATCCTCTGGACACAAATATAAAAAATTTCCATTCCTACCAGCCATATGACTTTGCTGTACCCTAAAGTCCTCTTCATACCTAAGGCTTGTGTGATTAAATAGCAGAGTGCAGGTGGGAGGACAATATCCTTCAAAACAGCAGAAATTGTGCCACTGTAGCAGGAGTAATTTTTGAAAAGGCTTCGTTCAGAAACAGTGGCAAATTAAACATAGAATCATATTAGAAGACACACCAACGCATATTTCAGAAGAAATGTATATGTAAACATATACATTGTGATGAGCTCTAAACCAGATGCAATTAGGTAGTAACTATTCAGGAAGAAAGAGCTGGGAATGACTGTGGAGCATCTTGGAAAACTTCAGGGTTCAAAGACAAATGGAGCATTAAGTACTGTTGGGAAGGAATATAGGACAAAATGTGGAAGAATTTGATGCCAGTGGGTATGATAGTGACAGGCCTAGATTTTGAACACCATGTGTATTTTGGTTGTCCATTTCATAAGCACTAGTAGTGCAACCAGACAAGTTCAGGGAGGACAGGCTCATGGTGGATCTGTGGTCAGAAAGTCCATTAAGCGTTTATTGTTGGAAGCTTGAAGGATATACCAGCGAGGAATCATGCCATACACACCTGTTACATGCCTGCATTAGGTACTGGCTGCAAGCCACATTTGAAGTAAAGAACCTGTGCTTGGTGACCTTTGGTGTGACCCAGCATGGCTATTCTTGTGTTTAATTCTCAGAAATAATGTATAGAGTAATTTTTATATGTGAATTATGCTTTGGTCACCTAGTCCCTCTGTGGACCTCCAGAAACTTAGATAAAGGTAGTTGAGTTTGAACCTAAATGTATAAGGACATCCTGTGAAAGACTATCCCCATTTGATGATAACTGTGGGGGTTTTTTTTGTTTGTTTGTTTGTTTTGGGTTTTTTTAGGAAAACAGCACGAACTTTGAAGTAGTGGAACAGACATATAGGAGGAACCCAATCTTGCGATATACCCAGCACCCTTTGCATTCCCCTTTGCTCCCACTGCCGTACGGAGATGTTAGTGTCAGCTGTAAGTATTTTATCTATGTGACAGAATCCCCTCACATTTTGAGGATCAGTCTGTAGCCTGAGCACCACAGAAGCGGTCTGTAAGCTCTCTCTGTGCAGGTGAAGTCCATGTGGGGCACTGTATCCCACAGGGTTCAGAGAGAGGGAGCAGTCCGTTTCTCTACCCAGAATGTGTTCTGTGTCCACTGCCTCGTATCTTAGCAACAATGAATCTTAAAGTAAATGGGGACAGATAGTTTATCATCCATCCGAGGGACGTGCAGCCTGTCATCCTTGAGCCACAACTGGGTTGCAAGTGGCTCCAGTGGAAATCCTACAACAGGATTACACCACGCAACTGGCAGTGGGGTATTATTCATACAGAAGCTGCTGCAAAACCAGACAAAATGAATCCTTTCTTCAAATGCTTCAGGAACATGAAAGAGGTAGACAGTATGATAGGCCACCAGAAAACCAAAGTGGTTTGCTGATGATTCCAGACTGGGAAACAAAAACTGAAAGCTGCTGCTGAAGAGCTATAGGAGTATCTCTAACACAGTGTGACTGAGCGACAAAACCTTTTCAGAAATTAATTTCCATCTGGATATGCAAAGCAGTGTATATGGGAAAAAGTCTGCCATGTAGGCAGCAACAGGTCTGAGTGATCTAGTTCTGCTTAGGAAAGTGAACACAAATTTACATAGCTTTATGAAAACGGCACCTCTTATACTGAGCACAGAAACAAAACAGCTAATGCAAGGTTTTGAAATCTTAGAGAAGGAAAAAGAAAGTCTTTGTGCGGCTGTATTGATGTATCATCCACCTGCATCTTGAATACAGGATGCAGCTTGGCCTTCCACATCTTAATAAAGATACAGGAGAAGTAAAAACCTACCCAAAGATAATCAAAGGCATAGAAAGACTTGCCTACAATTAAGAGACTAAATAGAGCAGGACTATTCAGCTTCAATAATAAGTTTTTAGGGCTAGAGGACTGTCATGAAGGAAGTGAAAGGGGGAATAACTGCTTGCCATCTCTTACGGTGCAAGGATTAAAATTAAGTGGCAGGTTTAAAGCACAGAAAAAATGAATTCTGAAATACAGAAAAATTACAGAGCAAGTCCTTACACTGTGGAACTTATTACTATGGGGCTGTGTATTTGTATTGTACAATTAATGCACGGCCACTGGAGAAGCAATGGCTGTATAGGAGAGTCAGAAGGACCTATAGTCCCAGAGATGCGCAAGGGAGAACACAAGCCTGCAGCAGTATAGTAGTATCACATACTTCTGAGCAATTCAAAACAGACATTTAGGTGCTTAAAAGATGTAATCATTGTTGGTGTAGGCATTTGAAATCTGTACGATAGGTAAAAGCTGCGTCTGTGGTACAGCAATTTGCCAAAATTCTGTGTTGGCTCAGGGGTCAAAGCTAACATGGGCACAACAGAGAGTTTTGGAAGTACGTAAGCCAGGCTTCAGTGTCTGCATTCAGGCACCTAAAGCATGAACTGCATTAGCCACCCTCTGCTTTATAGCAGCTCTCAGGTGAGGAGGTGACTTCCCGCCAGCGCTTTACCTGTGTCTGCAGATGAGGTGCCAAAAGCTGTCTCTTGGCACCTCATCTGCAGACACTGAAGCCTTAACTAGATTTCAGTGCTAGTTTGCCTTAAAAACATTACTTTGCAGTGGTGACAAGTTAGATGTTGGAAAATAATAATTAAACCTTCATTTAACTTCATTTACACACTTAAAGGGGAAGCATTAATGAATTTTGACTATAAATTTAAGTTGAGGAGATGAGCTAATGCTCAGGTTGCCGTTCTTCTGTGACAGACTAGTGCAGTTGGCTGGTAGCGTTGCTGGGCCGGTAGAAACTGAGGGAGATGCTCACCTCTTGTTACCTTTGTGATCGTTCCCCAGTGCAACAAGAGAAGGGTTACAGCAGCTTACAGGATGAAGCAGTGAAGATCTTTAACTCCCTTCAGGAAATCGAGACAGTGTCTGACCCCATACCCATTATCCAAGGCATCCTGCAGACCTGCCATGATTTAAAGCCCCTTCGTGATGAAGTGTATTGTCAGCTCATCAAACAAACTAATCACATGCCGCATCCCAACAGTACTGGGAACCTGCACCACTGGCAGCTGATGTCATGTATGAGCTGCACTTTTCTCCCCAGTAGAGGGATCCTGCGCTACCTCAAGTTCCACCTTAGAAGGTACACGTCCTTTTCGTTTGCAGCCTGTTTGCTTTCTTTCTGCTTGTCTTCCGCTGCCTGTTGTAGTTATCTGTGTCACCCTCCTACTGTGCAAACATCTTCCTGGGGTGTTGCAGCCTCCTACCTCTGTGCGCAATTCTCGCTACCAGTTGTTCTCTTATATTCAAACTCCCCCCTTGCCACCCATCTATTGTGTCAAAAGGATGTGGAAAGTAAGGCTACCCAAACAGAATACTGTGAGACTGTGTTAAAAGTGGATTTACAGCTGATGAACTACTGCTTACTAATGTCCATATAAACATTCTCAACCTGGGGGAAAGGTGAGGACCATACTTTCATATAAATTGAAATATTTAGCACCTTGCAGCTGCCACAGAGCAAAATGCGTACTGTGGAGTAGTAGATATATTGTAAATCCAGTCTATAATTTTTCGATATTTGTTGCTTAACTAAGCACATAATGCTTACAATTTGTATTTCTAATCCTCTTTAACCTCCAATTTTCATTAATTAAATCATTTACATTTCTTCCCAATTTATGTTCAGCATTTAATGCAGCTTTCCAAAGCAGTTTGCATTGGGGCTGAGCTGCTGCCACGTAGCTTCACTCCATTCGTGAATGATGAGAAATATCGATAAAATCTATTTGATTCCTTCTAAGCTAGGAAAGAGTGAGGTGAAATTTGTGCCAATACACAAAATAGCTACATCCAGGGCCTCATTCTAAGAGACGCTGAGGAATACTCCATGCCGCCGTTTCATATTTTTATCACTGGAGTTGCAGATAATGTTATACTTGGAACTGCTGGCCTTGGAGGGAAGAGAACCGTGTACAAGCATCTGCTTTCCACCTTCTTGATTCTGGAAAATACTGTAAAAGTGGCTCAAGCACAGCCAGCAACTTAAAAAACAATTAAGAGTAGATGCAAAAAGTTTACATTTGACTTCATATTTCTTAATCTCAATTTTGTAAATTAAGTTAGTTAATCCTGCTGTCTTCAGCTGGTACTACACTCCTGAAAGTTTGAACTACTTACTTCATACGTTGCTTAGAAATGCCACTAAAGTGACTTTGGAATGAGTGGTAAAAGCAGGTTGTATGGTTTAGGAAATAAGCAGGCTCATTCTTCCTGTGGTTGCACTTGATGTCACTATCTCTACGGAACTCCTTATGTGCATTAGCCCAAGTTATATGAAAATGCACATGCTTTCTGGTTCACTATCTAATGGGTTCTTTTGCTTCTCTTTACAATTAGGGTAAAAGACCTCTTTCCAGGCTCAGAAATAGACAGGTATGCGCAATTCATAAGTGATTCCCTGAAGAGAACAAAGACGAGGGAGTTTGTGCCCTCCCAGGAGGAAATACAGGCTCTCCTCACCCGTGAAGAAATGACCACAACAGTGTACTGCCATGGAGGTGGCTCCTGTAAAATAACCATCAATTCCCACACAAGCGCTGGGGAGGTAATGGACTAGTAACATTAATTGCGTGTGAGCACACCTTTGTGTCCGGGTACTGGGTCTGTTGAAAGGACTCCTTTTTCCCATTCATCTCCAATTTCTCAGTACTTTTTTTAATTAATTTTTTTTTGCTGTAACCACAAAGTGTGTAGGGAAAGCTCAGCTTATTCTGCAGATTCAGAATTATGCAAGGTCTGTGCCCAGGTTGTAGAATATCACTTAACGATTGTGTTGCAAAATCTAAATACTTTGGTGTTCTGTCCGTTGGAAAGGTAATAATTCTGAAAACTTGCTAAACACAGTTTTCTGGACAAGTTTAAATTCCAGTTCATAGTGTAATCCTTCTGGAAGGGATATTCTACCAGTAACTTAGTCATTAGCAGGTCAGAAGCAAGATTCCAGCCTATGGTAGGCATGTCTGTGAAAACATAAGTGCTAAACAGAGGTAAAAACAGTAGTAGTGGAATTGTTACTAGAAGAACCGAGAATATCATCATGATATCTAAGTCCATTATGTGCCTGTATCTTATGCAGAGTTCTAATTGCCCCATCTCCAAAAGGGTAGTGGGTATTGAAAAGATTCACAGAAGAACAGCAAGGATGATCAAATATAAGTAATGACTTCCTTGCAGGGAATGATTTTTTAGGGTTAGAATTCTTTAGTCTGAAAATGAGATAACCACGGGAGGAATGTGATGGAGGTCTGTGAAATTATGAGTGTCCCAAAGAGGTTCTGATTCTTCATTGTGAAAGTGTGTGTGATCTCCTGTATGGTCTGTCTCTCTGATTTTGCAGGTGGTGGAGAAGCTGATCCGAGGTTTAGCAATGGAGGACAGCCGTAATATGTTCGCGCTCTTTGAACATAATCAGCAGGTGGACCGTGCTGTGGAGAGCCGGGTGATTGTGGCTGATATCTTGGCCAAGTTTGAGAGGTACAAGAATGTTTCATAAAATCTTTTAACTCCTAGTTGAATGTAACACTGTGTTAAGTGATAGTGCAGTCAGATGGTTTTATCTAAAGCAGCCACAGTGATTCAACCATCCACTCTGGTTTGAACCTCCCTTTGGTCAGGTTCAAGTGCTCTTTCTCACTATGGAAGACCATGGTCACATCTATTTTGATGACAAAGAAGCATTCTTTATTGGGCTTGTCAGGACAACACCAGTATTGCCTTTATCAAAGAGCAGAGTTCAGGGATGGTTTGCTTAAGTCTGATAGTGATCTTGTCAATTTACATCATGATGGCTACGTCAGAAGAGAGAACAAAGTCTTGGGCATAGAAGTGCAGCTCTAATTTCTTACTGTGGACTGTGATTTTGTGGCCAGATATACAAAGAAAACAATAAATCGTGAAAGAAACTGGCAACGCCATTGTCTATTTTATATTTGTTCTAAAGACAAAAATAAAATTGTTCCAAATGGTGGCAAGGCTGATGCTTTTCAGAGTCACAAGGTTACATGGAAACAGTATCTTGAAAATGCGGAATACTTTGTGTCCTGCCCCCAACTTTCGCATTTATCTATAAACATTGATCTAATTTTTTGATCAAGGATATCTGATAAGACTTTGGGTCCTTCTGAATCAAAATTTCATGTGACTCAGAGACAAAGATGGAAGTTACCAGAAAGTTTGCAGCATTGAGATTGTCCTGGTAAATTAGGTAGTTCTGTGTGCTCTCTGTTTCAGAAATCCAGGGGTACCTTCATATTATGAGTTGCACCGTGGACATGCCAGTACCTTGGTGCTTCTGGTTACTGTTTTTTTTAACGCTTTCACTCTTTTCCTCGTTTTCTGTGTTACAGACTTGCTGGCTCTGAAGAAGAAGAGGAGGAAGGACAGTGGCAGCTGTATTTTAAGCTTTATTGCTTCTTGGATATTGAGAATGTTCCCAAAGATGGGGTGGAGTTTGCCTTCATGTTTGAGCAGGTAAGCTCGTTCTGGGAGAAATTTGGTTTCCAGGATGGCAGAAGCACACAAGGGTTTAGAGAAAACTGGCTTACATTCTCATTGGAAGTGGGAATGCTGGTTTGAACAGAAGAAATTAGTGTGTTGGATTTTTGCTTGGAATCTACCAAGCAGATACACTGCAAAATTCCATAGGGAATAGGAGTACTGGAACAAAAGCAACAAAAAGGAACAAAGGCTTCAAAAAATTGGAAGACCAAAGATAATAAAGTGCTTTTAAAATTTATCTTTAATTTCAAAAGATATAAAAATTTGAATAATTGTTCAAGAAGAATCATTAAAAGAAACTGCCTGCAGAACATAGATGTAAAGAAAATTGGAAAATCTAGCTATCTGCATATCAGCTTAGAAGCACAGCACATCCTTGAGGTGTTACAGGAATTGCCTGAAAAACCCTATCTTGTGGCCAGTTTCTTTTGATTAACAGAGAGGCACTAGAACAGTACTGCAGAAAAAGGAATAGAGAATGTAGTTGATAATATTTACCTGCTGAGTAATTTATTTTTTTTAAGTCAGTCTAATCCAAAGCACGATGATGCTGGTTAGACCAGAGATCACAGTGGTATGAAATAACCTTGCAATTAGGGATGCAAAACTAAATTGACTGGAGTACTCAGCTGTGCAATCCGTCCCATCTTTCTTACTTCTAATGAACACTTTGATCTTGCCTCAGAAAAGTCATAGCTGTTGAAAATTAATTAATAGATGGTAAAGGGGGTCAGTGTCATGAAGACTGAAACTCACTGAGTCAAACGGATGGCACATACACCACACAGACGGTGGTTCCCTGTGAGGGCTTTCTTGAAATGAATATTAAGTATTGTTAATGGGAAATGGTCAGGAGCAAGACATCACGGTGCTCTGTGGAAACTCAGTTGTACCAAACTCCCTGTTGACAAGGATTTCAGCCTACACAGCTTCCACTAGCAGAGAAGAGGAGTAACAGTAGGAGAGTAGATGTTGTACAGACATTAGATGGATGTAGCAAAAACACCCATAAATGTATTTCACAGAAAAAGAGGCAAAGGGAAACAAGAGGATCTGGGGAGAGATCAGGTGAAAGAGGAGGAGGTGGGAGGTGATGGTGTGCAATGAGACTGAGGTTAAGTCTTGAGTTTTTTACATCTAATTCTCTGGTGTTGAATATAATCTCCCCACAGGAGCTGTAGCTGGTATAGCACAAAACAAATTGCCGCAATTCCAGTCTGTCCCATCTGTTCCAGACCTAAAAAGTCCTTATTGTAAGACTTTCAGTACAGCATAGGGGCCCCTTAGAGATCTCTGTCCTGTCCAGGCTTACAGAAAGAGGTGTTCCCCCCACATCGACCACTTACAGGCTTTGACTTTTTTGTTAGAATGTCTGCTCTGACCTCCTGAGTTATGTCTTTCCTGCTGGGACTGGCTTTCCTGCTGGGATGGGCAGATGCCATAGGAATCTGTACATGGTCCCAGCTGTGAATAAAGTGTGCTTCTGCTTTCTAATGACTTTGGGGAACTTTTTGTTTGTTTTTTAGGCGCATGAAAGCCTCATAGACGGTCATTTTCCTGCACCAGAGGACACTCTGCAGCGCCTAGCAGCTCTACGGCTGCAGTATCTTCATGGTGATTATTCTAAAATAAGTTGGACCCTTGATGGAATCTACCCTGTTAACAGACTGAAATCCAAAATACTGCAGTCAACAAAGAGCAGCGGCACTACCAGCCATACGCTGGAGAGGAGACGGACCAGCTTCCTTGAAGGCACGTTGAAACGTAGCTTCAAGACGGGCTCTGTGAAGAAGCAGAAGGTAGAAGAGGAACAGATGATGGAGATGTGGGTAAAGGAAGAGCTTTCGGCTGCTCGGGCAAGCATAGCACAGAAATGGACCAAGCTGCAGGGACTCTCTCAGCATCAGGCCATGGTGAAATACATGTCTATTGTAAAGGAGTGGCCAGGTTATGGGTCAACCCTCTTTGATGTTGAGGTGAGTGATGTATAAACTCATGTAACTACTGCCAGACTGGAGAACAGGTGCAGCTGTGTGTATTACATTGCTTGGCAGCAGAAGGGAGTTTTGGGAAGAGGCTGCATTTTGCCATAGTAAGCTTAGGGTAGGCCTGCAGTACCACATACCCAAAGAGGTGTGACGCAGAGAGCACAGAGCAAGCAAGTTGGTGCCTCCTGGTAAATAGAGACAACAAATTCCCACTTCATTAGAAGAGCAATAGAATTTGAGAAACTTTTCTGAGCTTTAGAAGGTGACAGCCAGTGAAAGCGGAAGTAAATGAAGCTCTATTGTCCTTTCTGGCAAAAAGTGCAGTACTGTTCTGCAGCAGTACCACAGAACCTGCTCAGACTGGGTCATGTAGACCACTGTGCTGAGCCTGCTAGAGCAGGAATCCAGCCAGAGTTGTCAGTTTTGTTGCCGCCTAGGTGGATTACCTTGGGATGTTGCTTGCACTCACTATATTATCTGTAGAATAATAAGTGGAATATTGACTTCCTAATTCACTTTAATATCTGATGACAGATGTTAGATATTACAATTATTTTTTACTCAACTAGTATTTAACTCGCAGCCATGTCACTTTAGAGTCTTTGTAGCAGGAGCGCCTACAAGATTCCTTCTGCAAACATCCTATTTTTTCTATTGGGGTGAAGAGTTGAAATGTCCTACAGGAACCAGAAATGGAGGGCTTTTCCTTGAATCGAAGAGGATTTGATCCTCTACTGCATTTACACAAAATCTCATGTTTCTCTTTCTGCAGTGCAAGGAGGGTGGATTTCCAAATGATCTTTGGCTTGGAGTCAGCACAGAGAATGTGTCTGTCTACAAACGAGGGGATCCTAAGCCACTAGAAACTTTCCAGTATGAGCACATTGTTTTCTTCGGAGCACCACAGCCTAACACCTTCAAAATTACAGTGGATGAGAGAGAAATGTTCTTTGAAACATCCCAGGTATATCAAAGCATAAGACTTGTTGCATGTGTAGTTCTACTAGCACTTCAGTAAAGCTCTAATTTCCGTGGACTAGACAAATTTATGTGCATGAACTCTTGCTGAGTGGACTGGGCAGCCAAGGAAAAAGATGAAGGGAGCTTATGCCTAAAGTGTCACGATACCTCTGCTTGAATACAGGGATAAACAGAAAAAAATGATGCTGGTTAGAAAGTGAAGGAGGTTGAATGTCTTCCAACGCACCAGGAATTTCAAATTTTGGGTGTTCATGAGCGTGCTCATTTTTCTCATTGCTTTCCAGTATATGAATGGGGAGTTCACAAACTCAAAAAATAAGGAAGTTCAATAGCATTAAAATTGCTTTTCTTGGGGCTACAAGTCTTTTAAGTGTCACTACTCAGAGTGCAAACTTGTCGAGCATTTCTTTCCTTACTGTCATGTCCACATTTAGTATTACACACAAAATTTATAGTGCCATGACTTTGGACAAGGGGAATGTTTTTCTGCAAAATGTCTGGCCTGCCTCAGCGGAATTAGGTTTTCAATGTGCTTATCCTCTGTTACTGTGTTCTCTCTCTAGGTGGGCGAGATAATAAAGATCATGAAAGCGTACATCAACATGATTGTGAAGAAACGCTGCAGCGTCAAATCAGCCACCAGTGTGGACAGTCATGCCAGCATCTGGACTAGGTGATAGGAACGAACTGCCACAAGAGAGAGGCAGTTGTTTAATGATTGGTGTTTGCAACTTGCCAGCACAAGTGTAGCAAAGATGTTTTTTAAGAACTCCACTTGACTGACTACTGTATTTAAGAACGCAGGTGACATCTACAGTACTATAGGATTTGCACCTCTGCCCAAAGACATTAAACAGTAAGAACTGTTGTTAGACATTAATGACCTGAAACTTGTTTTCCCTTTGCTTGTTTGATGAACAATGTCCCTTAAAGAAGCAAAGTCAGAAGCATCCTCGTCCTCCTGCCTGTCTTCCCTGCTGCTTTCACCATTACCTGTCACACTGGCAGAAAAATTCACAAGAAACATTTCTGCACTACAGGAGGCAGACTTAAGCTTCCTTATGAATTTCCAACATGCAGACATCCGGGACCATGGGATTGCAGCATGGTCTGCTAAAAGAATATTTGTTTCTTATTTATTTTGCAAGCAACTTTAAAATATAAGTCACTGTGGGTTTTTCTCCAGGATATACTAATGATCTGATCTGGTCTTAAAAGAAAATGCCTTTGTATCACTGAAGCCAGGTGGTCCAACTAAGAGGTCAAACCCTACAATGAGAGAGCATTAAAAAAACAAATAAAAACACCCAAAGTGATTATTTACCTTCCAACAGAAGTTCACAGGTACATGACTGTAAAAAGCGGCACTTTAAGTTAAAATTCTAAATACTCCTAACATAGGAGAAAAATCTTTGGGAGCAGCACCACTGAAGCGGATCATCAGGTGCCGTTCTGGGAACAGGCCAAGCAGCTCCTGTTGCCTAAAAATCAATTACTATGTTTCCCTTGTACAGCCCAGGAGGTGAGAGTGACGTAGTAACATTTTCACAACTCCAGGGTTTAGATGGAGGTCAGGGGGTTTTATTAGTGAGCAGCCTGCATGCTTTAAGATCCTTCTTCCTCTGTACAGGATTTTAGGAGGACTGGGACCCCTTAACTTTAGTTTTAAGTGAACTGTTTCCTAGGGAGTGAGTAGGTGCCTAGATAAATGGGTTTAGGCAAGAATTTCACTTCCTCTGTACTACGGTAAGCAGATGCCAAACCCTTCATCCTCCTCTAAATTCTGATTGGAACTGCTCCCGTCACCGAATCCCCAAATCCCCTTCCAGTCTCCTCTAGGTCCCTAATTGTCAGTAAAACTTGAAAACAATGCTGTTTTGCCAAAACAACTGCTTCTTGGAGGTTTTTATAGCTACTTGCAATTTGAAGAAGCAGAATTATTTTTATTTTTCTCAGTGAAAGATGACAGACATCTTCAGTTTTTTTGAATTCAGAAACTTGATTTCATCGTTTAAAACAATATTCAGTATCAGTCACATCATAAATTGGTTGCATTAACAATCAAGAAACCCGGTGGCTAGCCATTTTCTCTGACCCTTGTCTAGTCTTGGGACCCCAGAATGCAAAGGTTGGTTCAGTTTCTTAATGAAACTGAAGAGCTGTATCTAATGATGTGGGCCTTGTTGCATGTTTTTTTAAAACCAGGTGTCTCCACTTCTGAAGAAGAGGCAGCTAAGGCCCGTCAGCTATGAAATAGAATTTTCACAGAAAAGAAAACTAGGAGTCAGTATGCAACAGCTTCCGTTCTGATTCATCACCAAATTGTGCCATGTCACTAATACTGTGTCACAGAACACTGTAGTTTTGAGGTTGACAGTACAAGAAAAAACACTGTACATAATCTGTGCTTTTCTCTCGGTTCCACTACACTGCAGCATGTGCAAACACTCTCTCCACCTGCCACACGACCAGCCGAAGAGGGTGGCCACGACTGTGTATCGTACGTTCAACTGGAGTTTTGCCTTAAATAGCTTTACTGAAGGATCCTACAAACTTCCCCTTTTTTGTCACAAAGAATAAAAAGATGAGCAGGTCACAAGTGAGAGAGAACAGGAAGGCAGAGGCAGCCTGAGAAGTAACACTTTGTGTCGGTCCGTACACTGACTACATCTCTTTACGTATCAGAATAGCCTTGATTATCCCTGTCCTAACTCTGCACTGTCTCTCTGTTCTGGCTCTTGGGTTGCTGCAGGCAGCTTGAACCCACTTGGGAATGTAACTCCCGTTACTATTTGTTGTAATTTTGCTCATTTCTATTACAGAATTCCTTCTGCTGTCTTTTTTTAATTTGTAACTGGCTTTACAAGATGAAAGTTTAATAAATTATTGGATTGCACAGGCTGTATTCACTCACAGACATTGTGTGCTCACGTGGAGATGTTTACTCGGACATCTGACGCTCAGAACTTGTAAGTGAAAAGTAGGCAGCAGCAGCAGGAGGAGACAACAGCCCTTCTTCTCAGAGACAAATTTTTGCCTTTGTGGCAAATTACAGAAATGAGTTTGCAGCTACAATGAGGAAGGTTTGTTTCCAGCTCCTGCTGCTCATCTGGGGCTGGTCACACCTTTGGTGGGTGGGAGATGTCCCAAATGATGCGAGCTCACGGGACTGGTTCTGAGGTGGTTACTGTGGTGAAAGCAGCGCGATGAATGAATCAACCTCAAGGTCCCGCTCTGCAGGATCAGCTCCATCCTTTCTCATTGGCACCTCGTAAGTCAGTAATAACAGAAAATCTCTTCCGCCTCACGTAAGCTGCTGGTTGCGCTTCTCTTGCTGTTGCGCGGCCCAGGCATGGTGCTCACCCAAGAACACGTGTCACCAAAGGCACAGTGTTTTCTGGGCATATTATCAATTAGGCCAGAAAGAAATACTACTTTTCACATCCAATTCAGCCTCACCAACTACAAGACTGTTTCAACAGTTGGGCCTTGGAAAAAATAATCTAACAAAGGGCCACTCCTCTAAGAACATTCTTAAGAGTAAAACATCTAGCACCATTTTTAAATAGAAGCCCACCTTACAGACGCTGCTGGGCTTGGGGCAGCTGAGCTGTGGGGAACACAGACTGTCCTCAAGCAGACAAAAGTTCCATCAACCCAAGCAGTGATCCTTAATCCCCAGTAATGCACTCTCATATATCCCTTGGTCAGACGCCCTGAGAGCTGTGGGACTCTGGAGACGGGTCTATGCAATTTCATCTCCAACAGTTCACAGATTTTTAGTTTCTTCACCCTTATCACCTTGCGGAGTCTTGCTAGGTCTCTATTTCAGGCTGGAACTGCCTCCGCTTACTTCAGAGGTTGCTTTTCTTTCCTCGGCTGTTACGTTCCTTTCTTTGTGCTTCCAAGCCCATGCCGTCTCTGCCTCCTTTCTGCTCACACATGGGGTGACTTCTTTGGGCGGAGGAGGGTGTCAAAACCAAACACCCTGTCAGCGTGATGTGCAGTCCGTTCTGGCCTCCACCCCAGCAGTATTTGCCCCTCCAATAGTTAATTCAAGTTTGTATGTTCTAATGTTTGTTTTTTATGAAACAGTTTCATGCCAATGGGTGTCAGAGTTAGGCTTTGGAACAGGGTACAATTTATAATCAGCACCTACACAGTAAACGCCAACTAGTTCACAGGTAAAATCACAGCCCCTGGTAAATTATATCACAAGCACCTGTATCTAATTATTAAACCAGTTTGACTGTAAACGTTAACTGTTTATTTACACCTTGTTGCAAAACACGCAGCCTTTCTGTGTGTGGGCTGTACGTTTATCATCACGCTGTGCGTTGACTTAAAGATGACGTGCGCCCCTGGGGCATTCAAGCAAATCCCTCACACGTGAATTCCAGCCCTTCTCTACAACATGAACCTGTGGATTGCAGATTTGCTAAGCTGTTGCCCATGTTTTATACCAGAGATTCCTAATGCTACAGTTGGCTGTATGCTCTGGCCCCAAGCCACTGTCAAGAGAAGTGGCTGCCGAGAACTACAAGTAAAATTCAGTTATTCAGATGGCTCAAGATTACCATCCCAAACACGTGTCCTCCCTGTTAAACAAGCACCAGTAAACCCCACGCAACGCTTGACCAAGCAGTGACAGCCCGTAAGTATAAACCCAGCCGTTCCTGGGGGGGGGGGGGGGAGTCAGGCACTGGGTGCAGTTTCTGCAACGGAGCAGATGCGTGCACAGGAGCAACTCACCCGCCTGGCTTCCTTCTCCTGCTGCAGCCCCAAGCTGAGTAAGCAAGGGGAACCCCAGCTGTCCCCAGTTATGCCTCGTCAGGGTGTGCCCATGAGCACAGCAGTATTTAAACCAGGAGCCTTGGCCTGCGGGTCCCCCGGGATGGCTGCAGTTTGGCTGGTTGTCCTCTCTGAGCTGCGGCGATGGGGAGGGAGGCCTGTGCTCAAGCACCTAGAAGCAGAGCTGGTCCTGCCAGGTGAGACCAAGGAGGGGGCATGAAGGGGCTGAGTCTGCGTGGCAGGAGAAGCAGAAGGTTGCAGAAGGAAGGGTGGCCAGAGGGAGTCCCCCGTGGCTGGAATAGGGGAGCGTTGCTCCTTGCCCACGGCAAACAACTCCTCTGTTGGGTTGCGAGTGCTTGGGCTGGGGTGGAGAGAGCTGCTTGCTCCATGGCTGCTGTAGGTTTACTGCTCGCAGAGGAGAGAAAAGACTCACCCCTGCCAAGGCTGAGGTGTCCTCGTGTCACGGGTCATTCTGGCTGTCCAGGCTGGCTGTTCTGGCCCCTTCCCAGCATGGTAGGGCTGTTGGTAGAGCTTATCCTGTGCCTTCCAGGCTCCTGGCTGCTGCTCTTTGGGAAGTGGTGCTTTCTGGTCTCCTTTCCAAGCAGTTTGCCTGCTTGGCTCTTGTGTCCGTGGTGGCACGTGCATCATTTGGGTGGCTTCGGTGCTGCGAAGCTGGTATGAGACAGAGCAGGCACAAAGCAGAACGGTGGCTGCAGGAGCCAACACAAGATGGAAATGTCAGGAACACAGCCCTTGTCCTCAAAGAAGCTCAGGATCCAAGCCCTGGGCGAACGTGCCCTCACATTAGACCCAGACATGTATAATTCATAGTCTCACTTGACACAAGATGCTCTTTAAATGCCCAGATCATGTTTATGAAAATAAAGTCATTTCAATGAAACAGAAAGCAGTTCGGTTGCTAATGGGGATGACATTCAATCATGCATATTTGTGAAATCACCTCAACCAACTACTTTGTAAGTTTGATTTGAATATGCATACAAGGCTTGCTAGTTTTCACTGAGTATAAGCACATTTTCGTATAATTATCTGTTCTGTATCATCTGTTTAAGAGGAACTGTGACACATGACATTTGAAAAGAGAAGTTTAATGGAAAGCAGGAGCAGAACGCTCACTATCCATGAGTGTCCTGAGATACAACGTGCCAAGGAAGATCTTTGTTCTCATTTGTTCTAACAAAAAATGTGCACGTAAGGGGCCAGCATAATGAAGCCAGCACATCCTGCAGTAATTATTTTGTATCACTGAAATTCCACTTTCTTAAAAGCCACCTTGGAGTAAATTATTCTATTTATGCTGAAAAGGAGCAAAGCTAACAAACAACTGTTGTTCTGTTTGTAATTATAGTCCCTTCTGCATTCAGATAGAAATCCAGAAGGACTTATGGTCTGTGTTGCATTACTGTGTAATCACAATAAAAACCTCATCTGGCATCCTCCCCTACCCCCTCAAATCTGTTAAAAACCTTAGCTACTACTGGCAGATAATACGATAGTGCACAGGAGTTTTCAATGTGAAAATACCATAAAGGAATAAAACCCAGATAACAGCACTTTATAGTGGCATTTATTCTATGCACCATTTGCAAGTTAATTTGCTACCAACAGAAAATTACCTTTTCTAGTGCTTTGTCAACTTTCATCTTAAAACTCTTCAGAACTAAATGGGAAAGGTCCATCAGAGTGACAATTGCATTTTTCTCTCCAGTACCTAATTTCATGTTTTTCTTATTTTTAGTTCTTTAATACTGCTCATAGTTCTTGCTTTAAAACTGTGCAAAGTTTGTTTAATTTGGTCAATAAGAACTTTATGTGCTTCTTGACAACAGACTGAATTCAACTAACTTTTCTGAAGCTGGGTGTCACACATCCCACCGTGCTCCACACACACAGCAACAGCAGGTGCACAACGGGGACGAATGGTGATTCTGACTTTTAGCAACAGAAATGTTAGCGTTTAGTCTTTGTTTACTTGCAGCCACACCAAAAAAATACCACTGCTGGGCCGTGCAATTTACTTCCTCCTTTCAAAAATGTTTAGATGTATAACATATGTCCAGAGCAATGAGCAGATGGTGTGCTTGGTTTAAAGGGAAAAAAAAAATGGTAAGAAATAGAACAAATGCATCAGGCCCAAACGATGCTCACTCATAAGCATTTGTGGTTCATTTCTCTGTCAGTTAAATCACTGATGCAGAAGCAGCTTTCAGAGAAAAATGGTGGTTAAGAGAAAAACGGTCTCATGGCAGATGTGGAAAAACCTTTCCATAACACAGTCTTCAGAGGCTGGGCACAATTCCGGAAGGGGAACCGAAGGCCAGGCTGCTCTGCTCGCCACGGGAGGAGCTCCTTCCCCGCAAGGGAGGCCAATGAGACGGTCACACACCAAGTTGTGAGAATGCAAAAAATCTTTGCCCATTTACCTTCTGCCCAGAGCTACCGCAGTCCAGCAGCCAGTCTGCACTCCCAGGTGAAGGAGCGTTAGGATGCCTTCCCAACTCCATTGCTCTGGGACCGGGGAAAGGCACTTCATTTCTGTGCTGCTCTTTCCCTGCCCATCATCTTCAGTTTTTAATTAAGGTTTTTGAAAGAGATGACCTCATTCATGGTCTTGCACGATAGGATGTTTCTCCCAGCAGCCATTACTGCAGATAAAAATAACACTGCCCTTTGACCAGCAGCCGCAGATTTCCGAGGTCTGGAATTCAGATGATACTGAAGAAGAATACATCTCATGCTTTAATTGCAAATGTTACATGGCTGAAAGAAATTTAACTTAGCCCATATTCTATGAGGAGTTATGCTGGGAGCCCTTATAAATTGCTTTGGAGCTATGATGGGCCACAAGGTGCTAACGAAATACACCTTGAACGGGGAGGGGGAAAAAAAAGGCAGAGAGTAATGTCCCCTTTGTGTGCAAACCCAGAAGGAGCTTGGTAAGAGCCAGCTACAACCACGTGCCAGTATAAAGTATATTTTTAACTGCAAAAAGAAAGTTACTGGCATTCTTTTTAAATACATCAAAGACTTGTATTACCATTTAGTTTCCTTATCGTGGTAACGCTTACTTACCTGCTCTAATTGTGATCACAGCCCCTGTGCTGTGTGCTCTTTTCACTCAGTGATTAATGAGCTGTACCCTCGCTGCGATAACTGCTCCCACCGAAATAAAACCAGTGTAAGCAGTTTAGTGTTTTATTTAACTTTATTCTTTCAGTAACAATACTGCTAAATAATCTTCCTATGTATTTCAAATAAAGTGGGTTACTCACCTGCACCCAGGCAGTTGTGCTTACTCAAATAAGAATTACCAGTGATCAGACAACTCAGGTATGATGAAACAAACATGTGAAATGGGGCCTTAAAAGTTATTTACATCATTCATAAGATTAAAATATATGATTTTTTTTTTTATAAAAAGTATATACTCATGTGCGTTGGAGAATTAGGATTTTACTATTAATTTCCTTTTTCCATTTCAGATTCACACCTAAAAATTCTCTAAGTATAAACATCTACAAACCCAGTAAATCTTAAAACATGAGAATTTGTAAATAATTTTCCCCACTTACTACTGCTGTTAGAAAAGGACAATAAACAACACTTTTTTTTTTTTTTTAGTCCATTACAATAGGAGCCATTTGGCGAAGCACTCGGGTGTCTGAGCTCACCCAGAAGAGGAGAGGAACCAGGCTTTGGTACGTTTCCAACACTTCTCACACCAGGGGAAGGAAGCTTAAGGTGGGCGAGGGTGATTTTCATTACGTAGTAACTAGCATCATAACTACTTTTTCTACAAGTTACCTCAAGAAAGAAGAAAGAAAGTGTCCACAATTGTGCCCAAAGTACCAAATAAACAACAAAAGTGCTTACTTCTTTGATCAGCAAACTAACAGGACGGTTCCTCTGCGGTGCCCCTTCAGGCTGCTGCTTTAACAGGCTCTAAAGCGGTCTCTACAAGAAGTTCTCTATTTCTCAATACAAACGATAAACACTTGCTTATCAAAATAGTGCAAACAGGAACGAAGAAAAGTGCCGTCAACGTTAAGTAAACTGCAGGGGGAAAAAGGCGGTCGAGCGTGGTGACCCCGCAGGGCTGCCTCAGGGAGATCAGTAGTACTTTCCTCCGCGGGTCAGACCAAGCGCATTCCTATTGCTCACATCATCGCGCCACCGGGAACGGAGCTGGTCTTTCACAGATCCTCCTTCATAAAAGTGAACGTGCCTGTTCCTTGAATCGTGCATTAAAAAAAAGTCTAAAGACTTTTTCAAAACATTAGTTGACCAAATCATTAGAGTAATTAATAGATACAATTCTGTCTTCCCTTTTTCCCTGTATAGCTTTCTCTGGAGTGCATAGAAAAGGCCACAGTGACACATAACATACAAAAATCAAGTTTGAGTTTTATGTAAAACACTCAAGTATTTTTTAGCATTTATGTACACAAGTTTATTTAACATACATTCTTTCTCACTCTTTCCTTAGATTTATCTTTACCTTGTTTCTTGGACAGATGATGCATTTCACCTATAGAGTTAGGCACTTAACGCCAGTATAAATACGAGTATTAGGGGAAGTAAGAGTCAGGAGGACCTTGTTACAGAACAAGGAACACTGTCACTGCAACACTCCCGTCCTTGGGTGTCACAGTGTAACACATCACAAAACAAAGACTTTTCTGTGTTTTATCTGCAAGAAAATCACTCTGGTCTAATTTCAGAGTAGTTTAAAGACGTAAGATAGAACGCCATATGTCTTTTCCTAAATATTACTCTAAGTGCAGGTTTTTAAATCTCATTTAATTAAAGCTTAAGTCTAGATACTGACTTTCACTGTAAACATTCCTATTTGTGCTTTCAAAACTTTGTGAAAGGAGCTGTGAAAAGAAAATGAACCATTTACTCAAAGAGGAGTCACCTCACGGGATAAAAGGTAACATTCCTGCCTTTGCTTTTATAGGGCTGAGGCTTTTACTGTATCTTGAGTTCTGGTTGTGTTTGTAGTTAGCCCTTAATGGGTATTTTTGTTAGCCCCACTACCAACACCAGGGGGTAAGAGTAGCGATCTACAGCTTGCCACAGTCTCAGGCTTCAAATATTCTATATTTATTAAATTTACTCCTAGATGGCATGGGTTTAGTTCATGGTATTCCCCATAACTCTCTATTCAAAATGTATTTTCTAAGGAAGATTCTTGTCTCACCACTATAACATGATTTTTTGGCGTGTCCTTGTGGGGCAGGGGGAATCTCAATATGATCTCCTCCACTATAAGAAGACAATTTAAATTCTAGTTAGATGGGAACGAAAACTTAGTTGTCCGATAACTCCCTTCTCCCCCTGCTATGTCAAAATTTATAACTTTTATAATAAACAAAAGTTGTTACATAAAGAGTTTGTCTCCTTTTTATCATCTTTGTGTTGGCAGCTTCCACAGGGTAGCCCAATGCCAGCAGCAAGACCCTTATAGCGTATCAAAATGGTACATCATTTGGCATGAAGTTATTGATGGATACTTGTACAAAGTTACAGAATTCGTGCAGCAATTTTAAGTGCATTTGCTAAGGTGATGTTCCATGAAGTACACTGTTGGCATCAATTACTCCATTAAAAACTCTTTCCAGTAAAAAGAGAAAATACTGTAAATTGAAAAGTATCACAGAAGTCGAGAAACCTCGCACCATAAATGGCTGAGGCCAAATGTAAATAATTACCATGGACTTGAATAAAAATTGCACTTGTGTAAAAGAACAAGATTTAGGCCACATTAATAACCTTCTTATTACTTTTCCAAGAAGAAGTAATAAACCATCAAGTAGTTCATTCCTTATGGCTTCACACAGTGAAGTTCATGCTAAATTGCCGAGAAGGAACAGTTTCTCAATAGCTATCTTTTGTGAACACATCATCAGTCTCATCATCGTTCATCCCTCTTTGATAGCGTACTGAAGAGAAGGCACTCCAGTGAAGGCGCTTCTTTTTATAGAGATACCACACTAATCCGATGATAAAGACTAAGATAATTAGTAGGGCAAATGCTACAGCCACCCCAGTATGATTGGAACCTGTAACAGAACAAACACAAGTAGTTATTCTTTCAGAGTTTTGGTAAGAATATTTTCTCATGGGGCTGATGCTTAGGTAGCTACGCACAAATAGTGCACACACTTAGTTGAAATTAAGGCAAACTGCTTCATCATAGTAACGGTCTCCAAGTGGGAAGTTGGGTTCCCGTATGAGTCAGCATCTACCAGCTTATTTTGATCATTCTGTTAACTTCCTAAACATATTTAGGTTGGAAGGGACCTCTGGAAGTCAAAAAAACCTACTAGTAAATGCTGCCCTTATTTCAAGGTTTGCATACTTCAGAAATGTAATGAGTTCCTGGACTCTCTTGGAGTGGAAGGGAATTATGCTCACCTTAGACTGAAAAGATCTTGTTGAGATCTTCCTTAGCAGCATGACCTTAAATCTATCCCTGCATTTCCACTTCAGTGAAGAGGTACACAAAGTCAGAAAGATTCCGCTGCTGCTGGGGAACTTGTTTGCTCAGTGCTCAGGTACCTGCTTTCTCTCCCGGACCCAGCAGAGCGCGAGGAAGTAACACGAGGCCCGAGTTTTTCCGGAGCTGCGGGGAGCCATTTTCAGAAGTCTTTCTGCTCCCACCGACTCGGACTCATCCATAAGAGATACCCTCTGCTAAGAAGTAATAGCAACTACTCTATGCTCTCTTTTAAGGGGAAATTTCAGTTCTCTCCCTTACTCTTTTAAGTGGATAGTGAGAACCAGGAGGAGTATATTGCTAGACAATTTGTCCCTGAATGCAATTTTCATGGCAAAACAGCAACAGAAGGCTCGTGCTTGGGGAGAGGTACTCAGTGCAATTCATGAATTGCACTTTCTCTATTTCAACACAGACTTTCCCCACCAAAAAAAAAAGAAAATCCTGAATATAGTCACTGCAAAGTTAAGTTTCTGCTAAAAATGAATGCTTCCATACCTAAAGGAGCTTTACAAACCACTCTGCTTTGACTACGACTGCAGTCGACTTTGGACCACGCGCCAGTTGTGGACAGGATAACACTGCATTTTTCATTGACTTCTGCAGTTCTGTTTTCCCAGTTGGCATAATTAACTGATGAGCCATCAACCCAATTCAGGGACTGATCTGTTGGGGAAAAAAACGTGCTTAGTTTAGACCATCAGAACATGCTGTAATGCTACACAATGTCATTCACAATTGACTAATTTCTTTACATTGCTAAAGGAAACAGAGCTATTGGATACATTAAAAGCAACAAATATGAACACATCGCTTTCAGCCCCACTTCTTTTCCAGATCTTTGGTGTTTGATGCATTTGCAGCTTAACCATTAGGCACCAATGACGGGTGCAGCTTAACCATTAGGCACCAGTGTCAGGGAAAACAAACTTTAGCACCTCCTGATTATCTTAAGTTTGCAACAGGAAGAGACAATGAAGTCCAAAAGGATTTATAATGCTAAATGAGGGATTCCAGCCTCAGGCAGGAGCGACTGTAGGTTATCAACACTATAAAACTGTTTTCTTATTTGAGGATTTATACATTTTTATCTACCACATGGAACACTCATGCTCATACATGGTTGCTACTTCTTACCCTTGGAGCTCTGAGCTAGGCCAAGCCACACGTTCTTGGTGATGAGATCATTTTCCTTTATGTGTGTGCTCACAAATGCATTTTCTTCTGCATCCCCTATAGTCAGCAGGGTCGCTGAGGGACCTAAGGGCAAGAGGAAACTGGTCAGAATTGCAACTTCAGAGATTTTTTGTTGTGCTTGCACATTGAGTTTTCTGTGGGGACCATGAAGGGAAAAGATTTGCTGATCTGGGCTTGTGAAATTAGCTTGAAGTAACCTGCAGAATAAAGACATAACACCCCTCCCCCCCATTTCCTGAAATACAGCATGTTATACAAGACTGCTTCAGATGACTGGTTATTCAAGCAGGTCATACAAAATAAAATGGGAGTAAAATTAACTGCAGCTGTGCACTACACACACGGAAGATGTCAAAAGATATGCCACATTCAGGATCACTAGTCCTGTCCAAGTAATAAGCCCCTTTCAAAAATATAGTTGCACAAAAGCTCAGTATTTTGCTGAGTAAAGTTAATTTCTAAATCAATCCCTCATTGTGCCTCAGGTTTTTATATACAGTATTATAGCCAGTAAGGAATAAGAGGGAGGAAAGGGTGTACTGGAGACAGGCTCAGAGTGTACCCATTCTTTACAAGTATATGCAAATGTAAGTCAGAAGCTTAATTTAGAGAAGATCACTTTCTCTTTCAACTACCAGGCCAGTAGGACTCAATAGAAAACTGCAGACACCACTGGGACTACTTGCACCTTTTCTTTTCATCCTACATAGCGAGTTCAACTTCACTTCATAAAATAATTCAATAAAATAAAGTTATGTCAGTCACTAACTCCTCAGCTAAGAAGGTGATTAAAAATTCGGTAAGCAAGACTGCTTAACATCACCTTCCGCAATACAATTCCCCAGATAGCTTATTAAAGAAGAGAGAAAAACCTTTAATTTGACAAAAAAACCAAGTTTTTAGTGATATTGTGTGCCTTAATGATATGTACAAAGTGCATGCTTTGAATCGTTTGATAGGTTAGCAAGCACCCCATTAGCAAGCAGCTAATGCAAGGATACAATAAGAAAGCACTGCTAATAGCACTAACTTTATTTATTATGAAGTTAATTGTATGCAAATAAAATGGTTTCCTTCAAAATGTTAAGCCTTACATTTCTGAATTTCACTTCCAGATATCCACATGCCAAACAGTCATCACATTGCAAGTTTTATCAAGAACCTTAATTGGGTGTTCAAAGATAAAGCTTGCTATCACTTTTCCTAAACTAAAGAAACATAAAAGCTGAAAAGCTGAAGTATAACCAGTGTAGTTTTTTTGGCTGTTGAGGTTTTTTTCCCTTCTTTTCAAATAATGGACTAATAACAAGCTGTAATGTGATAAAGAGTCTAAACTTACTCAGTTTCTGGCAGACTTTCTTAGCATCTTCCACATTATACACTGAAAAATTGTAGAACGCCATGTCAAATGCGTAACAGTGATCCTTATACTGTATCCACTGTAGGGTACCACTGATTTGCGGGCACCCTGCAGCTCTGCTCGCTTGCTTCGGTTGTAATTGTCTCTCTGCAAAGAAAAAAACAAATTGACGTTATTTCTGCTGCAGGAGTTTGTGCATAGTCTCTTTGTAGTAACAGGACAGTAAGTATTAACAAGGCCGACTTCTCCTCCCAACAACCATGATTCAATTAGCTTACATTCCTTCTTCATGTGTCATAGATGAATTTATTTGAAAATGAGCATAAGACAAGTCCCAAAGGCTTGGGAACCATTTTTTCTTGCCTCTTGGGGGGTTTTGAAGTTTGGTGTGTATGTTTGATAAAGACTTCTATTCAGAAAATATATCTACAGTTTGATATTCATATCACAGGTGATCAAAAAGTGACCAGGACTGGTTTAGATTTTCATCACTAGAATGGAGAGATTTAATCTCCCTTAAGTATTAAAAAGTGTTTTATCGTTCCTCATAGACAACTCTTCTTAAAGAGGGAATCACATGTAGCATTTCAGCCTTCATTTCCAGTTCTGAATACAATGTGTAAAGACAAAATACACAAAATATTAAAAATAACACTTACTGTTTGGAGGGCTATAGCAAATTGCACCTTCAGCAATATTTGTACATTTTGTACGGTTCCAAGATCCTTTAGTATCCAACAGAACACAGTTCTCAGTGGTATTTGAGTTCTCCAATTCCCAGGGATAGTAGTCAAAGTCACTCCCATCTGACCATTCAAAATTAGCTTTACTTCCCTAATTAAAGAAAAAAAACCCAACTTTTAAAACACAGCATATAGGTGTGGTTTAAATCTTGTAGTGAGATTAGTAAGTCATGTAGCAACATTTATCTCTTGTATTAAAGATCTTAGATTAAAATGCAGGTGTCCTCGTTTTCTAAATCCATACCAAAGGTAGAACGTAGTTCGCCTTTTCCAATCAATGCTTAATATAGAAATACTGCTTATTTGTGGAAGCTGAGAAAGTGGTGCGGCATGTTCATAATCCTGCCATGTGCCTTGTTTTATTCTATGGGGAACATCTTTCTTAATTTCATCCTGCTGTTTCATTTAAGCAGTCTGTCTTCCTTGCTGTGAACAGTGTTAGATATGCTGCAAACTGCTAAGCTGTCGAGATGGCCTCACAGACTACAGTGGGCCAGCTTGGGAATGGTCTGCTGTGACAGCTGCTACTTCAGAGCCACCGCTGGCAACCCGTGACAATGAAAGGTCAAGTTGTGAAGCGGAGGGACCCATTCAGACCAAAGGATGGGCAGAGGTAGCAAAGGTATGCGTAGAAATCACACATCTCTCTCTGCAGAGGGTTATTCTTGCCAATAAACTACCATGGCCAGGTCTGGGGAGCAGGGCTGGGGCCACAAGCTTTTGGCTCCAAGATTAAGCAGACAGAGGAGGAGGAAGAGGAGGAGCTGCCTCTTGCTACACCTCCTGGGAGAAGGGATGCGTCTGCTCTTGCTATAGAACCAGTTCCTGAACTGCCCTGGAGAGCCAGACCTGACCTGGGCTCAACAGGCTCCACATAGCCTTGTCTGACTATTTGCTAACAGAACCTGATCCTAGGAAGGGACATAAATCTGGAGCCTCTAAAGGAAGTGCTACAAAACTGCACTTCTTTGTGCCACAAGGCATGGTGTGAGACCTTTATATTATTTTAAAATTTCAAGGATTTGGAAAAATATCTCAGTGTGGCTACATACACTAAAATTTAATATACATTAACATACGTTACATGGGGTTGAAAAAGTAGGTAATTTACTACATGGAACAGAAATGCCAAGAAACTGGAAAAAGCATAAGAAAATATTTCCTATTCTGTGCAGAAAATTCTTTACAAGCTCTGTTGCCGAGGTTACCAACAGTATATACTTACATCGTGAATTGACAGCCCCAGCCACAGAGGATAGCCATCCCGCTTGACAATATCTTCTAGAAATAACTGTTGTGATTCACTGTGTATGCTTGCTAAATCACTCCTGTTGTGTTTGCATTCTCTCAATGCCTCATACCATGTTAACTTTTTCTGAAGGATCCTGTATGTCCTGTTTCCGTGTGGAATAGACTCAGGCAATGGAGGCTTGTGCTGCTGGGGTCCTGTTTCAAAGAATAAGGAGACAGCAAGTTGTGTGCACTTCATTCATGTTACTCCAACACTCCAATACTACACATAAATCTCCACTACTTACCCCTTTCGATTTTGCAGGCGAGAATACTGTACACATTATAGTGATGAGCATGCCAACTTTGAGAATAATTATAAATATCCCAAAAGCCATCAAGATTTACACCAGCAAAAAAACTGTTCTTCTTTATGTTAGGTCTTCCCAGCCTCCACTTATTGTAAGTCAGATGAGTTTCATCATACCACTTGAGAACTCTATCTGTGGAAAAGATTGCATGTTTATTAAAACATTGGCATTATTTGTACAAATACCATTTAACTTTGAATATATTAATGACATTAACAGATATTCACTTTGGGAAAAAAAATGCAGTGATACTTAAATTACAGTAAATCAGTTCCATACACAGTGTTAAATGTTAGTGTTACTCATCCAGGCCCATTCAAGTCCTGCTTTCCAGGGAAATCAAAAGACTAAACTAGAACACATTGGATCTAATTATCACACAAACAGAAAGTGTGTCCGGTTATTTTCTGCTAAAAGATAAATATAAACATTATTATAGGTTGCATTCAGTTTGGCTTCAGTTGTCTACTGAAACATGCAAGATACTGCAATACTGCAAACTTAGTCTCCAATTCAGTTATTAAGGAAAAAAAACCCTTAAATCTTACCATTGTCATCATAAATCACGCCCAGCCAGACCCACATAGCCAGACCGCTGAACGAACGAAGCTGCTCAGTAACAAAGTTATTCTCTTCTTCATCTCGAACGCTCAGAACAAATGCTTCTGGGTCTGTTGAAATTTTTTTAAAATTACTTGCTTACAAATTCACCTTTCAGTTACAAAATAAATTAAATATTTCTTTTTTGCTATTATTGTTAATAATTATTACAGATAGGTCAAGAATGTGTAAAGGCTAGACTTTATAACACAATAACTAAGTAAACCATGGAAAAACAATTTTCAAAGGTATTATCTACAGCGCTTCCCCTGGTTTTGCGGATGAATGAAAGGCACCAGCTCCAGAAATAGTTGTGGGTTCTACTGTCACTTCAAGTTCTATGTAGTAAAAATCCTCTGCGTAGAACATAAAAATATCAGCAACCTTCCCTGGTTTTCTTGAACTGCCTCATAGAGAGAGAGTATTAAGAAAAATACCAAAATGAAATCAATTCATGAAAAATAAAAACGATTTCTGGAAAGATGCACGTCTGAAGTGCCATGAGCAGTGGTTTAATGTAAGAGGGAAGCTGTTCCTAATCTTACACTTTGTTCAGGATGGAGAGGAAAAGCCCACCTGCTTTTCTGAACTGGACTATTCTCAGTCTGTTTACTTTGTTCACCCAAGTCTTCCACGCAGCAAGGGGCAGGAGGGGAAAAATTAAATGTGACTGTAAAGCCAGAATGTTGCCAAGGGGATAGCAATTACCCAACCTATTTAAAATTCGTATGTTATAAAGAGAAAAAAACCCAACACAACCTTTCAATTTTTCAGAGATCTCAGAATTCCTACCCACCTCTCTCTGGTTTCTCCCACCCATGTTCTGGCAGTTTTTATCAGAGTAGTGCAAGGGCAAACAGCATTAGCAGCACAACACCTGACGCACATTTCCAAATGCTACAACCCTTCCCAGCACTCACTCTGCTGTCATTCTAAGACAGTGACTCACATCTAAAACTCTTCTCCCTCCAGCTAATGTAAGTCCATAAATACCTTTAATATCACAAAGTACTTACTCATTTTCTTGCATAAATGATGAGCTTCTTGAGACTTCAATTCTCTCCATCTATTTTTTGTTATCATAAAAGTGTAACAATTGTTTCTAAATGATATCCAGGGCGTATTTTTAATCTTATGTGGGCACTTAACTTGTGTAACTTGTTCTTTTTCAATCTTTTCTAAAGAAGGGAAAGACGACATTCAGGACACGATTTAATAACAACATGTAGGCTTACACACCACAGAACTCTTTCAGGTACCATTTAAAAACATGCGAGACAAATTAAGTGTCATCCTCTAAATGTGAAATACATTGTTGCTTTCAGTTTCCTCATACTGGTGATTTTTTTTTTTTTTTTAAGTAACAAAACCAGCAGTAAGCACTACCGAAGAATACAGGTGCTTACAACTTTTCATAACTGTTATGTGATAGAGGTTTAAGAATAAAATCCCTCCATAAAAGTGGTAAGTGTGGACCAATAAAGAAAAAGTCTTACGGCCTCTTGTATGGAGGCAGACGACCTCCATAACAAATTATCTACTTCACAGTTCTCAGTTCTGTGACTTTAATCCCTGGGAAGAGAGAAGGACTCTTCCTGCAGTTGCTCAGATTGCAAGCACAAAAGTTAAGGATGTCGTAGTGCCAAGTATGCACTTTGCTGCGACTCAGTGTGTGCAACAATGGCTTAATCGCATCCTCTCATGGGAAAAAAAAAAAAAAACCAAAACAAATTATAATGGTCTCACAGGTAAGAAATCCGTGATGATCTCTCAGAAAGATCTTTTTTATTTTTCAGAAAAGGGCTGTGCTACATATGTATCCTCCCCCCCCAAAAGATGTCTTGCTATATCCCTACCTGTCTTGCTATAATTGGTATATATTTAGAAGGGTTTTGTGAACTGCAGGTGATTTAAATTTACACCTTTCAGTTCAGTGTCTACCTGCTATCTTTCTTCTCCCTGTAGTCCTGTACCTCCTCCCTGTACAGACTTCCATGTCTGAAGGGATTTCAGGAGGTCCAATACTAAGATGTAAATACTACAGAGGTAGCCGAATCCTCTTCCACATGCAACTGGGAGAGATTAATGTGCAACAGTCATTCAGAAACAGCACAAAGGTAGAATCAGTTGACAATACGAAGGGTACAGTCTGGCCCAAAGCACCTACACCAAATTAATTTGTAAGGAACATGTGGATTAAGACAAAACAGGTACATGCTCCCCTGTTTGGAGTTTTTTCCTGGCATGCAAATCAGGAAACATGAGTTAAAAAAAGTTGTAATTTTGAAGTTACAATCTGCAATTATCAAATATGCTTCATAATAAAACAATATTCAGCTTTTGTAAGTATTATGTGAGGATACATACTTTCTGATGCGTAGCAAATAGCACCTCGATTTTCAGAGGAACAGTCAGAAGTTTTCCAGAAGCCATCAGTATCCAAAAACACACATTCTTCACTTGTTTCTTCATCATCATCAGACCAGCGACTGTAACTAACATGTTTCCCATCCAGCCAGCCATAATGTTTCCCACCCTAACATTATATAAGCAAAAGGATGAGCTTACATAGTAGAAAATCTTAGGTACAGAAAATCACATGATAACATAAGTTATATTGCCTAGAGTGTCTCCAGTGAGAAACTGTGTTTCACTACCCTCGCATTCCGATCTGCTGCTCACAATAAAAGAAGTTTTGTTAAGTTTTGCAGTTGCAAAAATATGACTTAAGTGGATGGCAAATTATCAAATGTTGATATTTAACTACTATGCTAATGGAGGAAGGCCTAGCAATGAAATGTCCATATTACATAGTCTGCACCTGCAAATCAATGGTGGATAGAATTATCTGGTCTTGAAAACTGATAATATCTGAAAAAAAGGCCCAGACTCAGTTATTCCACACCGAGTTCAAAATAATCTATTAAATACTTAACTGATTTATTAAATCAGATTTGTTCCTGCCCTAGAGGATGCAGGACTAATAAGAAAAAACCTACATTCAACAAGCACACCATCCTTTAAGAATCCTACATTTAATTGTTTTCTTCAGGAAATCCCCCCGCCGCTTTTTAATTTAATTTATCTTGTATCTTTCTCCTGTGTCTATAATTCCAGCACTGGAATAACAAGTTCTGTTGACCAGTATCATTATAATTTCCTTTCATGTGCCTTTTTAATTCTGCCCAAATAACAAAGTGTTGCAATAGCGAAAAGCTAGTGCATGCCTGAGTTGTATGCAGCAAAACGAATCATTTGATCTTCACTTACAGATAAAGATTCAAAAGAGGAGCAAAAATAGGTTGTTGGGGTTTCCCCATGTTCACTAACATTAAACGCTTGTTTCTTTTAAAATATATTCTCGATAAAGTATATACTCAGATTTCTATTCCCTCCCCCCCTCCCCTACTTTGCCTAGAATACTCAGTAGCCCATGGCTGACATAGGAAGATCATAACACCACAGATGCTCAGAGAGCACCAGCCGGCTTTGCGGGTAAGGCACTTCTCAAATAAGTTTTAACATTTTTCTTCCAACTATCTCAAGACTCGTGCTTGACAAAAAAGATAAACCCTGCAAGCAAGCCCAAGCCATTTCATTAGCAGCTGAGAAAGCTCTCAATCCACAATGGAGATCTTCAAGATGTCCTCTGGCTAATAAAGGCAAAACAGTACCTCCAGCATTGACTTTTCCAGAGACGAAACAAATTTAAGAAAGAAGAAAAATGCACTAACCTGCCTCAGAGATGTCTCCCTCTAACTCAAAACACAGGCACAAATAATGTGAAGTAACAACAGGGTCTAAGTAATGCTTTAGAAATGTATCTCCAGAAGCGTTCAGTGATTAATTTTGGATTTTATGTGCCACTTCTAGTTTCTCCCTTTTAAAACAGATTTTGACTTGTCTTTCTAGAGTGGTACTGTAAACAGTACCAATGATATTAAATGGCAATACTAATTACTCATTCATTAAAAAAGAGACAAAGGTGATTCAACGATCTACGACGCTGCTACCCTGCAATATATCCCCTTGATCCTATAATCTTTTAAAAGAATTGTCACATCATCATCAATCCGCCCAGTGAAGTTCAACAACTACGTAACTTCAAGAACTGAGGATTTAGAACATCAACCTTGAGAACTTCCAGATGGTTATCCCTAAGTGAAAACAATTACCCCAGAAATTAACTTTTCATTGCATTTCTTTTTCCCAGTTTCCGTTTCACACAAGTATAAAAGTTAACTTAAGCCACAGTCTGAGG